>NC_052617.1:29063407-29403382 GCF_016545825.1 Eucalyptus grandis
TAATTGAGAAACTCACAAGAGCTCATATTGGAAGGACCAATTTAATTCATGTTTATCTCATGCACCCATACAAAAAATTTCATGTTGTACAAAGGTTGCAGTTTAGTTAGTTCCTTTTGCAACCTGAAGTTAGAGTCCTTTAGCTGATATGGCAACACAATCAAGAAGTACCTGTACTCCTTCCCAGAATCTGAGCATAAAAAAATTGGAATTGATTAATGTTATTTGTGTTTGCTTCGTAGGCTTGCATTCATATGTTGGAAATAATCCTAGTGGCACAGGCCTTTCTGGAGTGGATGGTGCGAACAATTATCTTTTAGCCAAGAGAATGGCTCTTGAAAGGCAGAGGTCTATGTCCGACAATCCTTATTGGCTGGGAAGAGATGGTGCTTCAATGCCTCCTATGTCGGAGATTGTCCAAGACCCATTAGCTCTGCAACCAAATCTCCAACCATCGGCTGCCGAAAGTATTCGTTTGCCTCATTCTCAAAGTGCTGATCTCATGCCGGTCCTTCAAGGCTTATACGACAGGTCTTCCTCTGGTATAAATAATGGAATAGCTGGTTGGTCAAATTTCCCTGCCCAGGGAAGCTTGCAGGATAAAGTTGACTTGCATCTTGCTCCGAACCTCCCTCCGCAAACTCCCTTTGGGATCCAGCAACAGAGGCTTCAACCTTCTTTAAATAATTTGCTTGCTCATGCTGTAGATAATTCATCTACTAACTTAACGCCCGAAAAGTTACTCTCATCTGGCTTGTCTCACGATGCGCAGCTGCTAGGCTTGCTGCAACAGCAACAGTTGTTGCAGCTTCATTCTCAGTCTCATATTCCGGCACAACAATTGTCCCTGTTAGATAAACTGTTGTTGCTTAAGCGGCAAGAGGAGCAACAGCAGCTGCTGCGGCAGCAACAATTACTCTCTCAAGCTTTAGCGGAGCAGCAGGCTTCCCAGTTTCTGCGTGAACCGGCTTTTGCTAATTTACAGGCAGGTGCAATACCAACAGGGAATGCATCTGGTGATCCTCGCCTCCAGCCATCTCAAGAGGTGTTTCAGGCTAGGTCAACTATACCAGTGCCCACTATGCAGGATGAACGAACTGCTAACAATGTTAATCTACCTTCACAAATCACAAAAGATGTTAGTCAAAGTTCTCTATCTGAAGCTTCTTTAGCTTCACTTTTGCCACATCAGATACTTGGTAATGTGAACCATCGCAACAATTGGTCTGCTTCAGCTCCTGAAGAAATTCATGATAGCTATCAGAAGGAGCCATTACCAGCTTCAACAGTTGGTGAGACCTCTTCATCAGAAGTTTTTGATAGGCCTTCACGAGAGCCTTCTCATCATCCGCTGCAAATTTTTGCTGCGTCTGAAGTCCTTACTCCAGTAATTCCTGAGAAATCTTTTGAAAAGTTTTCAAGGACTGATGACACTATGATGGTTTCATCCTCAGAGCCAAGAAATGTTGATTCTCTGCCTTCTGAATTTGTTGAATTTGCTGATGCCATTCCTTTAGCGAGGAGTCTGGAGAATGAAATGTCAGTGGCTGATCATGCTGCTGATTCTGAGGTCCAGCCTGACAATTCTCTTGACAGGAAGATAACTGAGGAAGAGTTCTCCAATGATTCTTCCAGAGTGTCGGACATGAAGAGTATTGAAGCACGAGAAGCTAAAAAGACTTCCGAGAAGAAGTCAAGAAAACAAAAATTATCCAAGTCAACCTCTGCTCCTGATCAGGCAAAGGGATCTGAAACAGCTAGCATGCAGCAGACTAAGCAGTCTGAAACTGATCAGTTACTTGAGATGTGTAGAGAGACTGGAGAAGGAGTTTATGGAACATCTGCCAGGAGGATGATTGATAGGGTCACTAGTGTAATGGAAACCATGGGGTCTCAGCAAGTCAACACAGCAAGTAAGCAATTAGATAATGTTGAAGCTGATGTTAAGAGTGCTTCGGAGCCTAACCAAGTTGCTCCTGTTTCAGCTCAAAACACACAACTACCTTCAGGACAACGTGCTTGGAAAGCTGCCCCTGGTTTCAAGGTGAAGTCACTGTTGGAAATTCAGGAGGAAGAGCAACGGAGGGCACAGACAGAGGTGACAGTTTCTGAGATTTCTGCAGCTATCAACTCTGTAAATTTTTCAACTCCATGGGCTGGGGTTGTCGCCAGTTCAGAATCGAGGATCTCCAGGGAGGGATTAGAAGATGCTGACAACTCTGATTTTCTTGTGGCTAAAAATCAAAGTTCCATTGACCCCAAGGGTAAAAAGAGTCAGTTACATGACTTGTTGGCTGAAGAAACATCTGGAAAGTCTAGTCAACGAGAGATGGAGATGTCTGATCAGAAACATGGTCTATTGTCTCATCAAGTTGCTGCCAGTCAAGTGGAGACTCAGGATGATGCGAACTTTATTGATGCAAGAGAATCTAAAAAGAGTCGTAAGAAGTCTGCAAAATCTAAGGCTGCTGGATCTAAGAACCCAGCTCCTGTTGCTTCTGCTGATGTCTCTGTTGGTTCTAGTCCTCTTGAGAAAGGTAAAAGTTCTAGGCTGGTGCAGCAGGAGAAGGAAGTTTTGTCAATGATCCCATCAGGGCCATCTTTGGGAGATTTTGTTCCTTGGAAGGTGGAATCGGCTAATTCTCAGCCTGCTCCAGCATGGTCTACTGATTCTGGGAAGCTTATTAAACCAACATCTTTAAGGGACATTCTCAAGGAGCAGGAAACTAAGGTTGCTGCTGGCCAGCGCCAAAACCAAATTCCGATTCCTCAGAAATCTCAACCAGTTCCATCTGCCCATACTTCTTCATGGTCACTTTCTGCATCTTCTCCGTCTAAGGTGGCATCTCCCCTCCAGATTAACTCCAGTGCTTCCTCTAAGCCTAAGTATAAGGAAGATGATGATCTATTTTGGGGCCCGATTGACCAATCAAAGCAAGATACCAAGCAGTATGTCACTTTTCTCGTGTATTTCGGTTCTTGACTTGATATGTGCTTGCCTTCTGCTTTCTATTCAATACCATCTTTTGTGATACTTGCAATCCTTTGGTGCATTTCCGCACATACATATACTAGACTTCTGCCAGAGTTCACTAGAGCAATCAGGGTAATGTTTAGCTTCAGTTTATATGTTTTTATTATTTTGCCTTCTAGGTGTTCTGGATGATGTGTAATATAGTAGTGTGTTACTGCATTCCTTTGCTGACAAATAAGAGTCATTATCAATGAGCCACTCTCTTTTTTTCTGAGTGAATCAAAACTGTGTCCAGATTTGATTTGAACCTCTTATTAATTTATATGCTATAGATGTGATAGTTACCTTGATTAAACAAACCTTGTGGGAGAAGCTCTTTGCCTGGGGAAAAACCCATTTGGAAGAGAAGAGTTGAGTTCACTGTGAACGATATACTTTTCTTTGTTCAGGTCTGTATGTGTAGGTAGTTGTCTTCAGAGCAAGAGACATGCTCCTCTACCTTATTAACTTCTCATTTTGTTTGGTTAAGAGAAGACCTCGTTATGGAATAAATTAGTGTTTCTGGGAATAAGACATGGTAAATCTGATTGCTGACACAGATTTGTGCATTAGCTTCTCAAAGGAATTTACAACTGTAGATAATGTTAGGATGACATACTTGTTTTGGTGACCTGTGTCAATTGACAGATGAAATACACTTAGTTTTTTGTCTTCGACTTTTATATCTTGACAATGTAGTCATTCCTTTCCTCTTGTGTTGATTAGCCTGTGCCTTTTGTTGTATTGGTTTCTTTTAGGAAGATATTTATTTCATTTTTTGCCTTTGCTGAGACCGATGCTTATTTCATCTTTGTTCTGCACAGAGCCGAATTCCCTAAACTTGCAAGCCAGACAAGCTGGGGAACAAAGAACCCTCCCGTTAAAGGAACTTCAAGTGGGTCATTTAGTCGGCAAAAATCTATTGGTGTCCGACCTGTTGAGCATCATACTCTTTCATCCTCACCTGCTTCTGGGCAGACATCCTTAAAAGGAAAACGAGAAGCCATGAACAAACATTCAGGCAAGAAATTTTTTGAGAGGCTCCTTATTATCTGTCGGTAAATTGACTCCTACTGATATTCAATTTTTGGATACCTCTTGCAGAGGCCATGGACTTCAAAGATTGGTGTGAAAGTGAGTGTGTGAGGCTTATCGGGACTAAAGGTACTTCCCCACACTTTCTACAGTATTCCTTTAAAGTTTAATTCAGTCATACTGTGGACCATTCATAATGCGATAAGTGGTAGCAAATGAAACAAAAGATTGTTAGCGAGAGCGTGAAGCTTGATTTTTGCAGATATCTACTTCCACTCGAGTATAATGCAATCATCATTATTTTTCTGTAGATACAAGTTTCCTGGAATATTGCTTGAAGCAGTCACGATCAGAGGCCGAGATGCTTTTGATTGAGAATCTTGGATCTTTTGATCCTGATCATGAGTTCATTGACAAATTCCTGAACTACAAGGAATTGTTACCAGCAGACGTGCTTGAAATTGCCTTTCAAAGTCGGAGTGATGGGAAGGCACCTCTTGTCAGTGGTGCTGGAGATGTGAATTCTGATGATCTAGGGCAGCTCGATTCCTTAAGAGGTCCCGATGGGCCTCCAAAAGGAGGCAGCAAGAAGAAGGGGAAGAAAGGGAAGAAGGTCAACCCTTCAGTTTTAGGATTTAATGTTGTCAGTAACCGGATCATGATGGGCGAGATCCAAACGGTCGAAGAGTAGTTGGGTTTCATGAGTTGGATGTAAATACATGTTTCGATTGAATGGTCGAAAAGTCTTTTCAGATTTTTATGGCTGACCCTTTTTGTTCTTCCTTTTAGAGCAACAGCTGCGGCACTAATTTAATCTGCTCCAGCGATTTTGTGCACTCTGTAGTTTAGTCATTTTAGCTGTGTCAAACTTGTAACCTCTTTTCAAGGGAATTCGTTTCCTTTCTGTTCTTGGAATACTTTGAAGCTCTTTCGGTGTGATATATCCGTGGACAGCGTTGTTATCGAAATCTCGTGTTTCATCACGCAAAATTAACACAGCATTCAACATGATGTGCAGCTTTTCGGAGGGTGAATGGGGACAAAAACTGTGGAAACGATGAAGTTAATTTTTGTGAAGTCCCATGACCTGTGTCCAAGAATTTCTGGAGTTTTTGATTTGTTAGTAGCAAATAGTAAACCCTAATATCCAGCTGCGGACTATACCTTAACAAGCTAAAATTACCAATTCTTTTTTAACCCTATTATAATTTTTATTAATTTAATCCTAATTTTTTTTATTAAATTAATTAAATATTTTTACGTTTTGTCAAAGTTCAGAAGTCACTGCATGAATGTCGAACCTATGCGATACAATTAGGATTGATGTCACTGCATGAATGTCGAACCTATGCAATAATTAGGATTGATGTGGATATTTATTATTTTATAATTTTACATTTTTTTCGAATTTTCTTTTTACTTTTTTTCCTTTAATTCTATTTTTCTTCTTTTCTTTTTCTTTTTTACTGTTTCCATCCGGGCAGCCCTCTCTAGTCACGGTAGAAAAGAGAAGAAAAAAAAAAAATAAATATTCAAAAAATTATTAAAATATTATTAAAAATTCTATATATCATCACCTGTGCTATATACACGTAGGTCGGTTAATATACAGGTTAGCAATTTCCAATTGGATGAATGCAATTGGTAAACATGAAAAAGTTGAAAACTCAATTAAAAGATTTAGTACCGAATAGGTTAAGGTTTTTTTTTTTTTTAAATATAATTTTCCCCATTAAGTAGCTAGTAGCCTCGACTTGGTTCAAGGATATTCAACCGGTTTTATGCAAGCAATTAAGGCTTTGTTAATTTCATGGAAAATGTGTTATTTCTCAAAATTATTTTTCAAGAACTTATTTTAAGGAAAATAACACATATTCAGTTGTCCAGCTCAAAATTGAAAATGAAGTGAAAATTATATTTTGCCATTTGGTACCCAATTTAACTTTCCTTTATGCACTCCTTTTGATCATCTTTTATTTTTATTTTTTCTATTCTTTAATTTTATTTTCTTTTAAAAATTCAAAATTTTTTAATTAATATATATATATATATATATATATATATATATATATATATTCCCTTTACCTTGAGAAGTTGCTAGCCAAGGTGATGGCTAGCAAGTTGACGGATGAGCTCGCCAACCTCTGATGATGCTTGAGCATTGCCGATCTATGAGGCTAGAGCCTTATTGCCCCTCTAATGACGATCGAGTGTTGTTGATTTGGCAAGGCTTGAGCCTCCTATTCTCAAGCTATGCTCGAGCCTTGTTGCCAACCTATGTTGTGGCTGGCAACCGGTTGAAGAAAAAGAAAAAAGAAAACGGACAAAAATAACATATAATTAAAATTCAATCAAAAAAGGCAAAGAAAAAAGGAAATATAAAATAATTAATAATTAAAATGAGTAGTGAAAGAATGTGTTTGGTAATGATTATGTTTTCGGGAAAAATTGGAAAACATTCTTGAAATGGGCGCGTTTGGTAATTATTCTGTTCCTGGAGACTGATTCTGACTAGAAATGGTTATTTTTAATTCTGTTCATGGAAATTGATTCTGAGTAAAAAAACGCGTTTGGTAACGAATAAGGCCTACATGTTTTCATTCTTTTTTTTTTTGTTTATGAACATAAAATTTGTTTTTTTGTTCCTAGAAGAAAAAAAAAAGTAAACGCATTTGTTTGCGTTTTTGTTCAAAATCAGATTTTTGTTCTCGGAACACAAAAAAAAAAACAGAAATGAGAAACAAAAAAAATTGTTTCTTGCTCGTAAAAACACTTTTGAAGAAAAAAAAAACACTTTTCTCTTCTTTTCTTCTTCTTCCTTTCTTCTTCTTTTTTCTTTGGTCGGTCGCTGGCCTTGGCCATGGCCGGTGATCGGCCGTCAAGGGCCGGCTATGCCGTCGAGGGTCGGCGACCTCGCGGAGCGTCGCCGGCCCCCGGCGAGGTCAAGCCTTGTCGGGGGGCCGGCGACGCTCGACCTCGCCGGATCTGGGCAAGGCCGAGCTCGCCCAACCAAGGCTCGGCCTCACCGGCGTGGGCGAGCTCGAGCTCGCCCGGCTTGCCTAGCCAAGGCGAGGCCAAGCCTTGCCATGGCGAGGCCGAGCCTCGCCGTGTCCGGGCGAGGCTGTCGGCCGCGTCGGCCGGTCGTCGGGCCTAAGAACCGGCCAAAAGAAGAAAAAAAGAAAGAAAAAAGAAAGGAGAAAATGAAAAATAAAATTAAAAAATTAAAAAATTAAAAGAAACAAAAAAAGAATATAAAATCTACCAAACGTGTTTCTATTGATTTTTTTTTTTATTCCCAGAACAAGTTTGCCAAATGCGTGTTCTGGTCAAAAATTGTTCCTCGGAACGAAACATTTTTTTCTATTTCGTTTCTGGAACAATTTTTGAACAAACGTTACCAAACGCGCCCAAACATTTCTAATTCTGAAATAAAAAAAAAGAACAGAAACGCGTTTAGTAATCGTATAAAATTTATATTCCAATTCTTTTTTAATTACCTTTTTAGATTAATATAAATTTGATATTGAATTTTTATAAACCATTCACTAATTAATTATAATTTTATACTAAGTAATAAAAATATTAACTAATCAATTTTTATTATATAGTAAATAATAAACCATAGTATAAACTATATTAATATTCCTAAAATATGTAATAAATATAAATACTAAATTATAATATAAAATTAAATATGTATTCTATATATAGCAAATATATATTTCATAATAGGAAGAAATTAAAATAAAATATAGAAATTAAAATAGATAAAATAAAAACAAAAATTGTTGTTATTTTACATTTGGTTTTCTTATTAGAATTTCAATATTATTTATATTTGAATAAGAGTTTTTTTTATCAGGGTCATTTCTCATTTTCAATTAATATTTACTTTTATATGACTAAATATCTAATCCATTTTGAATTTAATATGAATGAATGTTAATTTTAATTTAGTCAAGATACTTCTCTCACTCTCTCTATATATTCCATTCCCCAAAACCGAGCATCCAACATTTAAGAAGATAAAAAAAGTCTTCAAACCAACATGACTCTTTGTAACAAAGAAAAGACTTTAACGAAAAACTCATCACTACAACTTATCCATAAATGAATAATAAAGTAACTTAGTCCATTGTTCAACTTTGAAAATCGGCTTTAATAAGTCAATAATTAAAAACAATATTACAAAAGTCGTAACCATAAAGTTATTCAATTTCCGGCATATTGTAATCCGTTGCCATTTGATTTGCAATACTTCAATGAATATGAAGTTTGCCTTCGGATGGGTGCTCGAAACCGGAGTCCACAATAGCACGAAGCAACTCTGGCTTCAAAAGGAAGTCTCTGAAACCGGAGTTGTGAATCCCGATGTAACCCCTGCACGACATCGAAACAAGAATAAACTCTCCGCGCAAAGAATCGGCAATAGTGGTATGCAGGAACTCAAGATCAAAATGAATCCACGTGAAACGAGGAAACCATTCTATTTCACTCCAACTTCCATGCGTAAAAGACCATCAACCATTTGTCTTCGCGTTCATTAACTTCTGTTTCATCATACTGCCTCACCTCTACAAACACATAACCCCTATAAAACCAAATCTACTCTCGTCCTAATCAGTTGGGATCTGATCACCGAGAACAACCCTTTGTGAACCCGAGTTGCAATGCAATGCCCAGTTTTTGTCTGGATCGAGGAGATAAACTCAGTCTGGGGCGCGAAAAATAATCAAGATAATAGACACGGCTCCTACGCAACCTTAAAAGACAAGGACTGCCTGACCTCCACTTCGCTTACATGATACATCCATCACACCTAAACGTTAGCATCATTCTAGATCTAAGATTCGCACTATAAGTCAAAGATCGCAATTTCTAGATTCGAATTCGACCAAGCACACAGCACACAAAATTACAGATCCAGCACAATACATAAAAGGTCAGCGACCCCTCGGCCAGCTCGCTGTCGCTCGCCCTCGGCTAGCTTGGCGAGGGCGCCCGCCAAGTCGGCCCCAGGGGTCGGACGACGAGCAACCCCTCGGCCAGCTCGTTGTCGCTCGCCCTCTGCCAGCTCGGTGAGGGCAAGTGAAGTCGAATCGGCCCCAGGGGTCGGACGGCGAGCGACCCCTCGGCCAGATCGGCGAGGGCGCTTGTCGATTCGGGCCCAGGGGTCGCTCGCCGAGCAAGCGCCACCCGTCGCAGACGCCAAACCACCCATAGAAGGGAACTCACCTTGAACGATGCCCTTTAATGATGAAGAAGCAATAGTCGCCGTCGCTGTTCTTGCGGAGAGAGTAGCCGTCACTGTCGCCGTTCTTGAGGAGGGAGAGAATGAGACTGATGAGCAGAGTCGGGATGAGAGGACGAGAGAGAGTAGAGAGGAGATAAGGCTTCGGCAATTTTGATTCTCTATTTTGATCCTCGGACGGAGAATCTTTTTTTTTTTTTTTGAATTTTTTATCCAAAACTCATTACTTTGTTCTCGAAATCAGTTTTGGGCAAAAAATTTACCAAATGATTTTATTTTCAAACTGATTCTGAAAACAAAAAATCAGAATCAGACACTGTTTGGATAGTTATCAAAAAGTACTACTGTTGCTGCTGCTGGGGTGTACTGATCCTGATCGGAAAGTGAACAGAGCCTTGAAGAAAAAACAACTTCACTGATCCTCTTAATTCATAGTCTCTTTCCTGTATTTATTTATTTTTTGGTCGGAAGTCTCTTTCCTGTATTTACATTGCCTTTCTTTTGTTCTTTGTCCACATATTTGCTTTGTAATTCAATTCAATAAGCAGCGGCTTGACTCATGACATTCCCTGATCTCCACCTTCTTGTTCCCTCTTCACATCTGCAGTTGGTAAAAAGCAATCCATGGACAACCCACATGATGCGGGTGCATCTAACGTAGCTCCATCGACCAACTCAGAACCATCGATGCTTATCCAAGCCAATAAAGAAGTTGGGCATTATGTTCTTCGATGGATCATTTTGAATGAATAATGTTAATTACTTATCGGTACTTTGTGGTATATCGATAGGTATCAATGGGAGGCCATTTTAGATGTCTTGTATGACCAATTGATGAAGTTTCAAGAGGATTATTTTCTAGTCAAGGGAGGAGCTCGAATTCTGGGAAGGCTAAAGGTTCACGAATACGATTCAAGAATATGGAAAGCCAAAGGTTCAAGAACACAGAAAGCTAACAATTCGAGAATGTGGAAGGCCGACGATTAAAGGCATTTAGTTCCCGTGTTAATTTGCTTTTTATTAAGTTCCTAGCTGTTTTTATTTTTATGTAGCTCAAGAGTCGAACGTTTAATTCCTAGGTCATTAAAGTTTTGTTTTTAATATTTCCTAAGGCTAAAATCCTCCTATAAGTAAGGGAAACTATCCAATGTAGGGGAGATACGAATTTGATGAATGAGAATGATGAGATTTCCTCAACTTGAGTGAACTCCTTTGGAGAGTGGATAACTCCTTTCGGTTTCTTTATCATTGGAGCGTAGATCACTCCTTGGTGGTGAGCCAAGAAGCCCTTTATCCTTGGCTGGTGGAATCTTTAGGCCTTGGTGGTGAGCTTCTCCTATCCTGAAGTCCCTTATCCTTGACTGGTGGAAGCTTTAGGCCTTGGTGGTGAACTTTGTAGATCTCGATCCTCATCCTCGGTTGGTGGCGCTGCCTTTATACCTTGGAAGGAGATTGCTTTTATCTTTTCTTATTCCTTTTTGTGTGTTTATCATATACACTACTCCATACACTTAACCACAAAAATCCCCTTATAAAAATTTCCGTTCTTGAATCACTCACCCCATCACGCATCAAAATATTGGTATCAGATCTCAAGGTTCTACTCATTTGAGTGATTCCTTTCTTTCTTTTGTTACAAATTCTTTATGGATGAAGAAGTTCCTAGAGGCTTGACTCTGGAACAAGCGCACAACGAAAGGCGAGATCGTGCAATCCAAAATCTTCAACAACAAATGTAGTCCTCAATCTTCTAGAGAATCCGGCGAGACAAGGACAACCAGCAAGGCGTCCCAATGAACGAAATCGGCGTGACGATTCTGAATCTCATCAAAATTCTGATGGCGATTCCGAGTCCACTGGAGACAACCGAACCATTTTGCACTACAGTGATTCTGAATCTCCAATTCGAAGACGAAGACAGAGAGGGAGGCATAAGGAGGATGAAAGAGACATTAAAGTGGAGGTCCCTGAGTTTGACGGTAATTTGAATCCTGACGACTTTGTGGATTGGCTACACAAAACCGAACGAATTTTTGACTTCAAATCCTATTTGGATGAGAAGAAATGTAAGGTTGCTGTCCTAAAGCTGACCAAATATGCTTCTCTATGGTGGGAGAATCTAAAGCATCAACGAGCAAGGGAAGGAAAAGGCCGAATCAAGTCTTTGGGAAAACTCAAGAAGTTGATGAAGAAGAGGTTCTTGCCCGACAACTATAAGCAAGATCTCTTCCTCCAACTAAACTCCCTAAGACAACATGGGATGAGTGTTGAAGAATACATTCGTGAGTTTGAACAACTCAAAATGGGGAGTGAAGTTTCAGAAGTTCCCGAGCAAACCATCGCTCATTTCCTTGGCGGCATGAATCGAGAAATTGCTGAGCTGATATGGTTGAACTTCAACCGTATTGGTCCTTTGAGGATGTATGCAAGTTAGCCATAAAAGTTGAAAAACAATTGAAGAGCAAGAGGTTTTCCTCTAGAACCTCAAGAAAGGCGACATCCTATTTTAAGGGTGCTTCGGCAAGCAAGGGCGAGAGTACGTCGACAAAAGACAAAGGCCAGGGAAAGAATGCAGAGCCTTCCAAAGAAGTCCAAAAGAAGTTTGAAGGTGATGCAAGGAAATGCTTTAAGTGCCATGCTTTTGGGCATTTACAAGCAAATTGCCAAATCGGAGAGTTATGACTTTTCAAGAAATTGAGGAGATCAATTTGGCACTTCAAGAGGCTGACAATGAAGACCAAAATATTTCCGAATCTGATCGGGAAGAAGAAGTTGTGGAGAAAGCCGATGATGGTGAGCTGTTGATCATCTGAAGAGCATTGCATGTTAAAGTTTCTCCTAATAAAGAGCAAAAGGAGAATATATTTCACACGTGTTGCACTATTAACGGAAAAATGTGTTCGGTGATCATCAATGGTGGGAGCTGCACCAATGTTGCTTCGACAACTCTTGTCAACAAGCTGAAGCTTCCAACAACGAAACATCCTCAACCATACAAGCTCCAATGGCTCAATCAAGGGAATGAACTCAAGGTAACCAAACGCGTTCTTATATCATTTTCGATTGGGAAGAACTATCGAGATGAGGTTGTATGTGATGTGATTCCTATGGAGGCATGCCACTTGTTATTGGGTAGATCGTGGCAATTTGATATAAAAGCTATGCATGATGGTCGGAAAAACACATACTCTTTTCATAAGGAACAAAAAGGCATTACTCTTTTGCCATTGAGTCCTTATTCGATACATAATAATCAACCTAGGGAGGGAAACACTTGTAAGGAAAATCTGTTCTTGAGTGAGACACGGGTTGAGAGAGCCATTAGCAAACAAAAGAATGTATTTGCTGTGCTTGTGGTCGAGAAAAAGAGTGAGATAGAGCAACCCATAAATCCAAAAATGCATTGCTTGTTGAAAGAATTTGCAGATATGTTTCCGAAGGATTTGCCACTTGGATTACCTCCCATAAGAGGTATTGAGCATCAAATTGATTTGATCCCCGGTGCTCCGCTACCAAACAAGCCAGCTTATCGATGCAATCCGGAGGATACAAAGGAGTTCCAAAGACAAGTTGATGAACTTATCCTCAAAGGATTAATTCGAGAAAGCATGAGTCCTTGTTCTATCCCGGCTCTACTTGTGCCTAAGAAGGATGGTACATATCGCATGTGTGTTGATAGTCGGGCCATCAACAACATCACCATTAAGTATAGGTACCCTATACCTAGACTTGATGATATGCTTGACGAATTATATGGTTCTTCTGTGTTTTCAAAGATAGATTTGCGGAGTGGTTATCATCAAATCAAAATGCGAGAAGCATATGAATGGAAGACGGCTTTCAAAACCAACGGAGGCCTTTATGAGTGGTTGGTTTTGCCATTTGGATTATCTAATGCTCCGAGTACCTTCATGAGACTTATGAATGAGGTTCTTCGTTCTTTTATTGGTCGATTGGTCATTGTTTATTTCGACGATATTCTTGTTTATAGCAGGAATGAGGAGGAGCATATCTCTCATTTAAAACAGGTCTTTAATGTCTTGAGAGAACGAAAACTATATGCTAAAATGGAGAAAATGTGAGTTCTTCTCTCCAAGCATTGTGTTTCATGGTTATGTGGTTTCCAAAGATGGAATCTCTGTTGATCAAACCAAGGTGGAAGCTATGAAGACTTGGCCGGTTCCGAAGTCCATTTATGATGTAAGAAGTTTTCATGGACTTGTTTCTTTCTATCGACGTTTTGTCAAAAACTTTAGTACCATCATGGCTCCTATAACTGAATGCATGAAGAATGGTGCTTTTGAATGGACAAAGGTTGCTCAAAACGCTTTTGACATAATCAAGAAGAAACTTTGTGAGTCCCCTATTCTTGCACTTCCTGATTTTGATAAAGTATTTGAAGTTGAGTGTGATGCAAGTGGAGTTGGTATTGGTGCTGTTCTGGTGCAAGCACAAAAACCGTTGGCATATTTTAGCGAGAAGCTATCCGATTCCAAAAAGAATTATTCGACTTATGACAAAGAGTTCTATGCCACTGTCCGAGCTCTCGATCATTGGAGTCATTATTTGAGACCAAAGCAATTTGTCCTTCATTCTGATCATGAGGCGCTTAAGTTTATTAGCGGCCAACGCAAGCTTAATTCGAGACATGCAAAATGGGTAGAATTTCTTCAATCCTTTTCTTTCGTCTCAAAATATAAATGTTGTAGCAGATGCTTTATCGAGAAGATATTCTATGCTTGCGGTTTTGGACTCTAGGATTCTTGGATTTCAATCAATGAAAGAACTTTATTCTGAAGATGCGGAGTTCTCATCCATCATCAACAATTGCAAGCAGGGAGTTCAAGGTATATATTCTTTGCAAGATGGGTTTCTTTTTAAAGGAAATCAATTATGTGTGCCGAAGAGTGCTTTTCGTGAATTGCTAATTCGAGAAGCGCATGGTGGAGGATTGGCCGGTCATTTTGGTATTAACAAAACTCTTGAGGTTCTTCAAGAGCATTTCTATTGGCCAAAGATGAGTGCAGATGTGCATGCTATCATCTCAAGGTTTGCAACTTGTCAAAGATCAAAAAGCAATTTCCATCAAAGTTTGTATACTCCACTTCCGGTACCATTGCAGCCCTGGGAGGATGTTAGCATGGATTTCATTGTGATTCTACCAAGAACTCAAAGCGGAAAAGATGCTATCATGGTGGTTGTCGATCGGTTTTCTAAAATGGCTCATTTCGTGCCATGTCACAACACTAATGATGCATCTCATATTACTGAATTATTTCAAAGAGATTATTCGCATTCATGGAGTACCAAAGACCATTGTGTCGGATCGTGATTCCAAGTTCTTAAGCCACTTCTGGAGGACTCTATGGAGAATGCTTGGTACAAGACTCTTATTTAGCACAGCTTGTCATCCCCTAACAGATGGCCAAACGGAGGTAACAAATCGTACTCTAACCACTCTTCTTCGTGGTATGGTGAGTAAATCATTGAAAGATTGGGATTTAAAGAGTGCGCATGCTGAATTTGCTTACAATCGATCACCAAGTTATACTACTGGTCGATTGCCATTTGAAGTTGTGTATGGAACTAATCCTCTCACACCCATTGATTTGATTCCAATTCCGTCTAACTCTCAAGTGAGCTTTGATGGCAAGAAAAGAGCTGAATCAATGAAGAAGCTCCATGAGTAGATTCGATCCAACATTCAAAAGGCCAACGAATCTTACAAGAAGAAAGCTAATCAACATCGCAAGAAGACTCAATTTCAACCGGGCGATCTTGTATGGCTTCACTTGAGGATGGAGAGATTTCCATTTCGTCAAAAGAACAAGCTCATGCCTAGAGCTGCCGATCCCTTTAAAGTTATTCAGCGAATTGGCGACAATGCTTACAAGATTGACCTTCCGAGAGAGTTTGGACTTTCAGAAATATTCAACGTGGGAGACCTTTCTCGTTACTCAGAGGATGAAAACCTTCTAGATGGGAGGATGATGCGGGTGCATCCAACGCAGCTCCATCGACCAACTCAAAACCATCGATGCTTATCCAAGCCAATAAAGAAGTTGGGCATTATGTTCTTCGATGGATCATTTTGAATTAATAATGTCAATTACTTCTCGGTACTTTGTGGTATATATGGGAGGCCATTTTAGACGTCCTGTATGCTCAATTGATGAAGTTTCAGGAGGATTATTTTCTGGTCAAGGGTGGAGCTCGAATTCTGGGAAGGCTAAAGGGTTCATGAATGCGGTTCAAGAATATGGAAAGCCAACGGTTCAAGAACACGGAAAGCTAACGGTTTGAGAATGTGGAAGGCCGACGATTAAAGGCATTTAGTTCCCGTGTTAACAATGGCTTTTTATTAAGTTCTAGCTGTTTTTATTTTTATGTAGCTCAAGAGTCGAACATTTAATTCCCAGGTCATTAAAGTTTGTTTTTAATACTTCCTGAGGCTAAAATCCTCCTAAAAGTAGGGGAAACTATCCAATGTAGGGGAGATAAGAATTTGATGAATGAAAATGATGAGATTTCCTCAACTTGAGTGAACTCCTTTGGAGAGTGGATAACTCCTTTCGGTTTCTTTATCCTTGGAGCGTAGATCACTCCTTGGTGGTTAGCCAAGAGGCCCTTTATCCTTGGCAGGTTGAATCTTTAGGCCTTGGTGGTGAGCTTCTCCTATCCCGAGGTCCTTTATCCTTGGCTGGTGGAAGCTTTAGGCCTAGGTGGTGAGCTTCATAGATCTCGATCCTCATCCTGGGTTGGTGGCCTGGCCTTTATACCTTGGGAGGAGATCGTTCTATCTTTTCTTATTCCTCTTTGTTTCTTTACCGTATACAATACTCCATACACTTAACCACAAAAATCCCCTAAAAAAAAAATCTCCGTTCTTGAATCACTCACCCCATCACGCATCAGAAAGGCAAAGATTCAAGAACACGGAAAGCTAACGGTTCGAGAATTTAGAAGGCCAACGATTAAAGGCATTTAGTTCCCGTGTTAATTTGCTTTTTATTAAGTTCCTAGCTGTTTTTATTTTTATGTAGCTCAAGGTCGAACGTTTAATTCCTATGTCATTAAAGTAGGGAAAACTATCCAATGTAGGGGATATATGAATTTGTTGAATGAGAATGATGAGATTTCCTCAACTTGGTAGTGAATGGCTATTCCACTTCCTCAAGGCCATCAAAATGGGCATATAAACAATTCTTGAATACCTCCTACACTCAAGAGCCAAACATAAAAACATGCAATATAACATAGTCATGTATCCATGCCATGCAATAATCCAGACCTGCTCATATATATATTAATCTCATGTCACGTGTATGTAGACTATGGAACTGCTTTTGGCTTCTCTAATATGCATTCACGCACTCATGTCATGCAATAATCCAAAACTACTCATATATCAATCTCAGATCACATGTGTGCTGACTATAGCACTTCTCAAAATATGCATTTATGCACTCATGCACTTTTCACACAACCATGTCCAGATTATTATGCCCACTTAGCATCCAAGCCAACCCAAAGGTTTACAGTCATCCAACGTAATCGGGCACATGCGGGATGATGCCGTGCTTGATGGGGCAGGACGATGACCGGTTACGCCAGATGAGTGCGAACTTTTGGGTTGACCTCTAGTCTCGAGTGGTTGTAATAATCTGGACATGGTTGTGTGAAAAAGTTCATGAGTGCATGAATGCATATTTTAGAAGTGATAACCGATGCTATAGTTTGCACAAGTGTGTCATGAGATTAATATATGAACAGGTTTGGATTATTGCTTGGCATAGATGCATGATTACATTTTATTACACAATTTTATATTTGGCTCCCGAGTGTAGGAGGTGTTTCAAGACTTGTTCATATGCCATATTGATGGTTATGAGGAAGTGGAATAACCATTCATGTTATAATTAAGGCAAGGTAGAGGTTGTTTTGCTATTGGATTGCCTTCGATAAACATACTACGGGTGTGGGAGACTTCTCTGCGTTTAGGGCGTTTATGAGGAATGACTTATCTGCGTGAGGTTTAGGGAGTTCACTAATTGAGTTTATCTCACTGCTCGTTATTTAACATCTTTCAGGCCCTAATTGTGACTAACCAAGCCCGACCTATGGTATTTTGAGTTGCACACATACTACAGGTGTGGGAGATACCACCCTTTTCAAGTTGCTTAGTAGCATGGGGGAGCTAGGTTAACCCTGAATCCTTTTGGAAGTGTGAATGACCATCCATTTTGAGTAAATATGAAATGGCGTAACGAGTGACATTGAAATTTGGATATAAATAGTCGGTATATTATAATGATGTTATGGATGCGCATATGTAAATATAAGTGTGTTTGAAACTAACTTGTTTTGTTGTGAATGGCTAGGAGATTTGTTTTTGCTTCCGCTTGTATATATAACTGATAATTCGAATGGGTTGGCGACGCTTCCTGGGACATCGCAATCAAATTGCTAAAGTTGGTAAGTGAGGGGTGTCGTGCACTCGAAGTGGGTCGGGGATGGTATCAAAGCATAGTCATTACCTGGAGTGGTAAGGCGCGTTGAACCCTTGGGATAGTTAGGTAGGAACACTTATGATATGCAAGTGATTGCTGATTGTCTCCTTGATTTGTTGTTCTGAATTCTTGACTGTATTGTTGGGATTACAAAATCGGGACTATTCCTAGTGCTTTAAGAGGAGCTTTGTGTGGATTTAGGGATGCATCAAAGAAGGGCAACTCTAGGGCAAGCTAGTGCCCAAGCAAGGGCACAAGTGGATCCCAGAGTAGAGGGAATTCCATAGGCCCTAGAAACCATTGGGAATTTGATGGGACAACAAGCTCAGAATCAGCCTGTTGCTCCTAATCATCCCTTGTTAGCTGGAGATAGGATACATAGGCTGGTGGAATAGTTCATTAAGTTGAAGCCACCATACTTCACCGAAAAGGGCGATCTTGAGTTGGAGAAAGCTTTTGTACTACTGAGGTGCACTGAGAAGGAAAATGTGACATTGGCTGTTTACCAAATAGATGGACAGTTTTTCCGTTTAAGGTCGGCTGAGAGATTACCAAACGTCTAGCATTCCCTAACGCTTGGTGTTAATGAGTGTTTTAAGAACCAAAAACAAAAGACTATGCCTTCGTCATATGAAATAAGAATATTAACTAATAATAGCATGGCACCTCGAATTCGATATAAGAAATTGCTTTTTTTTTCAGCACATTAGATTATATATCAAAAGAGTAGTATGAAATTAGAATAAAATAAAAAGGGTATTCTCGAATTTACCTTATTTATCGGTGACCATTACCATTTCAGCGTCACAAGCTCTTTTGTTTTCACAACAGAAAAGTTTTAACAATATTTCTGTTATTCTTATGAAAGAGTACGAAAAAAAAAAATTGGATTGCTAAATCAAAGACGAGATAAATATGCAAAAGCAACGGAGCCATCATAGTAATTTATAACTACTCCGAACCGGAGTATGGTAATTGGATCATTTCCCAATCTGAATAGGATAAACCCTCTATCTATCTTTTTTCTCTTTCATCGATGGAAAAGGAAGGTAAAGTGAATTCCATCGTATAGCCGTATGCAATGTGCCAAAGACACCTGTATGGTTGCTCCATTCTTTCTTTCATTTTTTTTATTTTTTATTTTGCTTTATCTCATCATGCGAGATAGAAGAACCATTTGTTATATTATCAAGGTAATGATATATCAACCTGCAAGTTCTTTTTGAGAGGCCCTTTAAGCTTGTTTTTGCCCAAATTGGATTAACTAAGCCCAAGCGCAAGCACAAGCGCATTAAGACAATTGGGCCATTTTGGAGCTTGCCCATGTGCGTGAATAGTAATCTATGTGAATAGTGCACGTGAATAGGAACCTAGCCTCTAGAAGGCTTTGACTATTGTGGCAAGATGGAGGGATAGGATTTACTCTTGCTCTCAAGTTGGAACGTAGGACCAAGATGTGTTCTTGCTCCCCAAGTTAGGACAATAAGTCAACGAGCATTGAATTGTCAACTTCTTCCCCAGGTTTTCCTCTTTGTCCATCACTCTCCCTCATCTCATACCCATTTCCCTCTCCTTTTCCTCTTGGTTGTGTGGCCATGAGCCACCATTCATAGTTCAACTCGCTAGGCTACCCTTGCCACGAGATCTCGTCATGCCGTCCTTCCCGCGTGTAAGCCGCAAGTCCCAATCGATTTTGAGCCTCCCTCAAGTCGTGTGCTACTATTCCGTGGATCAGCCTGGTGGAGCTTCATCGAGAGCCCCCACCATGTCGTGAGTAGCTTCCTAACCCATAATTAGGGTGGTAATTCGGCTGAGGAGTAGTTCGGATTGGTTTATGGTTAATGGTGATTAGATTAGGTGATAAGTAGTGGTGATAAGTACCCCAATAGGTGATAAGTGGATTAAAGTGATAAGTAGTGGTGATAACTATCACGATAGGTGATAAGTGGATGCGTTAGGTTATTGTGATAGGCTATCGTTAGATGTGATAAGTGAGTGCGATAGGCTATCGTTATAAGTTATTGTTGGGTGCGATAACCTATTTTGATTTTGATAAACGCATATTATGTTTGTGGCTTTGAATGTGATATGTTTTTTTTTTCAATGAAAGCATTTTTATGACTGTGTTAAGGACAAGAAAATTACAGAATTTGTTCAACTAGAACAAAAGGAGCTGACAGTGGACCAGTATTAAGGATCAGGAGGAAAAGGCTAAGAGATTTCTGAAAGGGTTGACAACTGACATTAGAAGCAACTAGTGCCTTTGAACATAAGAGATTATAATGAGATTTATGAAATGGCATAGTTAGTGGAGCAGGAACTTTAATGATGTGAGAAGGGGTAAGAGAGCCTATTCTAGTCAAGATCAGACTTGGAATGTGAAGAAGAAGAGTAACTTCGGAAATTTTGGGGGAGAAAGAAATGGTCTTAATATAGGTGTAATGGACGACATGGCCCAGGACCTTGCAATGGACGACTAAAATGTTTTGATCGGTGCGACAGGGATATCATAGTGTTGTTAGATCAAACTTACAAAGGAATCCCCAAAGGCCACCAACACAAGGAAGGGTGTATGCGGCCACCCAAGAGGAAGCGAAAGCTTCCAAAAATGTTATCTCAGGTACGATCCTTATCAATGGTGAAAAGGCATAGACGTTTGAATAAAATAGAAGTTATGCCTCTTGAGACGCCTCTTTGTGTTTCTACGCCTTTAATGGATATGATATTGTCTACGCTGGTGTGTGGGAATTGTAAGATATCACTGGGAGGAAAAGATATTGAAATAGACTTAAATGTAATGGTTATGTATGATTTTGATGTTATTATAGGAATGGACTGGCTTCGTAAGTATCGGGCCTTACTTGACAAAGGATGTCAAGGATACCTGGCCGTAGTTAAAGATTATCCAAGGGAGGAGCCTAAACTTGAGGAAGTTCGAGTAGTTAATGAATTTCAAGATGTATTTCCTCAGGAATTTCCTAGATTACCACTAGAGCGGGAAGTTGAATTTGAAATTGAATTAATGCCTAGAACTGGACCAATATGAAAAGCCCCATATAGGACGGCCTTAGTCAAATTGAAGGAATTGAAAGTGCAACTACAGGAGTTGCTTGACAAAGGATTCATTAGACCAAGTGCTTCACCTTGGGGTGAACCGGTGTTGTTTGTGAAAAAAAAAGATGGACCGATGCGCTTGTGCATTGACTATAAGCAGCGGAACCAAGTGACCTTTACAAATAAATATCCTTTGCCTAGAATAGATTACCTTTTTGACCAACTCTAGGGAAGTTTGGTCTTCTGTAAGATTGACTTCAGGTCGGGATACCATCAGCTAAGAATTAAGAAAGAGGACATTCCTAAGACTGCATTTAGACTCGTAATGGACACTACAAGTTCCTTGTTATGCCATTTGGATTGACTAACACGCCGGCTGGATTTATGGATCTAATGAATATGATATTTAAGCCTTATTTAGAGCAGTTTGTGATTGTATTTATTGATAATATTCTGGTATATTCAAGAGGGCCTAAAGAGCATGAACAACATTTAAGGTTGAGAGAGCATAAGTTATATGCCAAGTTAAGTGTGAGTTTTGGCTGGACCAGATAATATTTTTAGGGCATGTGGTATCAAAAGAAGGAATTGCAGTAGACCCAGCAAAAGTTGAGATGGTAGTAAATTGGCCGGGACCAACGACACCTACTGAAATACGAAGTTTCCTAGGACTAGCTGGTTATTATAGAACGTTTATTGAAGGATTTTCACGATTTGGAGGTCCTTTAACTAAGTTGACCCGAAAGAATGTGAGATTTGAATGGAATGGGGAATGTGAAAGGAGTTTCCAGGAGCTTAAAAGGAAATTGACCTCAGCTCCAATCCTGACTATACCGACTAGACCTTCAGGTTTTATGGTGTACAGTGATGCATCTCACAAAGGACCGGGATGTGTTTTGATGCAACATGGCAAGGTCATAGCCTATGCATCTAGACAATTAAAACCCCATCAACTGAATTACCCAATGCATGATTTAGAAATAGCAGCTGTAGTGTTTGCCTTGAAGATATGGAGACACTATTTGTATGGGGAGAAGTTTGAGATTTATATGGATCAAAGATATGGAGTTGAACATGAGACAAAGGAGGTGGATGGAGTTGTTAAAGGATTATGATTGTGAGATAAGATATCATCCAGGGAAAGCGAATAGGGTAGCGGATGCTCGAAGTCATAAGTCGGCTATGGAAATGGCTAGTTTAAGGATGGCATAATGGGGGTTGTTAAAGTCTGTAGCAGACTCGGAGTTTTAATTGCAAATGGATTTTTTACTGGTATGCTTAGTGCATTAAGAATAGAACCCGAGATTATTCAGAGATTAAAATCTTGCAAGAATCTGACCTAGGGATTTCGAAAGTGAAAGATGCGGTGTCTTTAGGGAAAAGACCAGAATTTCATGCCTCTGAAGATGGAGCGGTGAGATGCCAAGGACGACTCTGTGTTCTCGACAACAAAGAATTAAAGAAGGAAATTCTGTCGAAGACACATAAGAGTAATTATAGTATTCATCCGGGTAGTACAAAGACGTACAAGAATTTACGTCAGCAGTTTTGGTGGAATGCTATGAAGGAAGATACGGCTAAGCACATTTCTCAATGTTTGACGTGCCAGCAAGTAAAAGCGGAGCATCGCAAAACTGCAGGGCTCTAGAGACCATTAGACATACCATAATGGAAATGGGAGCATATAACAATGGACTTTGTGCAAGGATTGCCAAGGACATCAAGTGGTCATGATTCTATCTGGGTAATAGTGGACCGTTTGTCTAAATTGGCTCATTTCCTTTCGGTTCGCATGGACTACCCAATGGATAAATATGCGGATATATATGTAGGTCAACTAGTATGCCTACATGGTATCCCAGTGACTATTACCTCAGATCGGGATTCGAGATTTACTTTGAATTTTTGGCGAAGTCTTCAAATTGCTTTAGGAACGAAGCTTCAGTTTAGTACTGCTTTTCATCGCCAAACGGATGGACAAACAGAAAGAGTAATCTAGATTTTACAGGATATGTTAAGGGCTTGTGTAATTGATTTCAAAGGAAATTGGGATGAAAGATTGCAATTGGTGGAGTTTGCCTATAATAATAGTTTCCAGAAAAGTATAGGCATGAATCCCTATGAAGCATTATATGGAAGGAGATGTAGGACTCCTATCTGCTGGAATGAAGTAGGTGAAAGGAAATTGACAGGACCTGAACTGGTACAAGTTACCACTGAAGCTGTTGAAATTATCAGGAAAAGACTTAAAACAGCTCAGAGTAGGCAGAAAGACTATGCAGATAGGCATAGATGGCCTTTGCAATTTAGCGTGGGAGACCATGTATTCTTTCAAGTATCTCCAGTGAAAGGGATATCTCATTTTGGAATGAAGGGTAAGTTCAGCCCTAGATTTGTTGGACCTTTTGAAATACTCGAAAGGATAGGGGATGTAACTTATCGCTTAGCACTACCTCCTAATTGGGAAATTTGCATGATGTGTTTCATGGATCGATGTTGAGGAAGTACCAGCTGCATCCTGGTCACATACTCGATCATGAAGCCATCAAAGTGGATGAGAAAGTGAGGTACATCAAAGAGCCTGTATAAATATTAGATTGAACGGAACAAATTCTTAGGACTAAGAAGATCCCTCTAGTTAAGGTATTATGGTGACATCATGATATGGAGGAAGGCACATGGGAAAGAGAAGATCAGATGAAGGAAAAGTACCCTATTTGTTTTAAGAAGGCACGAGTGGTGTCTAATTTCAAGGACGAAATTCTCTAAGGAGGGGAGAATTGTGGCATCCCAAAAATTCAAGACAAGCTCTAAGGTGTATTAAAGCCCATAATTAGGAAATGGAATTACCTATGGTTTATGCTTTAGCCATTAGTTTTCTCTTAGGACTAAGTAATATATGCTTTGTGTTCATGATTCTTTTTATTTATTTGTTAATGAGAATAATCTATTCTTGGCTATGCACCTCATAGGCTAAATTCCTATAAATAAAATGTTACAAGATTTTGGAATTTAAAACTTAAAATCTATAAAAGAAAGAATAAAAGGTGAAATTTGATTTTTTATTTAGGTTTGGGCCTTCGGCCCGACAGTGGATTTTGATGGGCCACAATGGCCGGCCCATTCAAGCCCACGAAGGGGTTGTCGTCGGCTGCAAGGGAGGTCGGCCCACTTCTTCCAATCCAAGCCCAAGCCCAAGCCCATCTTGCATGTGGCATGCCAAGTGGCCAAAAGAGGCTTGTATGCATTGGCTTGTGGAGAGGCAAGTGATCGTTGCTAATGGGAGAGAGAGAGAGTGGTCGGTTGGGTTTCCGTCCAAGCCAAACGGAGAGAGAGAGTTGTGACAGAGAGAGGGAGTTGTGCGAGAGAGAGTGAGGCTGAGAGAGGAGGAGAAGGAGCCGCTCGCTGTTTGTCCGCTTGTCGTCGCCCGTTCGTCCGCCATGTGCCGTCGTTCTCTTGAGTTTAGAGGCAAGTTGGGATCCACTTCCTACTCTTGTATGTGTGTTTTTGAGTGGTGTCGAATTTTGGGTGGTTAGGAGTGAGAAACCGGAGCTAGTATGTTTTGTTTGTTGAGATAGCTTGCTGTTTTCGTGTGAACCGCCTGAACCAGAATCTTGTGAAGGCTTGCATGCATGTTTCAAGTTGGATTGTGACTTTGATTCCTTCATGAAAGTTGTAGCCAACATCTTAAAATACAACATAAAAAAATTTGGGACAAAATGGTGGAGATTTAAGGGTTCAAACCCTCATCCTACGCTTGCTGAATGGTTGTTCTCACCCCTTCTAGGACCAACATTTCAGATTAGCAGGATGCCGCTCCCTACTGTCACGCGGGGCGTATTTTACGGCCCTCCTTCAGATGTAGAGGTCAAGTGTGTGGAGATTCAACTGTCCCACCATTCTTGGACTGACTTTTATTCAAGTGCGCGTCTTAATGATGCAAGACGTTGGCCTAGCTGGGGGCCCTGTCATACAGGAGTTTATATCCGTCCATGTTCTTCGAGACAGAGTGATGTTTGGGATGTTGGCACCACCACCGCCCGATACACCGAGATGGGTGTGAGGGCCAGTACGTGAGAAGTAGGAGCTGAAACATTTTGGGTTGATTAGCCAACGCTAGTGATGGGGGATCTTCCACGTTAGACGTAGTGGGTCAAGTGTTTCTTTTTGAGTTTATGGCCAAGTGTGGCTTCATGTCATGGCCTTTCTTTTGATGTATCGACCCAAGGAAAACCCATCTTGGAAAATATGTAAATAAAGTGTCGTGGCTTTGTCTTTTATTATGATGTTTAGTGGTGTGCAATTGTATCATGGTTGGTGGAGGGAGAGATGGGAATTTTATATTTTGCTTCCGCTAAATGAGTCGCACTGGGACCGTTTTCAAAAAGAAAAAAAAAATCTATGATTTACGACGCTTCTTCTAAGAGATGTCATTAGGTGTAGCATTAGGTGCATGTGGCGACCAAAGGCGGTTCGGGGTGTCACCTTAAAGGGAAAGGAAGGAGAGAGAGAGAGTGAAATCGAGAAAGGGAGAGCGAGCGTGCGAGAGAAGAGGAGGAAGAAGGAGGCTCAACGCTGCCAATCGTTCGCCTAGTCACCGCCGTCGAGTCCGCTTTGCCCTGCCATGTGCTTGCTGTGTTTTTGCTCGGATTAGAGGCAAGTAGAATCCTTTGCTTGTTGTTATTTGTGTGTGATGAATGGTGAGTTTCGGATGTGGATGAAGTGGAAATTTCGAAGTTGTAGGAGCTTTGTTCAAATCTAGTATTCTGTATCTGGAAAAACAGTTCGACCTTTGGTGATTTTGTGACTTACATGCGATGTTCTAGCTGGAATCTGACTTTGACTTCTTGATGAAAGTTGTAGAGGACTTCTTGATTATTAATATACTAAAAATGGAGAGGAAACAAACAAGTATAGGTCAGAGAAACCATTTTTCATTGAAGAACCTAGATCTGGAAACTGTTATGTTGATCTGTTGTGATTCCGTGGATTTTGTGAAATCATCCAGGCCGATTTTCATCTCGTGTTCTTAATAAGAGTTGTAGACAACATCTTGAGACGTAACATACTAAAATTTGAGAATGAACGGACAAGTATTGTTTGGTGAAATGATTTTCTTGGAAATGGTTCGATCTGCAAATCGTCACTGACGATTATTAAGAGTATGACGATTATATCTTTTGATCTATCACGTATCTGACTTCAATTTCTTCACAAAAATTTTACCTCTATATCTCAACTATAACATGTTCAAATCTCAGAATTTTTGGAGTTCATTTAAGGGCTTAATTGAAATTATATCCGAAACTGTGCAAAAGTGATACAGGAAATTCTGTTGTCGTGATGTATGGAAATATGCGATCGATGTGGAACTTTCTTGACATAGTGCTCTGCATTAAATATCTTCCTCTGGATCTATTTTACATCGTGTTCAATTTTCATAATTTATTGACATCGTTTACTAATTTTTCCATAATTTTTATTAAAGAGGTGCATTCTGCTTTATCCGAAATTTGCTGCATTTTCAAGAATAAATGGACTGCTCTACGAAATATGATGTCTTGAGTGGTTATAGATATGCTGCATATATCATGTGACATGAAAAGATGGTTTAGACCTTAGATATTGTTGCATCAAATGCCATGATGAAAATGGGACTTATATGAGATTATATATTGTGATAATAATGAGACCGTCGGAGGTGTGAGCTGACGATGCCTCGGGAGTTTCAAGATGCCCAGAGGTTTGTGTTGGAGGTCCTTGGGAGTTTTGGGATGCCCGGAGGTTTGTCCCGGAAGCCCTGGAGGTTTGTGATAGAGGGAATTTCTCGTGATGCTAGTTGCGATGCGACATGCTCGGAGGTTTGTGCCGGAGGCCCCTCGTCATGTAAAGTTGGATGCAAACATTGGTCTCTAGAAGAAAAACACTGAGATCCTTGTGAAAGATAAATACTGAAATTGAATCATGTGCATGGGTTGAATGCGATCATGAAAGGTTGAATGGATCTCATGGGGATGTATACATGATAGCATGGATGATATCAATTATTGTGATATATGCACGATGGGATGGTGAGATATGCATGATTGCATGGGGATATATGCACGATGGCATGGTGAGATATGCATGACTGCATGGTGATATAAGCACACCTGTATTGTGATGTATGCTCGATACCATGGATGATATGTGCTTTACCCGTGATATCTTGATTGTCTTGCCCGATGCATTGTGTAGTTTGATGGATCTTTACTGTTGAGGGGTTGTACTCACCCCTTTGGGGACCAACATTTAAGATTGAGCTATCCCTTTAGTACCTGTCATGCGTGGTACATTTCTGATGCACGAGCATCCAACGTAGCTCCATTGACCAACTCAAAACCATCGATGCTTATCCAAGCCAATAAAGAAGTTGGGCATTATGTGCTTCGATGGATCATTTTGAATGAATAATATTAATTACTTATCAGTATTTTGTGGCATATCGATAACTATCAATGGGAGGTCATTTTAGATGTCTTGTAGGACCAATTGATGAAGTTTCAGGAGGATTATGTTCTAGTCAAGGGAGGAGCTCGAATTTTCGGAAGGCTAAAGGTTCACGAATGCGGTCAAGAATATGGAAAGCGAAAGGTTCAAGAACACGGAAAGCTAACGGTTCGAGAATGCGGAAGGCCGAAGATTAAAGGCATCTAGTTTCTGTGTTAATAAAGGCTCTATATTAAGTTCCTTGTTGTTTTTATTTTATGTAGCTCAAGAGTCAAACGTTTAAGTTTCTAGGTCATTAAAGTTTGTTTTTAATATTTCCTAAGGCTGAAATGTTCATATAAATAGAAGAAACTATCCAATATAGGGGGAGATACGAATTTTATGAATGAAAATGGTGAGATTTCCTCTACTTGAGTGCATTCCTTCGGAGAGTGGATAACTACTTTCGGTTTCTGTATCCTTGGAGAGTAGATCACTCCTTGGTGGTGAGCCAAGAAACCCTTTTTCCTTGGCCGGTGAAAGCTTTAGGCCTTGGTCGTGAGTTTCGTAGATCTCAATCCTCATCCTCGGTTGGTGGCAAGGCCTTTATACCTTGGAAGGCGATTGTTCTATCTTTTCTTATTTCTCTTTGTTTCTTCACCATATACACTATTCCATACACTTATAAAAAAATCCTTATGCTCGAAATGTCAATCCATGGTTAAGTTCTCTGGTCATGTGCATCGAAATCCTAAATGGACTGTTCCAATACGTTTAACACTCTTGGATGGCTCACAGACCAATTCAAAGTTGAATTCTACTATGTGTGCATTGATAGAAGTAAACTCCTTTATCGTATCCTGAATAGCGTCGAATTTTGAGAATATTGAAATTTTGAGAACCTGATGCGGGAGCATCCAACATAGCTCCATGCACCAAATCTGAACTATCGATGCTTATCCAAGCCAATAAAGAAGTTGGGCATTATGTGATTCGATGGATCATTTTGAATGAATAATGTTCATTACTTATCGGCACTTTGTGGTATATCCCTAACTGTCCTTACTCTAATTTAAGTAAGCTTAGGTGGTTAGTTTACTTTATTTAACTGTGGATTATATTATGGACTTTAATTAAGTTAAGCATATTTATTTTAATATAAGCCTTGATGTGACCTACAGGAAATTATTTTTGATTTAAATAAATGTTTCGAAATTATTGGATTATTTAATAATATATTATATTTGGAAAATTACTAAAATATTATGATTTAAAACAATTCGAAAAATTATTTTTGACCTCAGTTGCTCGAATTCCCGTGCTAATCGCTGCTGTGCATTTAGAATTTGAAATTGATAAATGGATATGACAAATTGAGTGGTGATTGTGATAAATAGTGATTTTATTCATCAAATATTAAAAACCCAACTGTCGGGTTTTGATGTAAAAATTGGATTTTAAGTATTATATTAAATAGTGAGGTTTGAAAAAGTGATTAATTTCTTGATCGAAATTAACATCTCCCCACACGCGTGATTAATTTCTAGAATATTTTTTAATATGAAGGCAAGGCCGGGATCACTATTTTAATTGAAGGCACTAATTGAAAGGCAAAGTGTCCTAGGCCGTAGCTCAAGAGTCGAACGTTTAATTATACCTAGACTTGATGATATGCTTGACGAATTATAGGTTCTTTTGTGTTTTCAAAGATAGATTTGCGGAGTGGTTATCATCAAATCAGAATGTGAGAAGGAGATGAATGGAAGACGGCTCTCAAAACCAATGGAGGCCTTTATGAGTGGTTGGTTATGCCATTCGGATTATCTAATGCTCCGAGTACCTTCATGAGACTTATGAACAAGGTTCTTCGTTCTTTTGTTGGTCGATTTGTAGTTGTTTATTTCGACGATATTCTTGTTTATAGCAGGAACGAGGAGGAGCATATCTCTCATTTAAAGCAGGTCTTTAATGTCTTGAGAGAACGAAAACTATATGCTAAAATGGAGAAATGTGAGTTCTTCTCCCCAAGCATTGTGTTTCTTGGTTATGTGGTTTCCAAAGATGGAATCTCTGTTGATCAAACCAAGTTGGAAGCTATGAAGACTTGGCCGGTCCCGAAGTCCATTTCTGATGTAAGAAGTTTTCATGGACTTGTTTCTTTCTATCGACGTTTTGTCAAAAACTTTAGTACCGTCATGGCTCCTATAACTGAATGCATGAAGAATGGTGCTTTTGAATGGACAAAGGCTGCTCAAAACACTTTTGACATAATCAAGCAGAAACAACAACATATTCGTGTGATGCAAGTGGAGTTGGTATTGGTGTTGTTCTGGTGCAAGCACAAAAACCTTTGGCATATTTTAGCGAGAAGTTATCCGATTCCAAAAGGAATTATTCGACTTATGACAAAGAGTTCTATGCCATTGTCCGAGCTCTTGATCATTGGAGTCATTATTTGATGCCAAAGCAATTTGTCATTCATTCTGATCATGAGGCGCTTAAGTTTATTAGCGGTCAACGCAAGCTTAATTCGAGACATGCAAAATGGGTAGAATTTCTTCAATCCTTTTCTTCCGTCTCAAAATGTAAACCGGGGCACAATAATGTTTTAGCAGATGCTTTATCAAGAAGATATTCTATGCTTGCGGTTCTGGACTCTAGGATTCTTGGATTTCAATCAATGAAAGAACTTTATTCTAAAGATGCGGAGTTCCCATCCATCATCAACAATTGCAAGCGGGGAGTTCAAGGTATATATTCTTTGCAAGATGGGTTTCTTTTTAAAGGAAATCAATTGTGTGTGCCGAAGAGTTCTTTTCACGAATTTCTAATTCGAGAAGCGCATGGTGGAGGATTGGCCGGTCATTTTGGTATTAACAAAACTCTTGAGGTTCTTCAAGAGCATTTCTAATGGCCAAAGATGAGTGGAGATGTGCATGCTATCATCTCAAGGTGTGCAACTTGTCAAAGATCAAAAAGCCATTTCCATCAAGGTTTGTATACTCCACTTCCGGTACCATTGCAGCCCTGGGAGGATGTTAGCATGGATTTCATTTCGGCTCTACAAATAACTCAAAGAGGAAAACATGCTATCATGGTGGTCGCTGATCGGTTTTCTAAAATGGCTCATTTCGAGCCATGTCACAAGACTAATGATGCATCTCAAATTGCTGAATTATATTTCAAAGAGATTATTCGCATTCATGGAGTATCGAAGACCATTGTGTCGGATCGTGATTCCAAGTTCTTTCATGGTTTTTTCATCCTTTCGAGTATTTCAAAAGGTCCAACAAATCTAGGGCTTAACTTACCCTTCATCCCAAATCGAGTTATCCCTTTCATTCAACATACCTTAAGGAATACATGGTCTCCTATACTAAATTCCAAAGGCCTTCTACGCCAATCTGCGTAGCATTTTTGCCTACTCTGAGCTGTTTTAAGTCTTTCCCTAGAAATTTCAACAGCCTCAGTGGTAACTTGTACCAGTTCAGATCCTGTCAATTTAGGTCCATGAAGTCTCGGGTGTCCTGTACCACGTCTCCAGAATTTCCGTCTTCAAGATTTAGTCGATTTACTAGGTTATACTTGTTCATTTTGCTTCAAATTTGAGTATGTTGTATTTTAAGATGTCCCCTACAACTTTCATGAAGAAATCGAAGAGAGAGTCTTATCACAAGTCAACATGCAACCACAAGTTAGCTACAAAATTTTTGTATGTTGTAGATCTGAGGTCTCAGTAGGATGAGATTTTAACCCCTTAAACCTCCATCATTTTCCACCAAATTTTAGTATGTTGTATTTTAAGACGTTAGCTACAACTTTCATCAAGAGATCCAAGTCAGAATCGAACTCTAAATGTGCATGCAAGCTCTCACAAGTTTCTGACTCAAACAGTTTATGCGAAAACATTCCAGATCTAGCATTTCCGTAGGATGAGAATTTGACCCCTCAAATCTCCATCATTTTACACAAAATTTGAGTATGTTGTAGTTTAAGATGTTAGCTAAGACGTTCATGAAGAAATGGAAGTCAAAATCGGACTCTAAACATGCATGCAAGCTCTCACAAAGTTCTGACACTGACGGTTTTATACGAAAACAGCATGCAATCAAGAACAAAACACATAGCTTCACTCCCATGCCTCCAAATAATCCTAGATTCTGACCATATATACAAAACATTGGTGCAAGAGTAAGAAGTGGATTCCCAACTTGCCTCTAGACCACACAAACGGCGGCACACGGCGGCACACATCGGACGAGTGGCGGCGTCTCCTTCTTCTCTCAGCCTCACTCTCCCTCTCTCTCGCACGCTATCTGTGGCATCCCAAAATTCAAAGTCAAGCTATAAGGTGTGTTGAAGTCTCTTTTTAAGATTAGGTGATTTGTGCTTGTGTTTATGAACTTTTAAATTTGATAGATTAATGATGACAATCTATGCTTGGCCATGCACTATAAAAATTAAATAAAAATGTCACAAGACTTTGGCCATGTGGAAATTAAAATTTAAAAATTTATGGAAGAGATTATAAAAAAAAAGGGGGGAAAGTTAATTTTTAGGTTGGGCCTTAGGCCCATTAGCCGAAGGCTTGATGGGCCAAGCGAGTCGGCCCAATTAGGCCCATAAAGGGGGCTGTCGCCGGCCCATTGAGGCCCAAGAAGAAGGTGCCCGGCCCATGCATGGGTCTTGCCAAGTGGCAACAAGGAGCTCATGCATTGGCCATTGGTGAGGCAATCTCATGATTGCAAATGATGAGGTTTGGGGGAAATAAAAGGGAAGAGAGAGAGAGGGGTGGCCGGTTCATTCGCCCAAGAGAGTGAGAGAGAGAGAGAGATTGTGCGTGAGAGAGGGAGAGTGCCGAGAGAGAGGAGAAGCCGAGGAGGGAGTCGTCGTCGCTCGCCGTCCGTCCGCCGTGTTCGCCGCCGTGTGCCGCCGTTCGTTTGGTCTACAGGCAAGTGGGAGTCCTCTAGCTGCTCTTGCATGTGTGTTTGTTACATGTATGGTTGATATATGTCGAGTTTGGGTGATTAGGTGAGGAAAACCGAAGTATTGATGCATTGTTCTTGAGTGGTGTTGCTGTTTTCGTGTGAACAGTTTGAGTCAGAATGTTGTGTGAGCTTGCATGCATGTTTGGAGTCACATTTTGGCTTGGATTTCTTCATGAAAGTTGTAGCTAACATCTTGAGCTACACAATACTAAAATTTGGTGGAAAATTATGGAGATTTGAACTCATCCTACGGAGACCTCAGATCTGGAAAGATTTTACTGACCTCTTGTTGGATTTGTGGTTGCATGTTGACTTGTGTTAAGAATCTTTCTTCGATCTCTGCATGAAAGTTTTAGGGGACATCTTAAACTACAACATACTCAAATTTGAAGTGAAATGAACAAGTATAACCTAGTAAATCGACTAGATCTTGAAGACGGTAATGCTGGAGATGTATTACAGGACACCCGAGACTTCATGGACCTAAATGACAACTATATTCTGGATATTTGACTTGGATCTGTTCACAAAACTTGTAGAGAAGATCTTGATGTATAACATATCCAAATTTCGGAGGAAAAGAAGAAGAATAGGTAGGTGAAAACTCAGTATTTCGGAGAAGCATGTACTGGACGATTCGGTCTTGGATCCAGAAGCTTCGTAGACTGTATAAATTTATCTAAAAATAATCTGACTTGGAAGTCTTCATGAAAAATGTAATTTATTGTCTTGGCTATAACTTGGTAGAATTTCGTAATTTTTTGAGGTTTTATGGATATTTTAATCGAATTTCTTCGGAAACGGTGCATTCTGATTTCATCCGAAAATTATATGCTGTTTTGTGTGATTTATGGAATTATGTGAAATTTTATTTGGCCATGTATTTTACATGAAATCATCATCCTATTGTCTTGTTCATCATTTGCCTTAATTTTATGATTTTTGAGATTATATAAACAATTAAATTTAATTTTTTTGAAAATGGCACAAGCTGGAATTTAAATAAAAAAATAAAAAAAGGGGCATGATAAATGGATTATTTTAATTGGCTTAAATTCCATGAATTTTATTATATAAATAATTGCACCATGTAGTATGTGTGATGAGGTCTTGATGTATGCATTGAGATGCATGTGTGAATTGAAATGCTGAACATGATTGTTGATTTCCAATACGTCATATGCCATGCTAAATTAAGACTGACATTGGTAAACATGGATAATGGTAAATGAGGAGATGGTTGTGGTGGATGATGATCCCCGGATTGTTTTGAGATACAAGGCCGGATGACCCTGGGAGATTCAGGATGCTCGGAATGTGGGGGGTCGGAAGCCCTGTTGGAGGTTTTTGCCCGAAGGGAATGTCTCGCGATGCCAAGATTGGGGTGCGGGATGCCCGGCCAGGGAGTGTAAATGCCGGAAGCCCTGTCGAAGGTCTTTGCCCGAGGGGAATGCCTCGTGATGCCAGTTGGGATGCGAGATGCCCAGAATGAGGGGGGCCGGATGCCCAGTGGCCTGGAATGGCTAAATGCGGGAGGTTTTTCTTGCATGGGATGCAAGTGTATAATATGAGATGAAATTGATGATCCGAGGAAGGATGATGTGGTAATCAAGTTGAAAGTTAAAAGTGGAAATCAAAGCATGATGATGATATATGATATGCATGGTGATATGCATGATGATGGTGATGATATATGATATGGCATGATGATATGCATGATGATGATGGTGATGATATATGATAAGGCATGATGACATGTGTGATTTGATGATGTCATAATGATGATGACACGTGTATGATGTGATGATGATGACATGTATGGTAAGATGATGTCATGTATATGATGATGATGACATGTGGGAAATATAATAATGTCATGATGATGACTATATGAGTATGACATAATGATACACATGTATGTGCTGTGATTGTGATGATTATGCATGATAGTGTGCGCATGGCTTCAAGGTACGTAACGCCTGCAATGCATGTATAATTTGCATGATACATTGAGTGGTTGTTGGATTCCTTTACCTGCTGAGTGGTTGTACTCACCCCTTTTGGGGACCAACATTTCAGATTAGCAACATGCCGCTCCTTGCCGTCATGCGGGGTGTATTTTACGGTCTTCCATCCGATGTCGAGGTTGAGTGCGAGGAGTTCGGCTATCCTTCTGTGCCTGGATTGACATATATACGAGTGCGTTGTTTTGTCATGTACGACATAGGCCTGGCTGGGGGCCCGATTGTCCAGGAGTTCGTCTCCGTTCACGTTCGTCGCGATGGGGTGATGAGAGGGATGTTGCCACCGCCACCGCCTGATGCACCGGATTGGGTGTGAGGCCCGTGCGTGACGAGTAGGAGCTGGATCTTTTTTGGGATAGTTAGCCGACACTGATGATGGGGGTTGTGCACGTGAGATGTAGAGGGTTGAGGATTCTTTTTGGGGTTTTAGGCCGGACGTGGCTGAGTCCTGGCTTTTCCTTTTTGATGTATCGACCCAAAAGAAGTCCCATCTTGAAAATATATGTAAATAAAGTGTCGTGATTTGTCTATAAAATCATGATGAGTAGTGGTTGTATTTGTATCATGGTTGGTAGAGGGAGAGATGATGATGTTTTAATTTGCTTCCGCTAATGAGTCGTGCTGGGATCGTTTTGTTTTATAAAAAAAATGTGTCTATGAATTACGACGCTTCTTCTAAGGAGAAAGGTAATAAGGTGTAACATTGGCGCTGGTGGCAACCTACAAAGGGTTCGGGGTGCCACAGTATCTCTCTCTCCCTCTCTCTCACTTGGCCGAACCGACCACCTCTCTCTCTCTTCTTCCCTTTTATCCCCCTTAAACCTCATCATTAGTAATCATCACATGCCACTTAAATGGACCAATGCATGGAGGCTCTTCTTGCCACTTGGCAAGACCCATGCATGGGCCAGCCACCTTCTTCTTGGGCCTCAATGGGCCAGCGACAGCCCTTCCGTGGGCCTCCATTTGGGCTGACCAACTTGGCCTATCTTAGGCCCATCCCTCTTGGGCCTAAGATCCAAGCTTAATTACCCTAAAATCAACCTTTCTTTTTAAAAAAAAAAAAATCTCTATTTAAATTAAAGTATTAGGTTACAATATAATTATACACTTGAAATTATAATTCCATAAGTTCCAATTTGCCACACATACTTGGCCAAAGTCTTATAACATTTTATTTATAGAAATTAATTTGTGAGGTGCATGGCCAAGCATAGATTATTAATTTATCCTATAGTTCTAAATAATGGAAATTCAAGAACACAAGCATAAAACACATCGCCTCAAGAAAACTAATGGCTAAAACATAAACCATAGGTAATCTCATTACCTAATTATTGACTTTAATTCCTCTGGAGGGTGACTTGAATTTTTTTGGGATGCCACACTTAAGCACAAAAATCCCCTTATAAAAAAATCCATTATGGAATCACTTACCCCATCATGCGTCACTAGTGGAATCTTTAGGCCTTGGTGGTGAGCATCTCCTATCCCGAAGTCCTTTATCCTTGACTGGTGGAAGCTTTAGGCCCTAGTGCTGAACTTTGTAGATCTCGATTCTCATATTTGGTTGGTGGCGTGGCGTTTATACCTTGGAAAAGATCGTTCTATCTTTTTCTTATTCCCTTTTGTTTCTTCCCGATAAACACGACTCCATACTCTTAACTGAAGAATCCAAAAAAAAAAAAAAAAATCCGTTCTGAAATCACTCGCCCTAGCACACATCAGCATGGAAAGTCAAAAGGGACTTGAAGCGTGAGAAAGTGTTCCCGCTAGGTAGCTGGAATAGGATGCTAGTCGAAGTTCAAGGACTGAACATATTATTTAACTTACTTAGGAGTATGCTGAATAAGTTGCTTAATAGAACAGAAGGGAGAGAAAGAAAATGGTTTACTGAAAGCATAATATGGATTTAAAAGTGGAAGATGAGTCTCAGAGATTTTACTATCTTCATTGAGGTAAGAAACCACATAAAGATAGTCGATCTTAGAGACATTAGAAGTGTGGAGTTCAATACGAGGACTAAGAGAAAGAAGAGCATTTACAGTGGAGGGTGTAGAAATTTCGGAACATTCAATCATGGCATTTTTCAACACATTTCTAGTTTGAAGTTGATTATTCAGAACATAAAGGAGGAGAATTTTCATTACCTTATCAACAACTTTCATTATAATCAGCAACTCATCTTCGCATTCAATAGATTGGCCAAATCTTAGGTTGTCAATAGCATACACATCTTGATGCTCTATAACTCAGAGTTGTTCCTCCCTTCAAACTTCTCGATTTCAATTTTCACTTTAGACATTATTACAATAACATAATTTCCTAGTAACAATCAAATAATCAAAAGCCCCAAATCAAAATCCAAAAAATCTGATCCTGAAACTTTGATATCAATTGTTATAATATTAATGCGAAAACGATAGGATCTTACAAATAAGTCAATGCAAGAAAACTACAGAAATAAAATAGGAACATCACAAATTGACGTAGTTCGATTTGAGTATCAATACCCCTATATGCATGAAATAATCGGTAACAAATAATCCACTATAATCAATAAAAATAACAATCACTTGCACTCTCAAATGTTTTCCATAGTTACCCCCAAATGAAAAGCATTTCTCGTACAGTTGAAAAGCAAGAGCGTTGTTCATTCCTTATTTTTCCCTTCTTTGTACAGTGGCTCTAGGGGGTCCACAACTTCCGCAAAGAGATGAGAATAAAAGTGAAAACCCTTGCTCTCTATGTTGTTTTTTTTAACAAAGACCTTTTTGATCCTCACAAAAATATATATATAACCTAGAAGTTGAAATAATTTTTAGTATTTTTCTTGGTTTATATTTTCGTGTAATCTTATGATATTCCATAATGTTTTTATGATAAGTGTATAATTTAGAAGCACTAACCAAAATTTTCATTTTATGATAAGTGTTCTTGATGATTTGGCAAGTGCACTTGCGAGTTTCCTATTTGGTTAAATCCAACCATAGATAATATATAGGTTTCATAATTCAAAATATATAGGGTAAGTTTCAGATTTAAAAAAGTGAGGAATCTATTTCGATGAGTTCATTTTAGATTTTAAATTCCTCCAATTAAGACTTTAAATAAATTTTAAGTTTTTCTTGATTTGAGGAACCTAGAACTTGAAATCCAATACCTATAACCTAGAACTTGAAATAAGTTATATATATATATACGGAGCTTTTATTTTTTTAGCCATTCCTTTTATTCTTGCAACCTACAGTAAATTGGAGTCTTAGGGTCAGTTCGTTTCCCAGAACATGAGCCATTCCAGAAATTATTTTTCCATAAGTATTTTTTTCAAGAAAATGACAATATTTTCTGGTGTTAAGCTAAAACTTGAAAATTTTTTCAAAAAATATTTTCTAGTGTTCGATAAGGAAAATATTTTCTGCTTACCAGATTGGCGAGCGCAAGTGTCAAGCTTGAGGCTTACTAGATTGATGAGCACAAGTTTGAGATCAACGAGCTTGAGGTTCGCCTAGTCTAAGGAATAGCCAAGAAAGAAGAAAATGGGGAAAAAAGAAAAGAAAACAAAATCAAAAAAATTTTTAAAAAAAATCAAAAAAAAAAAAAGAAGGATAAAGGGGAGGCAGAAATTGGGATTTGTAAAGGTGTAAGATAGGAGAGATAAAGTGAGGAAAATGTTTTCCACATGTCCCTACTTTAGAAAACTTTTTCCCTTTGATGGAAAACATTTTCCCTAGGGAATTCATTTTGCATGAAACGAACACCGGAAAATCCGGAAAACAATTTCCTAGAAATTATTTTCCGTGAATCGAACGCAGCTTTAACAAAAAACAAATGTTCATGGGATTTGATGTGGCCTTCAATAAAATAAATTCTGAGCAAAGATTTCTTTTTTAAAAAACAAATATATATTTGATATTGAAAATCTAAATACATTCTCCAAATGGATTAGGTTCCGTAAACAATTCAAAATCAACACATTATTTTGACAATTACAATGTGAATCCATGTACTTAAAGTGTTATATCTTTCACTAAGTGTTGGATTCCGCAATGAAATATCTTTCAGTAAGTGTTATATTTTCGTTTTTATTAAAGGGGACTTAGGTTTTGTGTCAGCTTTAGACAGAGAGGGTCAAATGTGAATGAGACTATACACCTTATAATGGTTTATACAATATTCAAGATGCTTTAACAACGTTAGATATAAATAGGACACCTAGAAAAGTAGCGCTTTCTACTATGCTCGAGAACACAATGTCAAAATCTAATGAATGATGCTTGACAATGAGGATATGAGGGGACAACGTTGGAATTTAATTGACGACTTTGGATAGTGATAATAATGTCTAGTACACATTGCTCCTAAATGCATATGAGGATACGTCAGAATCTAATCGATAACATTGGATAGAGGCGACACCAAGTGAACGTTGCTCCTAAATGAGGATGAAGACACAATATTGGAAATTAATCGATGACACTGGACAAAGAGTTAGCATTGGAAATTAATTCATAACACTCTTTGCGATATGAACACTCGCCAAAATTGAATCTACAACGACAATCTTAAACTATGGCTAGGCTAAACTAAGTAAGGATAAAACAATCAAAAGTTATTTTCTATGTTGAATTACTTGTAATTTTTCTAAGCCAATTTGGTAACTATCAAAACTCTACTACTTTCTCCTCAAGAATCAATTTCTTTTAATTTTTAAATAATTGATATACTTTTTATACTTTTTCTTTTCTTTTCTTCTTTTTTTTTTTTCCTTTTTTTTTTTCTTTTCTTTTTCTTTTTTCTCCTATTCTTCTTCTTCTTTAGGCTGGTCGCCTAATAGGCAAAACCAGTAAGAAGAGGGCAGCAACCTCACTGAAGTGTTGTCGCCCCTCGGCGAGGGCGACCCTCGTCGGCCAACCCTCCTCGATGGCCAAGCTGGCCTCACTAGGGCCGAGCGAGGCCTACCTAGCCACTGACGTGGCTAGGCGAGCCTCGCCGAGGCCAGTTGAGGCCCACTTGGCCGCCGGTGGGGCTAGGTAAGCCTCGCCGATGGCTGGGCTTGCCACCGGGCGAGCCATCGTAGGATTGCGATAGGTGAAGAAGAAGAGAAACTGGAAGAAGACTTCATTCTCAGATTTGTTCTTTTTTGGTAAAAATCATTCTCAGATTTGTTTCTGAAACAAAAATCAACTCTTTTTTAATTATTCTTGATTCTACTCCAAATCTGTTATTGGGCACAAAAATTTTACCAAACATGATTCTATTTCCAAACTGCTCCCAGAAACAAAAAATTAGAATCAATCAATGCTAGAATGGTTACCAAACAGCTCCCTAGCGTATCTCTCTCCAAAAAGATCATAAAGAGAACTTATGTGGGAAATGTAATGACGGAATAATTGCTCCGAATACCAATGGATACTCACTAAGCATAGGGCTGGTAAAGAAGTTAAATCACGTTGTTTATCGAGGCCAGATAATGCTCACTGGGCCCAAGGCGGGTCATGAAGTTAAAGCACGTTCTTCATCTGGGCCAGAAAATGCTCACTGTTAGAACCCCGAGAAATGGCCTCTTGTCCATGTGTCAAATAGGGGCACATGTTGTGGGCTGTCAAGTAACAGGACTATTTCTTGTTGTGTTGTGCATGCGGGGTGGTCAGGAACAAGATGAAAGTCAGGAAAAGACACGAACTAATACAGTGGATAGTTAAGTTTAGTGTTCAGTGTTATCATTAAATTTTTAATTTGTTCAATATAATTTTTAAATTTTTTTATACGTATTCAATTTAACTCATAAATCATATAAAATATTCCTTATAATTCTTTCTTAAATTCCAATTCAATATTTTCATATAGTTCAAGAACTAAATTATGTAGATTCCAAAAATTCATTGACAACATTGAATAAATTAAAATTTTAGGGATGACATGGCACAGTCGACTAAAATTTAGAAATCATGGTGTAATTATCCCGCAAATAGTACTCGAGAGAGTTTTGTAGGGAGACGGGTGTGGTATGATTAGTCAATCACATGATTTATGTCACATGATAATAATTATATCGAATACTATTGGTAGTTGACAATACATTTGCATTCAAAAATTATATCACCATTTTACAAAGATCGAAAGTGTTGTAATTATTCATGTAGACACAAACGAAAACTTCACGTAATCGTAGTATCATTCATCAATTTTCTTGTACTGTGGAAACCTGATTGTACTTGTGGCAGGATTGCACAAAATTTTCATGATCAAGTCATGTCGAGTTGATCAATCTTGAAGGACAGGTATAGGTTCACCATGGACCGAGTTCAAGTTGAGTGAAAAATTCAAGTACTATGCTCCGTGGGTTATTATTTTGGTTTCCATGGTCTAATCCTTCATGTTAGAATAGATACAAGAAATGGTTGGTGTATTGCTTGAATCAAAGATGTATTTCAATGAATGGGTCTATATGCCAACGAATATGCGCAGGAATAGAGATGATCCAACAAAAAAAAAAAAAAAAAAAAAAAACCTAGCTAACCTAGGAAATAGCCAAAATTACTTAATCAATTATTGTCACGACCTTTCTAATGGTGAATTACCCAAAAGAAAGCTAATGGATTAATAAGTTCGAAGACTTATCACGACCAGCACCCCCTCCCAAATCCTACTAATTGAAGCTTGATACTAAGAAATTAATCCATTTAAATGTGCAATTATACTCAATTTGGAGCCGTGACTAACCAATTAGGGTTGATTAGAAACCCAAGTATGGAAGAATACTTTACTTTGTGAATCAGAGATCTAAGAAGTCCGGGAGCATGGTTATGCTAGATTAATCTAACGTCATTTGGTACCTTTTCATTTTAATTACGAAAATATTTTTGCAAGCAGTCTTGATTAATTTTAACCTAAGCTACTAACATGCAAAGGGTGGTCATGCGAATGCACAATCAATAAAATAACATTAATAAATCAAAGTGATAGTTTGTAAGAAATTATAACTAACAGTAACCAAAACAAACTACAACTTTATTAAGGTTTACTCTCTAAAAACTTATGAAAAATGCTGATTAAAAATGCATGCCTTGAACATGATTTCTAAACGACACAACATCTTTTTTTTTTAAATGTTAATTATATTTGAGGATGAAAACCTTCTAGATTTGAGGGATAATGCGGGACCATCCAACGTGGCTCCATTGACCAACTCAGAACCATCGATCCTTATCCAAGCCAATAAAGAAGTTGGGCATTATGTGCTTCGATGGATCATTTTAAATGAATAATGTTAATTACTTATCGGTACTTTGTGGTATATCGATAACTATCAATGGGAGGTCATTTTAGATGTTTTGTATGACCAATTAAAGGTTCACAAATGCGGTTCAAGAATATGGAAAGCCAAAGGTTCAAGAACACAGAAGACCGAAGATTAAAGGCATTTAGTTTCCGTGGTAATAAAGGCTTTTTATTAAGTTCATTGGTGTTTTTATTTTATGTAGCTAAAGAGTCAAATGTTTAAGTTCCTAGGTCATTAAAGTTTGTTTTTAATATTTCCTAAGGCTGACATCCTCCTATAAATAGAGGAAACTACCCAATGTATGGGAGATACGAATTTTTTTTTGAGATTTCCTCTACTTGAGTGAATTCCTTCGGAGAGTGGATAACTCCTTTCGGTTTCTTTATCCTTGGATAGTAAATCACTCCTTGGTGGTGAGCCAAGAAGCCCTTTATCCTTGGCTGGTGGAATCTTTAGGCCTTGGTGGTGGGCTTCTCCTATCCCAAAGTCCTTCATCATTGACCTTGGTGGTGAACTTCGTAGATCTCAATCTACATGCTTGGTTCGTGGCGCTGCCTTTATACCTTGGAAGGAGATCGTTTTTATCTTTTCTTATTCCTTTTCATTTCTTCCCTGTATACACTACTCAATACACTTAACCATAAAAATCTCCTTATAAAAAAATCCATTCTGGAATCACTTACCCCATCACGCATCAAAATATTGGTATTAGAGCTCAAGGCTCAACTCATTTGAGTGATTCCTTTCTTTCTTCTATTACAAATTCCTTTTGGATGATCCAATTCCAAGAGGTTTGACTCTGGAGCAAGCGCACAATGAAAGGTGAGATCGTGCAATCCAAAATCTACAACAACAAATGGAGCGAGTCCTCAATCTTCTAGAGAATCCGGCGAGACAAAGACCACCAGCAAGGCATCCTAACGAATGTCATCGGCATGACAATTCCGAATCTCTTCAAAATTATGATGGCGATTCCGAGTCCACTGGAGAAACCGAACGATTCTGCATTCTAGTGGTTCTGAATCTCTAATTCGAAGACGAAGATGAAAAGGGAGGCATAAGGAGGATGAAAGAGACATTAACATGGAGGTCCCAGAGTTTGACAGTAATCTCAATCCCGACAACTTTGTTGATTGGTTACACACAACCAAACAAATTTTTGACTTGAAGTCCTATTCGGATGATAAGAAATGTAAGGTTACTCTCCTAAAGGCTGAATCAAGTCTTGGGAAAAACTGAAGAAGTTGTTGAAGAAGAGGTTCTTGCCCGACAACTATAAGCAAGATCTCTTCCTCAAACTGAACTCCCTACGACGACATGGGTTGAGTGTTGAAGAATACATTCGTGACTTTGAACAACTCAAAATGACGAGTGAAGTTCCCGAAGTTCCCGAAGTTCCCAAGCAAACCATTGCTCGCTTCCTTGGCGGCATGAATCAAGAAATTGCTGATATGCTTGAACTTCAATTGTATTGGTCCTTTGAACACGATGCAAGTTAGCCATAAAAGTCGAAAAACAATTGAAGAGCAAGAGGTTTTCCTCCAGAACCTCAACAAAGGCGACATCCTATTTTAAGGTGCTTCCTCAAGCAATGGCGATAGTAAATGCTTTGAAGGCAATGTCGAGAAAGCACAGAGGCAAGGGAAGACTTGCAGAGCCTTCTAAAGAAGTCCAAAAGAAGTTTGAAGGCAATGCAAGGAAATGCTTTTAAGTGCCATGGTTTTGGGAATTTACAACCAAATTGTCCAAATCGGAGAGTTTGACTCTTCAAGAAATTGAGGAGATCAATTCGGCGTTTCAAGAGGCTGAGGGCAATCAAGACCAAAATATTACTGTTGGGAAGAAGATGTTGTGGAGAAAGCCGGTGATGGTAAGCTGTTGATCATCCGAATAGCCTTGCATGTTGAAGTTTCTCCTAGTAAAGAGCAAAGGGAGAGTATATTTCACACCCGTTGCACTATTAACAAAAAGGTGTGTTCAGTGATCATCGATGGTCGAAGCTGCACCAATGTTGCTTCAACAACTCTTGTCGACAAGCTGAAGCTTCCAACAAGGAAACATCCTCAAGCATATAAGCTTTCAATTGGGAAGAACTATCGAGATGAGGTTGTATGTGATGTGATTCCTATGGAGGCATGCCACTTGTTATTGGGTAGACCGTGGCAATTTGATATAAATGTTATGCATGATGGTTGGAAAAACACATACTATTTTCATAAGGAACAAAAAGGCAGTACTCTTTTACCATTGAGTCCCTATTCGATACATAATAATCAACCCGGGGAGGGAAACACTTGTAAGGAAAATTTGTTTTTGAATGAGACACAGGTTGAGAGAGCCATTAGCAAACAAAAGAATGTATTTGCTTTGCATTGCTTGTTGAAAGAATTTGCAGATGTGTTTGCGAAGGATTTGCCACTTCAATTACCTCCCATAAGAGGTATTGAGCATCAAATTGATTTGATCCCCGGTGCTCCACTACCAAACAAGACAGCTTATCAATGCAATCCAGAGGAAACAAAGGAATTACAAAGACAAGTTGATGAACTTCTCCGCAAAGGATATGTCCAGGAAAGCATGAGTCCCTGTTCTGTTCCGGCTCTACTTGTGCCTAAGAAGGATGGTACGTATTGCATGTGTGTTGATAGTCAGGCCATCAACAACATTACCACTAAGTATAGGTACCCTATACCTAGACTTGATGATATGCTTGACGAATTATATGGTTCTTCTGTGTTTTTAAAGATAGATTCGCAGAGTGGTTATCATCAACTTAGAATGTGAGAAGGTGATGAATGGAAGACGGCTTTCAAGACCAAGGGAGGCCTTTATGAGTGGTTGGTTATGCCATTTGGATTATCTAATGCTCCGAGTACCTTCATGAGACTTATGAATCATGTTCTTCGTTCCTTTATTGGTCGATTTGTCGTTGTTTATTTCGAGAATATTCTTGTTTATAGCAGGAACAAGGAGGAGCATATCTCTCATTTAAAACAAGTCTTCAATGTCTTGAGAGATCAAACACTGTATGCCAAAATGGAGAAATGTGAATTCTTCTCTCCAAACATTGTTTTTCATGGTTATGTGGATTCCAAAGATGGATCTCTGTTGATCAAACCAAGGTGGAAGCTATGAAGACTTCGCCGGTTCCGAAGTCCATTTATGATGTAAGAAGTTTTCATGGAATTGTTTCGTTCTATCAACATTTTGTCAAAAACTTTAGTACCATCATGGCTCCTATAACTGAATGCATAAAGAATGGTGCTTTTGAATGGACAAAGGCTGCTCAAAACGCCTTTGACATAATCAAGCAGAAACTTTGTGAGTCCCCTATTCTTGAACTTCCTAATTTTGATAAAGTATTTGAAGTTGAGTGTGATGCAAGCAGAGTTGGTATTGGTGCTGTTCTAGTGCAAAGAATTATTCAACGTATGACAAAGAATTCTATGCCATTGTCCAAGCTCTTGATCATTGGAGTCATTATTTGAGGGCAAAACAATTTGTCTTTCATTATGATCATGAGGCGCTTAAGTCTATTAGCATCCAACGCAACCTTAATTCTAGACATGCAAAATGGGTAGAATTTCTTCAATCATTTTCTTTTGTCTCAAAATATAAACCTGGGCACACTAATGTTGTAGCAGATGCTTTATCGAGAAGATATTCTATGCTTGCTATTCTGGACTCTAGGATTGTTGGATTTCAATCAATGAAAAAACTTTATTATGAAGATGTGGAGTTCTCATCCGTCTTCAACAATTGCAAGCGGGGAGTTTAAGGTATATATTCTTTGCAAGATGGGTTTCTTTTTAAAGGAAATCAATTATGTGTCCCGAAGAGTTCTTTTCGTGAATTGCTTAGTTGAGAGGCGCATGGTGGAGGATTGGCTGGTCATTTTGGCATTAACAAAACTCTTGAGGTTCTTCGAGAGCATTTCTATTGGCCAAAGATGAGTGGAGATGTGCATGCTATCATCTCAAGGTGTGCAACTTGTCAAAGATCAAAAAGCCATTTCCATCAAGGTTTGTATACTATACTTCTGGTACCATTGCAGCCCTGGGAAGATGTTAGCATGGATTTCATTGTGGCTCTACCAAGAACTCAAAGAGGGAAAGATGCAATCATGGCGGTCGTCGATCGGTTCTCTAAAATGGCTCATTTTGTGCCATGTGGCAAGACCAATCATGCAATTTCATACTGCTGAATTATATTTCGAAGAGATTATTTGCATTCATGGAGTACCAAAGACCATTGTGTTAGATCGTGATTCCAAGTTTTTAAGCCACTTCTAGAGGACTCTCTGGAGAATGCTTGGTACAAGACTCTTATTCTGCATAGCTTGTCATTCACAAACCAATAGCCAAACAGAGATGACAAATCGTACTCTACCACTCTTCTTCGTGGTATGGTGAGTAAATCTATGAAAGATTGGGACTTAAAACTTGCGCATGCTGAATTTGCTTACAATCGATCACCAAGTTATCCTACTGGTCGATCACCATTTGAAGTTGTCTATGGAATTAATCCTCTCGCACCCATTGAGCTTTGGTGGCAAGAAAAGAGCTGAATTAATGAAGAAGCTCCACGAGCAGATTCGATTGAAGATTGAAAAGGCCAACGAATCTTACAAGAAGGAAAGCTAATCAACATCACAGTAAGACTCAATTTCAACCGGGCGATCTCGTGTGGCTTCACTTGAGGAAGGAGAGATTTCCATTTCGACGAAAGAATAAACTCATGCTTAGAGCTGATGGTCCCTTTAAAGTTATTGAGCAAATTGGTGACAATTCTTACAAGATTGACCTTCGAGGAGAGTTTGGAGTTTCCGCAACATTCAACATGGGAGACCTTTCTCCTTACTTGGAGGACGAAAACCTTCTAGATTTGAGGGCAAATCTGAAACAACCCGAGGAGGATCATGCGGGAGCATCCAACGTAGGTCCATTGACCAACTCAAAACTATCGATGCTTATCCAAGCCAATTAAGAAGTTGGGCGTTATGTGCTTCGATGGATCATTTTAAATGAATAATGTTAATTACTTATTGGTACTTTGTGGTATGACCAATTGAGAAGGTTAAAGGTTCACGAATACGGTTCAAGAATATGGAAAGTCAAAGGTTCAACAACACAGAAAGCTAATGGTTCGAGAATGCGAAAGGCCGAAGATTAAAGGCATTTTAGTTTCTGTGTTAATAAAGGCTTTCTATTAAGTTCCTGCGTGTTTTTATTTTATGTAGCTCAAGAGTCGAACATTTAAGTTCCTAGGTCATTAAAGTTTGTTTTTAATATTTCCTAAGGCTGAAATCCTCCTATAAATAGAGGAAACTATCCAATGTAGGGGAGAGACGAATTTTATGAATGAAAATGGTGAGATTTCCTCTACTTCGTGAATTCCTTCGGAGAGTGGATAACTGCTTTCGGTTTCTTTATCCTTGGAGAGTAGATCACTCCTTGATGGTGAGCGAAGAAGCCCTTTATCCTTTGCCGGTGGAATCTTTAGGCCTTGGCGGTGAGCTTCTCCTATCCGAAGTCCTTTATCCTTGGCCTTGGTGGTGAACTTCGTAGATCTCGATCTGCATCCTTGGTTGGTCACGCTGCCTTTATACCTTGGAAGGAGATTGGTTTCTCTTTTCTTCTTCCTTTTCATTTCTTCCCCGTATACACTACTCCATACATATTTAACCACAAAAATCCCCATACAAAAAAATCCATTATGAAATCACTTACCCCATCACGCATCACCCTCCCCCCCCTTTCCCTCATGAAACCACACGAGCACTTTTATGCAAAATCTTCACCCCCATCGGCACGAAGCCTTGCACCTCTCTATTTATAGAGAAAAAAAAAAGGTTTGTTTTGTTGTAAAATATTGCATTGCGAATATATAATAGAGAAGAGATTGAGAAGAGAAAGCAAGTAAACACCAAAGATAGTAGGGAAAGCTAGAGGAGAGTTTTATTTCCAGTATCTCATTGTTGTTCTGTTGTGATTCTATTGTACATCAAAACTAAACTCATATTTATAGGAAAACAACAATGTACTTATCATAATATCAATATATCGAATGATACATGTACTGGATAGGGAGATGAACGTTAATTGTATAGGAAGATGTACTTAGAATGTATGATTCAAATGTACCATAATAAGTACATTAGATAAGATTAATATAATAAATATTAATTCTTGTATTTCATGACACTTCCCCCTGAATATTCATTGTATTCATCATGAATGTACATCGAATGATACTGCCTCATTAAAAACCTAAGGCCAGAAAAACCTAGTGGGACAAAAACCGGACAAAAGGGAAAAAGAGTACAGAGCACAAACTTTATGATCTCTCCCTTTTATAGATGCATTAAGTGCCTCGTTAAAAACTTTAAGCTGGGAAAACCTTGTGGAAAAAACCGAACAAAAAGAAAAAAAAGTGCAATGCATATATAGCCACTGCTGGGGCTAATTAATCTTGCATCTTGGGAACTCGCCGCATATCAATGCCGCAATGTATAGTTCATAGTATCTCCCCTTTAATTGAGCCATGCAGCCACTGCTAGGGCTAATCAATCTTGCATCTTGTGAACTCGCCACATACCAATGCCATATTTTAATTTCTCAAAAGTTGATGTTGGTAATGATTTGGTAAAAAGATCTGCAAGATTATTTATAGATCGACTCTGTTTAACATCAATTTGTCGACTTTCTTGGAGTTCATGAGTATAGAAAAATTTCGGCGAGATATGCTTGGTCCTATCACCTTTCATATATCCTCCCCTAACTTGTGCAACACAAGCAGCATTATCTTCATAAATTATAGTGGAAGAATTTGTAACCGGTATTAAAGAACAAGAATTATGAATATGCATTATAACAGAGCATAACCAAACACACTCTCTTCCAACTTCATATAAAGCAATAATCTCAGAGTGGTTAGAAGATGTAGCTACTAGCGATTGCTTCATAGTACGCAAAGAAATAGTGGTGCCATTATAATAAAATAAATACTGGGTTTCAGAGCGAGCATTATGTGGATTAGATCTATATCCAGCATTAGCATATCCAACTACACCAGAGTTAGTGGAATCCTTGGAATAATATAATCCAAAATCTATGGTTCCTTGGAGATAACAAAAAATATGTTTAACTCCATTCCAGTGTCTCTAAGTTGGCTCAGAATTAAAACGTGCTAATAAATTTATCGTAAAAGTGATATTTGGTCTTGTACATTGTGCCAAGTACATTAAAGCTCCAATTGCATTGAGATATGATACTTCATGAGCAAATATCTCTTCATTTGATTCTCTAGAATGAAACGGGTCCTTTTGGGGATCTAGAGACCTTACAACCATAGGGGTACTCAATGGGTGAGCTTTGTCCATGTTGAAGCGTTTAAGCAATCTTTCAACATACGTTGATTGATGGACGATTATTCCATTTGCTTTATACTCGAGCTCTAGACCAAGACAAAGTTTGGTTTTACCCAAATCTTTAACTTCAAACTCCATTTTCAAATATTCAGCAGTTTTAGCTAACTCTTCTAGAGTTCCAATTAAATTTATATCATCGACATAAATTGCTACAATAGTAAATTCGATTTTTGATTTCTCAATAAACACGCATGGGCAGATAGGATCATTCTTGTACCTTTCCTTAATTAGGAACTCACTTAGGCATTGATACCACATGCGATCGGATTGCTTTAACCCATACAAGGATCTTTGCAATTTTATTGAGAATTAATTACGGAAAGTGCATGCTTCAGGCATTTCGAATCCCTCGGTAATTTTCATATAACTATAAGAGTCTATTGAGCCATATAAATATGTCGTCACAATGTCCATAAACGTATTTCCAATCTTTCAAAGATTGCTAGGCTAATGAGAAAACGAAATGTAATCATATCCGTCACAGGTGAATACGTCTCATTATAATACCCATTTATATCCAACGGGCTTTACATTATTAGGGATACGAGTTACAGGTCCAAAAACCTCTCGTTTAGTTATGGAAGCTAATTCGGCTTTAATTGCTTCCTCCCACTTAGGCCAATCTTTCCTTTGACGACATTCAATAATAAATTGCGGCTCACAATCATCATCCATAATTTTATATTGAGATTGCAAAAGCATCATTAATGATGATTTCATTTCAATCACAAATTTTATTACAATATGTAATGGAATTTTTGGTGTTCCCGGGGCTAGTGTTCCTTTCATGGGTTTGCTCCTCTTCATGAGCAATAAGCTCTTTAGGAGCAAGCACAATGCCAAGCTCTTCTGTAGTGGATTCCTTATTCTTTTCCCCTTCGTTTTCGAGGAGTATTATCTTTTGATCCTATTGGTCTACCCCGCTTCAAGTGCGGGGATTTTGATCCATTTTAGCTTCTTCTTCGGTAACAACTATCCTAACTGGAGCATTTGCAGCTGGAATATGAGACTTCGTTACCTTAGTAGTATCATTAAATGCATCAGGAAGTCTATTAGCCATAGCCTGTAAATGGATTATGCACTGCACCTCGTTTTCACATTCAAGAGTCCTTGGGTCTAATTGAGATAATTTTTTCTCATTCTAGGTGAAAACCTTAACTGGTTTTTGTTTTGCAGTCATGGAAGTTGTAGGTATCCCAATTGATGGAAACCTAGTCTCATCGAAATGACAATCTGCAAATTTTGCAATAAAAAGATCACTAGTAGTTGATTCCAAGAATCTAATGATAGACGGTGAATTAAACCCAACATAATTGCCCAAACAGTGTTGGGGACCCATTTTCGTCCTTTTTGGCGGTGCTACAGGCAACTGTACTGCACAACCAAAGGTGCGTAAATGTGAAATATCTTATTCATAACCAAGAACCATTCGAATGGGAGAATGTAAAAGACTAGCAGTGGGGTGTAATCTTATTAGAATTACCGCATGCAAAACTGCCTGACCCCATGCTGTATCGTTGAGATTCATTCTCAATAATATAGTGCGAGCAATGATTTGGATACGTTTAATCAAGGATTTTGCTAATCAATTTTGAGTATAAACATATACAATCGGGTGCTCAACCTCTATTCCGTGTGAAGCACAATATGTATCAAAACTCTTTAATGTAAATTCACCAGCATTATCCCTCCTTATGTTCTTAATTGGATAATCATGGAATTGTAACTGGAGCTTTATAATCTACGCAAGTAAACATGCAAATGCGACATTGCGCGTAGATAATAGGCAAACATGGGACCATCTACAGGATGCGTCCACTAGTACCATAAAATATCGAAATGGTCCACTTGGTAGTTGTATTGGTCCAAAAATATCACCCTTAATTCTTTGCAAGAATAAAGGAGATTCAAGATTAACATTTGTTATAGATGGTTTGATAATGAGCTTTCCTTATAAGCAAGCCTCACAATTATAATCTTTGGACAGTAATACCTTTATATCATTTAAAAGGTGCCATTTTGTATTTTGAATTATCCTACGCATCATTGAAGCGCTAGGATGTGGTGGCGTAGGTTTCAACAGTTTTAATCATGACACAATACAAACCCAAAGAAGAAGCTTCTAGCTTCTCATGGATGGTTTTCAAGCCCATCTTATAAGAGGAAATGCCAATATATTCCTTATCTTGTTCATAAACAGTCTCAATATGGTACTCATAACGGCGTACATCTTTGAAAGTGAGCAAATTCCATTTGGATCTAATGCTTAGAAATGCATTCTCAATATGCAGAATGGTGCCATTTGGCAAAATAATTATGGCATTCCCAAAACCATCAATAATCGGAACATGACCTAATATTGTATGGATGTGTCTTACGCAATGTCATACTCGAAAAAAAGTGTCTACTATGAAATATAGTATGTGCTGTTGCACTATCAAGCAAACAAACTTCATTTTTCTCGGTATTTTCCATTTGCATTTATATTGACAACTTCATGTGTCAAATATCATAAAAGTTCCATATTAGTTATATAGTCGAATGAAATTTCAAAATTAAATATTATATAAAGTTCATAAGCATTTCATAACCATATTAAAGAACATAAAATTCGAAGTTCAAATTATCATTGACCACTCTCATGCCTCATCAAAGTAATTAAAGGTCCTCAAAGAAATCAAAGACATCCAAGGATGCATTTGCTACTTCAAGAACAAGAGGAGTCCCACCAACGGAGATATTGTTGGCCTCAACAGTGGTTATGGCAGTAGGATTGATTTTAATGGCATGAGATTCACCACACTTGCCCGTATTCTTTAAAAATGCATGGTATAGATCAACAAAATGTTTAGGCATACGACAAGTACGTGACCAATGCCCAGTCATGCCACAGCGATAACAAATACTATTAATCACATTTTGGCTTCTTTTCTTTGCCATGATTCAGGCCATAGTTTGATTTCCTAAGGCGGTTAAATTTCTTGCCATCCCTTCTACGATTATGTTCTTGTTTGCACTTATAGCCCTTAAAATGGCTAATATTTTTGTCAAAGTTAGCATGTGCTTCAAGCAATGCTTTTGAGCCAGCGGATCTAAGATTATGAATTTTTAGCAGCAATTCATTAGTTTGCTCGATAGTAAGAAGCACGGAAATTAATTCAAAGTATGTGGCAAATTGACACTGCTGATATTGTTGTTGGAATACAATATTTGTAGCAAGGAAGGTGGAGAAAGTTTTCTCTAACAATTCCACATCAGCGAGTTTGATACCGCATAACTCAAACCGAGAAACGATATCAAATAAAGCGGAATTATAGTCAGACTTTGATTTAAAATCTTGTAGTCTGAGATTTCGCCAGTCATATTGTGCTTGAGGGAGAATAACAGTTTTGGTATGATATGAGGGTCTCGAACGGATAAATATTGAGTCTATAGGCTCTCATGCAAATGACAACAAATAAAAAACAACTCATTTGCTTTATCCTTTTGATTTAAGGTTCCATCATCTATAATTGTATTAGCGAGATCTTGTCCTTGGAAGTGCATTTCCATATCAAGACATCAGGATAGATAATTTTTTCCACTCACTTCTAGGATGTGGAATTTGGGCTTTTTAATATTTGCCATAATCCTTGCAAAAATAAATCCTTAAATTAATTAAAAGGATTTCCAAATATCCACCGCTACTTTAGGAGTAGGAGGATACTATTAGATTTGAAATTTGGTTTCAGGCCAAGAAAAATAAAAATAAAGAATTGATAGAAGAAGATGAAGTATAAGTTGATTAATAAAAAGAATACCCACCTTGCAAAACTTGCTTACTCAATCGGTAGATCTTCGTGCTGATAACGTATTGTAAAATATTGCGTTGCGAATATATAATAGAGAAGAGATTGAAAAGATAAAACAAGTGAACACCAGAGATAGTGGAGAAAGCTAGAGGTGAGAGTTTTATTTACGGTATCTCACATTATTCTGTTGTGATTCTATTGTACATCAAACATGGTTTTAGTCAAAATTTAGATGTCAACAATTATATAATCTAAAAATATCGGACGAAATCTCCAAATGTTCTAACAACAGTATAACAACCTCCTCAAACATCGTTTTAGTTAAATAAATTGGAGTTTAGACAAGAAACTACAACGTTGTGAAAGAGGAGAAGCCTTTGCAAGACCACCCGCCTTGATCAGTAGGAGAGACGTGTACAAAATGAATGTCCTCGAAAATATAGCGTCCCGTAAAGTGACACTTTGTTCTTAATATGTTCAGTGCACTCATGAAAAACTGTACTGCGGTCTATTTGAACGGCAACTTTGCTATCTTACCGCAGAATAGTGTTGGAGTTCTTAGGAACACTCGTGTCTTCAAAAAAGTAACGCAGTCAGACAAGTTCAGCCCTTGTGTCCGCCAAAGGGCGATACTCGGATTCAGTGCTGGATCATTGGTTAATATTTTGCTCATCACCATGCGAAGAGATCAGAAAATTGTTAAGAAAGACACAAAACCATGTTGTTGGATTACGATCGTTGACGTCATTAGAATAGTCCACCTCTAATAAGGCATATAACTCTAGGTTGAATAGAACGCAAAGCAGACATAATCCGACTCGCTATATGGGCCACAAAAGCAATATTAGGACAGGTAATAGTGATATATACAAAGGGAAAAGTACCAAAAAAATCATAAATCTATTACATTGGAACCAATTATGTCCTAAAGTTTTTTAATAGGACCAATTCAGTCATTGTTGACACCTAAATTTTAACTATTTTTATTTTTATTTGTTTACATTAGGGTATCTTTTAAAAGTTGTTAAAATATATTTTGTTGAGGAAGGAGATTTTGAAAGATTTTGGGATAATGAAAGCCATATCAAAAGTTGAATGAATCATCTTAAAAAATCTTCATAAAGAATTTGGGGCTATTTTCTTGTTGAGCCTATCTTTCCATCTCAAAGGATGAACCTTAGCGATTGGGTCAATATATGCAAATCTTCTTAGGTAGAACGAACTGGGCTTTCGCTCTATAAATAGGGAGGGCAAGGCTTCGGAAAAGGGGGTTTTTTCTCGAGGGTGAAGTCAAAAATTGAAGAAATTTCTCCTCCGGTTGAGAAGACTGAAAAAGTCTTCTGCAGAAAGTACAGAGGGAGAGTGACGTGAGAGAGAGAGACAGGTGAGATCAGTAAAAAAAAAAAAGAGAAAAGACCTATTGTTCATCTTCTCCAAAAGTTCTGCGCATCCGACCCCTACACCGTTGGTTCCTGCGCCGTCGGCCTCCGAGCAGCAACGTCGCCCCGCCTCCGTCGGTGATTCGCCTTAGCCAGCCCAGCGCCCGAGCCTCCACCTGCTGCCTCCACTGCTTGCCTGCACCACCGTCGCCACACCTCACCCGCGACTTACTGCTTGTCGCGCCTTTTCTCGTATGCAACCCGCCGATTCGCGATCTAGCTGGTCATCGACATGACCTGCCCCTTCCGCACCGACCCGCGATCCACCTATTGCTCGCGACCCCGCCATCCGAGTCTCCACTCGCCCGACGATATGTCGTCACGACGACTCTGCCCGAGATCCGCCTGCTCAAGCTCGCGACCCTAGCGCCGACGTCCAGCAGTACCACTGGAGTCCGACGCCGCCGTTGCTGTCTCCCTCCTGCCACCGTTCGCTCGCAGCAGTTGCCGGACCCCCTCAGCCTCCGCCTACGCCCCTGCTCAGAGCCTGATCTGCTGCACCAGAAGGCTGGTCTCGCCCCCGACTCGTCTGCAACCTGCGGCTCAGCAGTCCTGAGCCGGCCCGCCTCCGTCGCGCTTCCAGCTGTCACCCCCGACGCCCGAGCCAGTAACCCGCGCTGCTCGACGCTTTTGTCTGCGAACGCCCAGTGTCCAACTCCCCCTCCTCCGTGTGACGATTCTGCAGCCGCTTTGTGCCCGCTGCTGTGGCACCATCGCCCGCGATGCCCCTCACCGTCACTGCTTGACAGCCTTCACGGAGCTCTGACGCCGATCATCCTCCACCCGCCGCTGACCAATCTGCTCCCCTAGTTGTTTATCTTTCTTTTGGTTTTTCATTTTTTTATGTTTTTTATTTGTTATTTTTTATTATTTTTGAAGTTTTGATATTATTGTACCAATTGGAACATTGGGAATTGATTCTGTTTTATTGTAGGCATCATCCGCAGGATTTTCCCCAAAATTATTACAATTTTTGGGGTTCGTCGTGTGACATCCTAAAACTCCGTGGCAACCTCTAGATGCCTTACAACCTTTGGAAGGGCAATGGACGCATCATTGACCTATGTTATGGTCTATAGACCAAAGAAGTGTAATAGAATTAATGGCCGAGCACCTACCTACTATGGCATACCTACTGATGTGGATGTAGAGTGTACTAAGCATGTCTATGTCGGTGCTCCCGGTTTAGTGTTTGTTCGAGTCTGAGTCCTGCTGATATATGATGTCGGTCGAGCTTATGGCTCGGTCATTCAGGAGTTTTTGTCTATCCATGATCGACTGCTGATATATGATGTCGGTCGAGCTTATGGCTCGGTCATTCAGGAGTTTTTGTCTATCCATGATCGACGCGATGGAGCGATGTTAGGGATGTTACCACCGCTGCCACTTGATGCACCGGATTGGGTATGATGGCGCATATAGCTATTAAGAGGTGACACTTTTTGGAGATAGCCGACGCTTGTTGATGGAGAGTGGTACGTGTCGATGTAGAATCAGTCCTTTTGGGGTGGTAGCCAAGTATAGTTAAAATCTTGGGTTTTTTGTTGTATCGACCTTGATGTCCATCATGAAAATATAAATAAGAGTAAATCGGCATTATCTTTTCTTATGGTGTGTAGTTGGTGCGTATTGCATTATGGTTATTGGAGGGAGAGATGGTGAGACTTGTTTATGCTTCTGCTAATAAACTACGCTGGGACCGTCTTAAAAAAAAAAAAATCCGTAGTCAAAAGGGTATCAGTCAAGTGAAGTTATATGAGATCGGAAAATTAAGAGAGATCACCCGCGGCGACCTCAGGCGGAATTGGGGGTGCCACATGTCGATAGTATTTTAAGTGTTGAATCAAAATAATTACTAATTTGGTCCGTAAGACTTTGGATCAGATTTTTAATTATTTTGAACTCTTTGTTATGATGATTTGGGTTAGAATAATCGTTAATTTAACTTGTGAGACAACATGTTATTTTTTCGATTATTTTAATCCCTTATTTGTTGATTATAATGATTGTTTAGATTAAATATTTAATAATTACTCACCCTTTTTATATAAAAAAAACGCAAAAAAAAATCAAAATCAAAAATCAAAATCTTGCATCAACATGTAGGTTTAGCAAATTAGAATTTTCTTTAGGATTACATTTTTAGGGTTGCATTTTTTGAAATTGGTTAGGGTTAGACCTAAATAATTAGTTTTTTTTAATAGGGTCTTAGATAATGCTAGCGCATTTTAATTATCCCATTTTTCTTTAAAAAATAGTTTTCTAAGATAGGATAGGGTTTAAGTCAAATTAATCCCTGTAATAAATTAGAAAATTATTCATTTTTTTTAGATAGTTTAATTATGGTTTTTATTAATCCCAAAGTTCAATAAAAAAACAAAAAAACACTAAGAGCATGTTAACTAGCTTGCATAATAGGATAATTTAATTAGAGTTTGTTAGTAAAATTTTGTCACTTAGTGATTGTTGTTAGGTCCATTTAATTAAAAAATTGCTTGTCATTAAATTAGGTCATTAGTTAGAGTGCATATTTTAATTTTGAGATTAAAAAAAAAAAAACAATCGTTCACTTCGTGTGTTTATTTCTTTTGATGCAATCTGTTTGATTCATTGAGTGTCTAATAATGAGTGAGTACTCGTATGGTCACCATCTTGCATGATAGGAATTTATGTTAAAATAAACCCAAGCTACCTGCGAAAGCATTTTTGAAATTAAAAAGAAATGGCACCGAAAGGATATTAGAGAAATCTAGTGTAACCAAATCTCTGTAGCCTTAGTCTCTGGTTCGTAGAAGTAGAATAATTCTCTCATTATTTTACTTAGGTGTCTAATCGACCTACCATAAACCGTTTAGTGCTAACTCCTAGTTAAAATTCATTTGCATGTTAAAGATATAAATCTTAAGTCGCGAATTGGTATAGGCTTGGGAGAACTTGTGCTAAGTTTAAAGACTTAGTAATACATTAACCTAAACCTAGGTGGTTCACACCCGAAATTTAGGTCGCGACAATCATAAACCTTTTTACATAAATACTAATTTGGTCCATTCGACCAATTTAGGCCGGCCGGTGCGGACGTTGATGCCGATCGGTGGCCGGACACTGACGTGGCAATTTTCTTTTTTTGAATTTTTTGAATTTTCTTTTCTTTTTCCTTTTCTTTTATCACTCCTTCCTCCTTGGACCGTCCATGCAGCGGTTGACAAGCCTCACTCGACCTCGTCGGCAGCAAGGCCTGCTGAGGGCCGCATTGGCCTCGTTGTCTGCGGGCAAGGCCGCCTTCACCTTTGGCAAGGCCAGGGCGAGGTTGGCGTCGCCTAGATCTGGGCAAAGCCACCTTGCCCGCTGCCCTGGGTGAGGCCAAGCGAGGGCCGAAACCCTCGCAGTGGCTGGCAAGGGATTAGCATCCCTTGCCTAGTGGCTAAGGAGCCTTCGGCCTAGAAGCCCTCGCCTCCGCCTTGGTGATGGCCGCCATGTCCTCACTTAAATCCGAGCAAAGTCGCCTCGTCGGTGGCCTTGGGAGAGGTCGAGCGAGGGCCGTGACCCTCGTTGGCCAGCGTCGAAACAGTTTAGGGAGGAAGAAGGGAGAAAGAAAAGGAAAAAAAAAAATCAAAAATATATATATATTAAAAAATTACCATATTATCGTCTGGCCACCGGTCGGCGTCCATGTTAGCATTGGTTGGCGAAAATTGGCTAGATGGACTGAATTGGTACCAATGTAAAAATGTTTAGGACTGAACTTGTCCAATTAAAAAGTTTATAACGGAATTGGTACCAATATAAAAAGGTTTATGACTTATTTGGTACTTTTCCCTATGTACAAAACTACCAACCAATTGTTGATGAAATGAGGTGGCATAGAAAAGGTCCACCTTAGCATTAGGCTTGAGTCGCATGTGCAAGAAATAACAAAGCTAAGCCCAAATCTTTTTTTTTTTTTTTTAAAGTAATAAAAGCAAGCCCAAATCTTTCATTCCAAAATGATAGCGAGATATTGCTTGAAATTCATCATCTCTCGATGTCATTTCCAGTAATGATATCATCCACATAAAACAAAAACAACGAAATGCCTTTATTGTTATGGCAAGCAAATGTTGCTTCATCATGAGAGTTGGATTGAAATCCATATGGCTTGATAATAGTGTTGTGTGGTGCCTATTTCAATCCATAAAGGGACCTTTAGATATATGAAGACCTTATCATGAGGACAATCATGGCCAAGAGGAGGTTGCGTATACACTTCCTCAATAAGATGATCATTCAACAATGTGCATTCTTGAGATCCATATGAGATAAATTCCATCTCATGTTGATACAACCTTGGCTTTGGAGTTTGTTTTGATATTGTAGATCCATTTGTGGCCCATAGCACCCTCATTATGAGAAAGAAAAAACCATAAAAAACTCCAAACTTTGTCCAAAGTGACAAATTTACCCTAAACTTATTTTTGTGATATGAAAAATTCTAAACTTTGCAAATCGTAACACATTTACCTCACCAATGGCATTTTTGTCTTTTTTTTTTTTTAATTTCTTTTTTCTTTTTTTTTCCTTTTTTTTTTTCTTCTCCATGACTGGTGGAGGGGAAGTCGGTGTCGGGCGAGGGCTGCCCTCACCGGCGTTGGGTGAGGGTCACCCTCGCCAAATTTGGCGAGGGAGGTCGTTGCCTGACCTAACCGAGGGTTGCCCTTGCCCAATGCCAGCGAGGGCAGCCCTCGCCTAACTCCGACTTCCCTCCGCCAGCTCCGCCATGGCCAACGAAGGGAAGAGAGAGGAATAAGAAAAAAAGAAAAAGGAAAAAAAGATTAAAAAGTAAAATACCAAAATGCTTTATAGTTTAAGATAAATATGTCACACGGATAGATTTTCAGGATTTTTTGTATCACGAAAAAAAAGTTTGGGGTAAATGTGTCACGGTTGACAAAGTTTAAGGTTTTTTATACCACAAAAAAAGTTTGAAGTAAATTTGTCACTTGGACAAAGTGTTGGGTTTTTTGTAGTCTTTTTCCCTTAGGAGAATAACCAATGATTTTGCACGAACTCCAAACCCAATAATTTTGGCTCTTATAACAAGTTACAGGTAATAGAAAGAAAAATTGATATCACTTCAACCTATAATATATTACAATTAATTTTATTTTTACTTCAACGATATATATACAAAAATGGAAGTAATCTAACGAGAAAACAAACCTACTTAAGAAATAACAAAAATTACATAATCAATTACAATCTCATACAAAAGTTTGGAGTATTTAAACAATATTCTAACTTTAAAGTTAATTATCTTGTACGCTTGAAACATTAGTCTTGAGACCCCATCATATGGTCGATCGTGTCGAGATCTTGCATTTTCTCGTTCGTTCTGCCCCTTCGTCGCGCTTTTCTCCTCCGGCGAACGACGGATGCATCCGCCTCTTCCGCCACCTCCGCAGATACGGCGACCGGCTCTTCCTCTCCAGTCGCCGTATGCCGAACTGATGCAGGGGATGCGAGGAGATGGAAGTGGGACCTCGGTGGTCGATGCATTGACGTGGAAGACCAGGGTCTTGTCGAAAGGGTTAGGCTCGAGCTTAGCCGCAACCGCCACCGTTGACAAATCCAGCCACGGCGAGACGGAACTTGACCGCGATGAGCCGCCTGAATGCCCCGCCTCTCCTCGGCCACAGCAGCGCAAGGCGGACCAGCCCCTCTGCGGGTGACGCCGGAGTCCCCGCTTGCCATTTCCGAATGCAGAACGTGAAGAGACGGTCGTCGGAAGCCCAACGCTGGAGCTTTACCCTTCTCTCTCTGTTGGTTCCTTGAGATGCATCAATGGAAGCTGCCGACAAGGCCACAGAGAAAGCATTCGATCGCGGGAAGAACCCCATCACGGATGTTCGATAGAGGAGGCTCTCGGTGCATTCAAGAAGGGTTCTCTTGTTACTTATTCGGAAATCTGTAGACTTCCTTCTGTTTCATGGAGCACTGTTCTCTGCATTCTTCTTTATTCGTCTCGATCAACTCGGGGATCTCGATGAAAAAATAAAACTAGGAATTGTTAAGTCCTTTGGATCTGGAAGAGAAAGCGTGTAGCTAAGTCCCTAAGTTCGAAGAAATGTGCTGTTTTCTAAAACAATCATCAATAATAATATTGCAATTTTGTTGATGCTGTTCGTTTACTTTTTGCTGATTTCTAGCTTTATGGTACACAAAGTATAGAATGCTCTTCCGTGTTGGTATATTTTTTAAAAACTTTTGTCACTTGTTGAACCTGTTTATAATTTGCCAACATTGTTTGTCTAACTTACCAACTTGACTTTTCTAAAAACTTTTCTAGCTTGATGTTCATTTGCTCGCTCTGAACTTACCGGCTTCTCTTATAATTTACCAACATTGTTAGTCTAACTTACCAATCTTTTAGAATTTGGCATATATAGTTGCCCTTTCAATATGCTTTGTTTTTGTTTCATCTATTATGGCACTGTTTGCCATTTTGTCGTCTCCAGTGATGAGCTTGCGGGGCTTGTTCAGTTATTCTCACGGCATTATCGACCTAAAAGAATGAAGGCACCATTATGCACAAGCAATGAACATTGCCGTGGGCAACACCATCATTTGTTTGAACCGTGCTAGTCGGTATTTTCCTATTGCTCGGAGTTCGCACATCAATCTAAGAAAAGCAGCTTCAGTCTACCAAGATACAATAATCAAATCGATATTTTCTGGCCAAATAGAAGTATATTGTAAATCATTATAGCAAAACACAATCCAAGAATCTTTGATATCATAATAAGCAGCAACTTCCGGTATCAAGGCAAGTATTCTCTGGAACAGAGCAAGAACCGTTCACCCACAGAACCTTGATCTTAAAATTGAGCAGAAACAAGGAAGCAATGAGAGAATTATAATCTCTAACACCAGCCAAAGCCTGATTCACTGAATGATCACAAATGGGTCAATGGATTTAAGCAATTCATTTACATGCATAGCAGGCCTATTTGAAATTGAGTGATGACAACTGCTTTTGCAGAGAGCTTCGCACGTTTGTTCAACAAGAAAAAAGAAAGAAAAACAAAGAGAAAGATAGGGTTCACTTCCCGCGAGAGGGAATCGGCCAATGCTTTCTCCGTGGCCTTGTCGGCAGCTTCCATTGTTATGCATCTCAAGCTCGCTCCGACCAACAGAGAGAGAAGGGTAAAGCAGGAAAGGCAAGCGGGGACTCCGGCGTCGCCCGCAGAGCTTGGGACGTGGTCCGCCTTGCGCTGCTGTGGCCGAGGAGAGGCGGGGCATTCAGGCGGCTCATCGCGGTCAAGTTCCGTCTCGCCGTGGCTGGATTCGTCAAGAGCATCGGTGGCGGTTGCGGCTACCGCAGCTCGATGCCTATCCGCTAAGGGGAGCGCGAGCTCTCGTTCGACAAGACCCTGGTCTTCCACGTCAAGATGCATCGACCCGGAGCATCCAAGAGGTCCCGCTTCCGTCTCCCTCGCATCCCCTGCATCAGCCCGGACGTTGATTTCGAGTACGGATTCTTCGACGGCGACTGGGAGAGGAAGAGCCCGGTCGCCGTTGAAGACGGAGGAGAATGCAGATGCGGAGGTGGCGGAAGAGGCGGATGCGGAAGTGCGGCGGCGTGGTTCGTCGGACGGCGGGCTCCGTCGTTCGCCGGAGGAGCAGCGCGACGAAGGGGCAGAACGAACGAGAAAATACTAGCTCTAGCTCAGATGCAGGGGCGGCCGACGAGGCGGATGCGGAAGCAGCGGCGGTGGCGTGATTCGTCGGACGGCGGCTCCGTGTCCGATCGGAGAAGAAGCGGAGGGCAAAGCAACCGGGCGAGAGTCGAAAGAAAAAATGGAGAGAGAGAGAGTCCAACGCTTCCGTTCAAATTAATTGTAAGAGAAGGATCTGTCGTGGGGCCCAGCTAATATCACTGGAGGTTTCTGGTGGCCCTGCTCGTCCAGAACCAGAGTGCCACGTGATATGCGCGTGTATGGACACGTGCAAAACATCACAAACATGAAAATGTTAAAAATAGAAAAAGGAAAGCTGGCAGAGACCAAAAGCAAAGGAAGACTTTCTTCCATTGCAGAGAATACAGAGGTAGGCGAGGATCGTTTCAAATCCATCCTTTTCTCATTCTTATATAAAACAATTTTGAAAATTTGGACGACTCCTTCAACATTTTCTCACCTTTCGATGACAGGCCTGAGCTTGACCTTTTCTGAATATGTGCCACCAATCAAAATTTCTGATTTGGCTAGAAGTAATTTTTATAATTTGCGAGACTGATAGAAAATGACATTCTGAACATCCAACAAACAAACGCAGCTTATCTTTATAGAGACTAAATAATATGTTTTTAGATATGGGGTGGTTTGAGATTATCTTGGACCATCATGCACGCATCTTTCACTGTCGCCTGGTCGACCTCCATTGGGGTCATCTTGAGTTTGCAGTGAAATGTCATTTCTAGGGTTTCCTTCCTGACCTCGAAGGTCCAGGTCTTTTGGTCGATACGTCTTTCCCGATTGAGCGTTGCATGCTACACTGAGGACGTGACACGTGTCTGTTAATTGTCACTTCAATGCTCGGAATAGCAATTGCCTGTTCACTAATCAGTTCTCGGTCCTCACCCACGCAGGCCTATCTTTAAGCAAGAAGCGAGGCCTGACCTCATAACATCTCATCTTTAAGTTTGTGCTACGTGAGCAAGAAGCGAGGCCTGACCGCATTCGATGTACACACACATAATCATAGCAATTAACCGCCTAGGATCCACCCCATTAATGACATAACCATGTTAATTGAGTCTATAAAAGGCCCAATGTCTTAAAAATCCTCCAACTTTACCTCTTACCTCAATTTTACATTTTGCTTCATAAAAGACCTCCAACTTTAGGTTATATCCTAATTCTGCCAAAAACTTTTTTTTTATCATAAAAAACCCTCGACTTTAGGTCCATTCCCAATTATGCCATAAACTTCTTTTGTCTAATAAATAACTCTCACTTTAGGTCAAGTATCAATTTTATCTTAATATTTTTCACATAAAAAAATCTCAGCTTTAGGTCCAGTTTCAATTTTACTTTAATTATTTTTGTCTCATAAAAAATCACAAACTCTTGCGTGAATCCCAAATCTATTTTCCATTAACCCTCCATGAAAATCATCCTTAGTAATTTTGCATTTATCAATATCTTGTGCTTGGGAGTGTTACATTACTTGCGGTTGGAGAGCTCGTGCTTGAGCCACTTGAATAGCTTGTGCTTGGAAAGTTTCCATCTCTCGATTGTCAATGAGACATTTTGAACAGAGGGATAATAGGTGCAAATTTGTTACTCGAGTAAAAGTTTGTGGTTTTTTTATAAGACTATAAAAATTTTACGGAAAAATTGGGACAAGGCGGTGGGTAAGATTGGGATAGAATCCAAAGTTGAGAATTTTTTATGGGACAAAAAAAGCTTATAATATATAATTGAGACTAGATTTAAAGTTGGAAGTTTTTACGAGACAAAAGGAAAAAATGGGAGGAAAGCTAAACTTGAAAGTTTTTTAGGGTATTAGGCCATCTATAAAGACTCTTTTGGTTATTATCTGTTGTAAAATTACCTGTGCCAGTAGGTCAGGAATCCGGTTTTAATAAGTTAAATGTAGAACTAATTATTTTATTGTCGGCACGATTCGTCACATCATCATCCATGTTGGACCATGTACTAAATAACTGACATTATTCTGTCCTCCAGTCCGGCTGAGAAATTCCGCATAACTTTCACCATTCTATTATTTTCTGTTCTATTTCAGTATTAAAAGCCAGAAATAGCCGGCCTCTCCATCTTCTGTCTCTATATATCTACGAAGTTTCGATAACCTCCAGCTCAAACACAAACGTAATCCGTCGACCAACTCGCTTCGCCTTCGTCCCAACCACCCTCCATGGCTAAGCGCTTCAAGCTCAGACTCTCCCGCCTCCTCCAAATCTGTCGCTCCAAACAACCCCCGACTTACCCGCAGAACCGGTCGAGGGCGGAGGCTCACTGGCTGTTCCATGCGAACCCCACGTCCCTCGACATCAGCTTCACCAGCTTACCCGCCCCGCCTCCGTCGACCCCCGACGACTCCTTCATCGCTCTCCACGTCGCCTCCGTCCGCAGCAGGTCCTGCGCCGACTCTCCGTCCGAGTACACGTGGCCGAAGGACGGACAGTTGCACGTAATCTCGAGACGGAGCCGGAGCCAGTGCCAGAACCAGAGCCATCCCAGGCCTCGTCGGAAGATATGCGGTGTTTTGAGATTCGACGATGGCGACGTGGAGACGACGTCGCCCGTCCTGGTGAGGCGGGGCGACTGGAGGATGAAGCAGAAGAAGAAGAAGAGCTGGGGGAAAGGCAGAACGACGTCGTCGGTCGTCGGGAGGAGCGTGACTTCCAGCGACAGCGGGTGGTTCAGCTCGGACGGTGGCAGCGACAACAACGGGGACGATGAGGACGAGACTGACGCGTTGCTATCGACTTCCAGAAGCTTTTCGAACGACATGTTACCCGAATTCTACCGCACCACGAACCCGCTGGAGAATCAGGCGACGAAGGAAAAGCAAAAATCCCCCCAAGACGAGGACAACGACACCGATAGGAACAGAATGAGGAGGCTGAGGCGCTCCATCAGCGGGGACCAAGAGGAGGAGGCGGAGGCGGCCGGGGAGAGGAGGTGGGAGGTGGTGATGGGGGAGAGCGTGGCGGTGGTGAAGAGGTCGGAGAATCCGCTGGAGGACTTCAAGTGGTCGATGGCGGAGATGATAGTGGAGAAGCAGATGTTCGGGGCCGGGGACCTGGAGCAGCTCCTGCAGTGCTTCCTGTCGATGAACTCGCGGCACTACCACGGCGTCATCGTGGAGGCGTTCGCCGAGATATGGCAGGTCTTGTTCTTCGATTCACGGGGCGACACGGAACGGCTTCGGGCCGTCTCCTCGTCTGCCTCGGGCGCGGTCGAACGTTGTTAAAGAAGATCGAGCGACTCTTCTTCTCTCTCGTGGGGATTAATTAATCAACACTTTGGATATTTCCTTGACAATAAATTACTGATTTCTTTTTCAATGGTGGAAGAATTTATTTGCTGGTGTATATTTGAAGCAATAAAACATCTCGTCTTTCTTTTTCTGGGCATAGATTGTCGCGTGAGATATGCTTCGCTTATGTTTTGGGCGATCGATTCCTAATCAAATGCCTTTTTAACTTATTTAATTGATGCGATTCGCTTCTTCCATTATTTGTCACTAGTAATTTAATCGATTTTCTTGATGTTGCTTAATTAACGTGGCAAAGAATTAGGTGGAGTGTTGCGATAATAGTAATTATTATTTATTTTTTAAAAGAACGGCTTACTTTCAGTGAAAAAATTAAACTTTAGATTGAATTTTAATTCTGCCCCACCCCAAACAATAAATCATAAACTTTCAATATTGTCCCAAATTTGTCCCGCATCCAAAAATTGACAATAGTTTCTCCTAAATTATCAACATTAGGTCAATTAGAGGTTCATTATTGAAACCTATATCTTTGACAACACTATCACATTCTTATGGAACGATAACGATTTCTTGTATCAATATTTGGACATGGAGTAGATTTGGAATTATAATGACAATTTGCAATTTTTTTAAAGATAAAATAAAGTATAGGACATAATTGGTATTAAAACTAAAATTGAAAGGTTTTAAGAAAGTTAGGCAAAAAAAGGGGGGCAACCTCTCTGCCCTCCATGGCAATTGGCTCTTGACATGAGCAAGGGCATTCAAAGGGTAGTTAATAAGATTTTAGGGATGTTCACCATTTGTACTTAATCACTGGGGGTTGCTCAGTAGCAACCCTTTCCACCTCCAAAAGGAAGGTGGGGAACTTCTTGGGGGGGCTAGGTAAGGACATGTGAGTAAAGGAACGGGATTCTACAACTTACGTGCAACATATAGTAATTATACAATAGATAGAGGATAAAATCATGATGCGGGAGTATCCAACGTAGCTTCATCAACCAACTCGGAACCATCGATGCTTATTCAAGCCAAGAAAGAAATTGGGTATCATGTGCTTCGATGGATCATTTCGAATGAATAATGTCAATTACTTATCAATAATTTGTGGAATGTCTATAACTAATGATGGGAGGCCATTTTAGACATCTTGCATGACCAATTGATGAAGTTTCAGGAGGATTATTTTCTAGTCAAGGGAGGAGCACGAATTTTGGAAAGCTAAAGGTTCAAGAATGCAAGTTCCCGTGCTAATAAATGCATTTCCTTAGTTCCTAAGTGTCTTTATTGTTATGTAGTTTTCAAGAGTCAAAGGTTTTAAGTTCTAAGTCATTAAAATCTGTTTTTTATATTTCCTAAGGCTTAAATCCTCCTATAAATAGGGGAAAACTATATAATGTATGGACATATGAATTTGATGAAAAAAAATTGTGAGAATTCCTCTGCTTGAGTGAACTTCTTCGGAGAGTGGATAACTTCTTTCGGTCTTTTTATCCTTGGAGCATAGATCACTCCTTGGTGGTGAGCCAAGAAGCCCTTTATCCTTACCTAGTGGAATCTTTAGGCCATAGTGATGAGCTTCTCCTATCCCGAAGTCCTTTATCCTTGGCTGGTGGAAGCTTTAGGCCCTGGTGGTGAACTTCATAGATCTCGATCCACATCTTCGGTTGGTGGTGTGGCCTTTGTACCTTAGAAAAGACCGTTCTATCTTTTCTTATTCCCCTTCGTTTCTTCCCCGTATACACTACTCCAAACACTTAACTAGAAAAATCCCAAAAGAAAAATTTCCGTTCTGGAATCACTCACCCCATCACGTATCGAAAGATTGGTATTAGAGCTCAAGGTTCAACTTTCTTTCTTCTATTACAAATTCTTTATGGCTGATCAAGTTCCATTCTAAAATCTAGAGAATCTAGCGAGACATGGATAGATTAGTAAGGCGTCCCAATGAACGACATCAGCATGACGATTTTGAATCTTGTCAAAGTTCTAGTGGAAATTCCAATTCCATTGGAGACAACTCAAGTGATTATGAATATCAAATTCAAAGACGAAGAGGGAGGCATAAGGAGAATGAAAGAGACATTAAAGTGGAGGTCCTTGAGTTTGACGGTAATCTCAATCCCGACGACTTTGTGGATTGGCTACACATAATCGAACGAATTTTTGACTTCAAGTCCTATTCATATGAGAAGAAATGTAAGGTTGCTGTCATAAAGCTGACAAAATATGCTTCTTTATGGTGGGAGAATGTAAAGCATCAACAAGCAAGAGAAGGAAAATGCAGAATCAAGTTTCGAGAAAAACTCAAGAAGTTGATGAAGAAGAGGTTCTTCCCCCACACCTATAAGCAAGATCTGTTCCTCAAACTGAATTCTCTAAGACAACAAGGGATGAGTGTTGAAGAATACATGAGGTGTGAAGTTCTTGAGCAAACCATCGCTCGTTTCCTTGGCGGCATGAATTGAGAAATTGTTGATATTGTTGAACTTCAACCTTATTGGTCCTTTGAACACATATGCAAGTTAGCCATAAAAGTCGAAAAACAATTGAAGAGCAAGAGGTTTTCCTCCAAAATCTCAACAAAGGCAACATCATATTTTAAGGGTGCTTCTCAAAGCAAGGGCGAGAGTATGTCAACAAAAGACAAAGGCAAGGAAAAAAATGCAGAGCCTTCCAAAGAAGTCCAAAAGAAGTTTGAAGGTGAAGCACGGAAGTGCTTTAAGTGCCATGGTTTTGGGCATTTTCAAGCAAATTGTCCAAATCAAAGAGTTATGACACTTCAAGAAATTGAGGAGATTAATTCAGTGCTTCAAGAGGCTGAGGACAATCAAGACCAACATGTTTCTGAATTTGAAGAGGAAGAAGAAATTGCGGTGAAAGTCTATGATAACGAGAGGTTGATCATCCAAAGAGCATTGCATGTTGAAGTTTCTCTTGATGGGAGACTATTTTTCACAATCGTGCACTATTAACGGAAAGGTTTGTTTGGTGATCATCGATGGTGGGAGTTGCACCAATGTTGCTTTGACAACTCTTGTCGACAAGCTGAAGCTTCCAACAACGAAACATCCTCAACCATACAAGCTCCAATGGCTCAATCAAGGGAATGAACTCAAGGTAACCAAACGAGTTCTTATATCATTTTCGATTAGAAAGAACTATCGAGATCATGTTGTATGTGATATGATTCCTATGGACGCATGCCACTTGTTATTGGGTAGACCGTGGCAATTTGACATAAATGCTATGCATGATCGTCGGAAAAACACATACTCTTTTCATAAGGAACAAAAATGCATTACTCTTTTACGCTTGAGTCGGGGAGAGAAACACTTGTAAGGAAAATCTGTTCTTGAGTGAGACACGGGTTGAGAGAGCCATTAGCAAATAAAAGCATGTATTCACTTTGCTTGTGGTCAAGAAAAAGAGTGAGATAGAGCGACCCATACATCTAAAAATGCATTGCATGTTAAATTTTTTTGCAGATGTGTTCCTAGAGGATTTGCCACCTAGATTACCTCCCATAAGAGAGGTATTGAGCATCAAATTGATTTGATCCCTAGTACTCCGCTACCAAACAAGCCAGCTTATCGACGCAATCCAAAGGAAACAAAGGAGTTGCATAGACAAGTCGATGAACTTATCAACAAAGGATACGTTCGAGAAAGCATGAGTCCATGTTCTGTTCCGACTCTACTTGTACCTAAGAAGGATGGTACAAACCAAATGTGTATTGATAGTTGGGCCATCAACAACATCACCTTTTAGTATAGGTACCCTATACCTCCTAAACTTGATGATATGCTTGATGAATTATATGGTTCTTCTGTGTTTTCAAAGATAGATTTGCAGAGTGGTTATCATCAAATTAGAATGTGAGAAGGTGATGAATGGAAGACAGCTTTCAAGATCAAGGGAGGCCTTTATAAATGGTTGATTATGCCATTCAGATTATCTAGTGCTCCAAGTACATTCATGAGGCTTATGAACAAGGTTCTTCGTTGCTTTATTGGTTGATTTGTCGTTGTTTATTTCGGCGATATTATTATTTATAGCAGGAATGAGGAGGAGCATATCTCTCATTTAAAGCAAGTCTTTAATGTCTTGATAGAACAAAAACTATATGCTAAAATGGAGAAATGTGAGTTGTTCTCTCTAAGTATTGTGTTGATTGGTTATGTGGTTTCCAAAGATGGAATCTCTGTTGATCAAGCCAAGGTGGAAGCAATTAAGACCTTGCTAGTTCAAAAGTCCGTTTTTGATATAAGAAGTTTTCATGGACTTGTTTCTTTCTATTGAAGTTATCAAAAACTTTAGTACCGTCATAGCTCCTATAACAGAATGAATGAGGAAGGGTGCTTTTGAATGGACAAATGCTACTCAAAACGCCTTTGAGGTAATTAAGCAAAAACTTTGTGAGTCCCCCCCTATTCTCGCACTTCCTAATTTTGATAAAATATTTAAAGTTGAGTGTGATACAAGCGGAGTTGGTATTGGCGCTGTTCTTGTCCAAGCACAAAAACCATTGGCATATTTCAGTGAGAAGTTAACCGATTCCAAGAGGAATTATTCAATTTATGACAAAGAGCTCCATGCCATTGTTTGAGCTCTTGATCATTAGAGTCATTATTTGAGGCCAAAGCAAATTTGTCCTTCATCCTAATGATGAGGCGCTTAAGTTTATTAGCAGCCAAGGCAAACTTAATTCAAGACATGCAAAATGGGTAGAATTTCTTCAATCTTTTTCTTTTGTCTCAAAATATAAACCTGGACACACTAATGTTGTAGCATATGTTTTATCAAGAAGATATTCTATGATTCTTGGATTTCAATCAATGAAAGAACTTTATTCTGAAAATGCAGAGTTCTCATCCATCATCAACAATTGCAAGTGGGGAGTTCATGGTACATATTCTTTGCAATATGGGTTTCTTTTTAAAGGAAATCGATTATGTGTGCTGAAGAGTTCTTTTCATGAATTGTTGATTCGAGAGGTGCATGGTGGAGGATTGGCTGGTCATTTTGGTATTAACAAAACTCATGAGGTTCTTCAAGAGCATTTCTATTAGCCAAAGATGAGTTGAGATGTGCATGCTATCATCTCAAGGTGTGCGACTTGTCAAAGATCAAAAAGCCATTTCAATCAAGGTTTGTATCCTCCACTTCCAGTACCATTGAAGCCCTGGGAAGATGTTAGCATGGTTCATTGTAGCTCTACCAAGAACTCAAATAGGAATTCATCATGGTGGTTATCGATCGGTTCTCTAAAATGACTCATTTCGTGCCATGTCACAAGATCAACAATGCATCTCATATTGCAGAATTATATTTCAAAGAGATTATTTGCATTCATGGAGTACCAAACACCATTGTGTCGGATCACGATTCCAAGTTCTTAAGCTACTTTTGGAAGATATTTTGGAGAATCCTTGATACAAGACTCTTATTCAGCATAGCTTGTCATCCGCAAACCGATGGCCAAATGAAGGTAACAAATCGTACTCTAACCACTCTTCTTCATGGTATGGTGAGTAAATCTTTGAAAGAATGGGATTTGAAACTTGCGGATGCTGAATTTGCTTACAATCAATCACCAAGTTATACTACTGGTCGATCACCATTTGAAGTTGTGTATAGAATTAATCCTCTCACACCCATTGATTTGATTCCAATTCCATCTAACTCTCAAGCAAGCTTTGATGGCAAACAAAGAGCTGAATCAATGAAGAAGCTCCATGAGCAATTCGATCCAAGATTGAAAAGGTCAACGAATCTTACAAGAAGAAAGCTAATTAGTATCGCAAGAAGACTCAATTTCAACCAGGCGATCTTGTATGGCTTCACTTGAAGAAGGAGAAATTTCCATCTCGATGAAAGAACAAGCTCATCATGCCCAAAGCTAATGGTCTCTTTAAAGTTATTGAGAGAATTGGTGACAATGCTTACAAGATTGACATTCTTTGGAGAATTTGGAGTTTCAGCAACATTCAACGTGGGAGACCTTTCTCCTTACTTGGAGGACGACAACTTTCTAGATTTGAGGACAAATCTCAAACAACCTGGGGAGGATGATGCGGGAGCATTCAACGTAGATTCATCGACCAACTTGGAGCCTTCAATGCTTATCCAAGCCGAGAAAGAAATTGGACATCATGTGCTTCGATGGATCTTTTGAATGAATAACATCAATTACTTATCAACACTTTGGGAAATGTTGATAACTATTAATGGGAGGCCATTTTAGACATCTTGCATGACCAATTGATGAAGTTTCAAAGAGGGTTATTTTCTGGTTAAGGGAGGAGCACGAATTTTGGATGGCTAAACAATGCATTTCCTAAGTTCCCATGCTAATAAATGCATTTCCTAAGTTCTTAGGTGTCTTTACTGTTATGTAGTTTTCAAAAGTCAAAGGTCTAAGTTCTTGGGTCATTAAAGTCTGTTTTTGTTTTTTTATATTTCCTAAGTTTAAAATCCTCCTATAAACATGGGAAAACTATCTAATGTAAGGAGATACGAATTTGATGAATGAAAATTATGAGAATTCCTCTGTTGCAGTGAACTTCTTCAGAGAGTGGATAACTCATTTCAACTCTTTATCCTTGGAGCGTAGATCACTTCTTAGTGGTGAGTCAAGAAGCCCTTTATCCTTAGCTAGTGGAATCTTTAGGCCTTGGTGGTGAGCTTCTCCCATCTTGAAGTCCTTTATCCTTGGTTGGTGGAAGCTTTAAGCCTTGGTGGTGAACTTTGTAGATCTCGATCCTCATCTTTGATTGGTGGCATGGCCTTTATACCTCGGAAAAGATCATTCTATCTTTCCTTATCCCCTTCGTTTTTTCTCCGTATACACTACTCCATACACTTAACCAAAAAAATCCTAAAAGAAAAATTTCCGTTTTGAAATCACTTGCCCCATCACGCATTAGATTGGATCCCAAAAAAATATTTGTACTTCATTACGCTTGGCTTGGTGTTTTTGCGGCATGCTATTATCTAAGCCCTTAGAGTTGTCAACATTAAGGCCAAGTTTTATCTCATTTTTGGTATAAAGCGTTCTCATTAGCCTATCATTTTCTTTATTCTTTTTCATCACATGACAATATTGTATCTAATATATGTTCGTACGACATGGAAAATTTATTAAGCAGTCCTATACATACTTCTTTCTTCTAACTGGCAATGCAAACTATTCACCTCATGTGGAATTCATAATAGTGTGAATGGATGAAATACGTTCCCACATATGATATGCGCGCTTAAGTTACAAATAATCTCATATTTCCGTGTGTGTGGAAGATTAGATTAGCTGGTCCATCATATTTTATGTTTGAATTTTGAGACTCTCCCTTTTTAATGATTTGTTTTTTCACTTGTCATTCCACGTGACATGACTTTATCGTGTGTTAGGATGTATTAGGGATGTATCCAGGCTAACATGACCTTATCCTTATTTTTATTTATTTATGCCTACCCACCTCGATCCCAAATTGAGGACAAAACTTTTTCTTCCCTCTCCCTTGGGAATACTCCTGAATTTTATGTCCTGAAGTTTAGACGTAATAGTTTAAGGACATACCAATGTCCACTTTCTTCTGATTTGCAATGCAAATAATTCACCTCATGTAAAATTCATAATTGTGTGAATTCCCACATATGATACGCATGCTTGAGTTATAAATAATCTCAAAGAGTAAAGCTTCAGCTCAATTTGTGTGTGTGGATGGAATAGTAAGATTGCCCACTACGACCTATTTCACGTTTGAATTTCGAAACTCTCCCTTTATATTAGATTGTTGTTTCATGTGTCATTTGCACAAGACATGACTTAAGTGGAGGAACTTCACGCTAGACAAAAGTTGTTACGTTCGATGCATTCTTGTATGCAATTGCTTTCACATTTTGGATGGATGTCTTCTTTTTAGGAAGCACACATATATTTTTTAAGGACACTGTCATGAACGGTCTTGCTACTTTTATTTAAAAGTTGAAATCGTTCATGTACTCTCTATTTTTTGTTCCTAAATCGTGCATGAACTTTTAAAAAGCACATCATTCCTGCTTTGGTTAAGGTTTGTGTGGATTAAATGAGAAGAAACTATGTTTAGAAAATAATAATATCGCATCATCAAAATTTGACCCTAAACAAATTTCAAATAATCATGTACTTCGGAACGAGCAATTGATCCCTCACGATTACATGACAACAGAGTATTATCCATGAATTCAAAAGCTTCAAATGTGGATTGAAATTGAATCAGCCGCAAGTTGAGCTCATGAAATCCCTCAACGCCACCAATTGGTTTTAATTATGCTAAAACTGCTTTTGATCAATTTCACCTACAAATTCTAGTATGGTTAAGGGTATTGGATTGTAAAGGATTAAAAAAAAACCATTGAACATTGCTCCATTAAGTTCATTATTTATCGATAAACCCTGAATTTTTGAATATATGAAATTGGAATGAAAATTGGAACCCTAAAGGGCCCACAAATTTGACAGGCCCAATGGACCACATTTCCTTTAAATTTTGGCCACAGGTTCCCAAACTGAATGGAAATTATGGTTTTGCCCTTTAACACCCATTTTGGATTATTTTGGGAAAATTATACATAAAGGGCCCAAGATGGCTAGAAATGAAGTCCAAGGACAAGCGCATAGATAATTTAAGCCATAGCAAGACCCAGGAGGAGGGAGAAAATGCCCCAGCCCATTTTAAGTCCATGTGCTTAAATAGTGAAATATCTTTTTGTAATTTCCTTTTTGCCCCTTGTAGAAGTGTAAGCCTAAAAAAACAAAAAATATGGGCATGAAAAGATGAGGGGGTGCCCAAGTAAGATGGAACTTGGAGGGGAAGTTTGCAAGCAATCCTAGCCATTGATCTTGGATGAAGCATGAGACATAATTGAGGGTCAAGATGTGTTATTGCTCTCCAAGTTAGAACATTAAGTCAAAAGGCATTAAAAGGCTGACTTCTCTCTCACCACCCTTTGGAAGAATTTCCCCCCATTGTAGCCCTTGCCGTCCACTGTCCATTATCTACCGTCTGCCATTCAAGCTCATTGTCCTCACTTCCTTGCCGAGCTCATTGGCCATGATTTGCTGCTATCCAGCTCATCCATCATGCCGTCTATCAGATCTTGACCCGCTCGGGATGCGCAACAGCACACTCGTCGTCATTCACTTCCTTTAGGTCATTAGATTGCGACGTTCCAGGAGATGTTGCCGATCCAATCACTTTATTCGATGAAATACACAAGCCGAAGCATAAACAGCTCACCCAAGCAAGAAACCTGGATAGTCTTAGCAAAACACATATATATACATATGCATAAGAAGATTGTCATATTATACAAGCGGTAATCAAAACAGCTTAAACACACCAAACAAAGCCTAGTTACTTGCCACATTTGATTTAGGTGGTCCAAAAAGTATTACTATCCAGCGGTCCAAAAACTATCTATGGGCTCCAGAATCCAAGGCTTCGGCTCGACGATCATATCAAGATCAAGCTCAGGATCGGACACTAACCAGCAGAAAGGCTCAATCATTCTTAACGCCGATAAACATTCAATAAACACCAACAGTGAGATTAAACTCAATAAGTGAACTTCCTAGACCTCACGCAAGGAAGCTTTTCATCTCAAAGACAACCTAAACATGCTATCCCTCTATCGATAGTAGATCAATAGCAAAGTTTCTCTTGTTTTTCCTTGACTACGTACATGAAAGCATATCCACTTATTCAAGGCCATCATCAACAATACATAAACAATTCCCATAACACTTTCAATTCTCCTGATCCAATCATACAAATGCACCATATAATTGCGCATATGCCATGCAATAATCCAAACATGATCACAAATACATTTCATGCACTTTTCACATATCCATGTCCAGATTATTACGACCACTCAGGACCCAAGCCCACCCGAAGGTTTGCAGTCATCTAGCGTAATTGGGCATCGTATCACCCCATCAACCACGACATCATTTCACATAAACACATCTAGACGGTACTCTTGTAAGGAGCTTCATTTCGAAATTCATCCGCGAATGACATCTCGTTGACTAGGGGGAATCCAAACTTAATTAGGTATCGTCTAGCGTAAACACATTAGGATGGGTTCACTATCTCATGTAAACGGATCAGTGCTTTTAGGTGATCACATGGGCATATCATCACACGATTCATTTCTTATCTTTCTGATTAACCATTGTGATGCCCATGCCATATGCAACAACCTATGCCATATGCCATCATATCGCCCGCGTGCCTCATATGATATTATATCATATAAGGGTACTACCCAAGTTCACAAGTCCAAGGCATATAAGTCACTCATCCAGGTAGGATAGGTCATTGCTATTGAACATAATTCATTAAATTCACTTATCACATGTCATCATAAACTATCAAGTAATTTATCTCTTGTTAACATAATACATCACACTTCACATATCACACTTTAATAGCCTATCGCATAACTACTTATCAAGAAACTACGATAACCTATCAGCTTAAAATATGATAAGCTATTAGCTGGAACATGATCAGCTATTGATGAAAACATGATAAGCTATTGAGGAAAACATGATAAGTTAACGTTGAAAACATGATAAGCCATTCATGAAAACTTGATAAGCCCTCCTCATGCGGGAGCATCCAACTCAAAACCATCGATGCTTATCCAATCAAATAAAGAAGTGGGCATTATGTGCTTCGATGGATCATTTTGATTGAATAATGTTAATTACTTATTGATACTTTATGGTATATTGATAACTATCAATGAGAGGCCATTTTAGATGTCTTGTATGACCAATTGATGAAGTTTCAAGAGGATTATTTTCTGGCCAAGGGAGGAGTTCGAATTTTGGTAAGGCTAAAAGTTCACGAATGCGGTTTAAGAATATGGAAAGCCAAAGGTTCAAGAACACGGAAAGCTAGCGGTTCGAGAATGTGGATGGACGACGGTTAAAGGCATTTAATTCCCGTGTTAATAATGGCTTTTTATTAAGTTCCTAGCTGTTTTTATTTTTATGTAGCTCAAGAGTCGAACGTTTAATTCCTAGGTCATTAAAGTTTGTTCTTAATATTTCCTAAGGCTAAAATCCTCCTATAAGTAGGGGAAACTATCCAATGTAGGGGATATACGAATTTCATGAATGAAAATGGTGAGATTTGCTCTGCTTGAGTGAACTCCATTGGAGAGTGGATAACTCCTTTCGGTTTCTTTATCCTTGGAGCGTAGATCACTCCTTGGTGGTGAGCCAAGAAGCCCTTTATCCTTGGCTTGTGGAATCTTTAGGCCTTGGTGGTGAGCTTCTCCTATCCGGAAGTGCTTTATCCTTGGCTGGTGGAAGCTTTAGGCCTTGGTGGGGAGCTTGGTAGATCTCAATCCTCATCCTCGGTTGGTGGCGTGGCCTTTATACCTTGGGAAGAGATCGTTCTATCTTTTCTTATTCCTCTTTGTTTCTTTACCGTATACCTCCATACACTTAACCACAAAAATCCCCTAAAAAAAATCTCCATTCTTGAATCACTCACCCCATCACGCATCACCTCCACCAAAATTCAGCATTTCCTTCCAGTTTGTACTTGGCCTAGGTTATCCTTTCCACATCGTTGTAATTCAACAACTGGGAAATCTTTTCTATTCCATCGATCCATTGTTTTGCCTCCTCAAGACTTCCCTTTCTCATAAACTTAGGTGGTTTCAATTTCAAGAATTGTTCCACCAGTCCTTGAGTGCGGCGTCCTACTCCGGGTTGTTCTTAGCCAATGCCTGCAAGATGTCCTCCATTCGGGGTTCTGCCCTTGAAGCCGTAGCTTCTTGACCTTGATGAAGGAAAACTCTCGGTTCGTACCATGGTTTTCTACAAGTCATGAAGTATTTGCCTCAGGAGCAATCAGTAACTCAGTGTTAGTAATAAACTAAGAAAGAAACATAATGTAAGAATGTTACTAAAGTCAATTAAGTAACATAAAAATGTTACTGACACGCAAAGGTAATTAAGAAAATTGATCACCCGTTGTCCAGAAGAACCATATAATTCGTCAAGCATATCATCAAGTCTAGGTATAAGGTACCCATACTTAATGGTGATGTTGTTGATGGCCCAACTATCAACACACATTCGATATGTACCATCCTTCTTAGGTAAAAGTAGAGCCGAAACGGAACACGGACTCATGCTTTCTCAGACGTATCCTTTAACGATAAGTTCATCGACTTGTTTTTGCAACTCCTTTGTTTCCTCTCGATCGCATCGATAAGCTGGCTTGATTGGTAGTGGAGTACTGAGGATCAAATCAATTTGATGCTCAATACCTCTTATAGGAGGTAATCCAAGTGGCAAATCCTCCGGGAACACATCTGCAAATTCTTTCAATAAGTAATGCATTTTTGGATGTATGGGTCACTTTATTTCACTCTTTTTCTTGATCACAAGCAAAGCATATACATTATTTTGTTTGCTAATGGCTCTCTCAACCATTACAAGTGTTTCCTTCCCCAAGTTGATCATTATGTATCAAAGAAGGACTCAATGGTAAAAGAGTAATCCATTTTTGTTTCTTATGAAAAGAGTATGTGTTTTGTCGACCATCATGGATAGCATTTATATCAATTGCAACAGTCTAACCAATAACAAGTGGCATGCCTCCATAGGAATCACATCACATACAACCTCATCTTGATAGTTCTTCCGAATCGAAAATGATATAAGAACTCGTTTGGTTACCTCATTCCTTTGGTTGAGCCATTGGAGCTTGTATGGTTGAGAATGTTTCATTGTTGGAAGATTCAGCTTGTCGACAAGAGTTGTCGAAGCAACATTGGTGACACTCCCACCATCGATGATCACCAAACACACCTTTCCGTTAATAGTGCAACGCGTGTGAAATATATTCTCCCTTTGCTCTTTATTACGAGAAACTTCAACAAGCAATGCTCTTCGGATGATCAATAGCTCACCAGCATCGATCTTCTCTACAATTTCTTCTTCCTCATCTAATTCGGCAATATTTTGGTCTTGATTGCTCTCGGCCTCTTGAGGCGCTGAATTGATCTCCTCAATTTCTTGAAGAGTCATAACTCTCCAATTTGGAATATTGCTTGTAAATGCGCAGAACCATGGCACTTAAACATTTTCTTGCATTGGCTTCAAACTTCTTTTGGACTTCTTTGGAAGGCTCCGTAATTTTTCCCTTGCCTTTGTCTTTTGTCGACGTACTCTTGCCCTTGCATGAGGAAGCGCCCTTAAAATAGGTTGTTGCCAGTGTCAAGGTTTTGGAGGAAACCTCTTGCTCTTCAACTGTTTGTCAACTTTTATGGCTAACTTGCATATGTCTTCAAAGGAAACAAGTGATGGTTTGCTCTGGAACTTCTCGAACTTCACACCTCATTTTGAGTTGTTCTAACTCACGGATGTATTCTTCAACACTCATCCCTTGTCGTCTTACGGAATTTAATTTGAGGAAGAGATCTTGCTTATAGTTTTCGAGCATGAATCGCTTCTTCATCAAGTTCTTGAGTTTTTCCCAAGACTTGATTCGGCCTTTTCCTTCTCTTACTCGTTGATGGTTTAGATTCTCCCACCATAGAGAGGCATATTTCATCAGTTTTAGGACAGAAACCTTACATTTTGTTCTCATCGGTATAGGACTTGAAGTCAAAAATTCGTTCAGCTGTTTCTAGCCAATCCAAAAAGTCGTCGGGATTGAGATTACCGTCAAACACAGGGGACCTCCACTTTAATGTCTCTTTCATCCCCTTTATGCCTCCCTCTTCGTCTTCGTCTTCAAATTGGAGATTTAGGATCCCTAGAGTGGAGAATCGTTCGGTTGTCTCTAGTGGACTCGAAATCGCCATCAGAATTTTGACGAGATTCAAAATCGTCACGTCATTGCCGTTCATTGGGACGCTTGGCTGGTTGTCCTTGTGTCGAGAAATTCTCTAGAAGATTGAGGACTCACTCGATTTGTTGTTGAAGATTTTGGATTGCCTAGTCCTACCTTTTGTTGTGCACTTGCTCCAAAGTTAAGCCTCTTGGAACTTGATCTTCTGTAAGGAATTTGCAGCAAAAGAAAGAAAGGAATCACTCAAATAAGTTGAACCTTGAGCTCTTATTCCAATATGAGGAAGAAACGAAAAGGAATAAGAAAAGATAGAACGATCTCCTTCCAAGGTATAAAGGCCACGCCACCAACCAAAGAAGAGGATCGAGAACTGCGAAGCTCACCACCATGGCCTAAAGCTTACACTAGTCAGGGATAAAGGACTTCAGGATAGGAGAAGCTCACCACTGAGGCCTAAAGATTCCTCCAGCCAAGGATAAAAGGCTTCTTGGCTGACCACCAAGGAGTGATCGACACTCCAAGCATAATGAAACCGAAAGGAGTTATGCACTCTGCGAAGGAGTTCACTCAAGCAGAGGAAATCTCACCATTTTCATTTTTCAAATTCTTCTCTCCCATACATTAGATAGTTTTCCCTTATTTATAGGAGCATTTTAGCCTTAGGAAATATTAAAAACAGACTTTACAGACCTAGGAATGAGTCTTGAGCAACATTAAACTAAAGAGACCTAGGGTGCGCATGATAAAATTTATGTTTCTCGATTTCTCTGTTTCTCTGTTCCCCGGAACAGGTTTGGAACAGAAATCCGTTTGGTAACGTAATCTGATTTATGTATTTCAGAAATAGAGAAATCAACGAAATTAGAAGCTGAAATTTTTAGCTTCTCAGTTTCTGAAACGGAAATAGAAATTTTTTTTCTCTACTTTTCAATTTAGTCCAAAATATTTTAGATCACTAATATTGAAATAGAAATAGTTAATTTAGTCCAAAATATTTTAATAATTTTTTAATACAATCATTTCAATCAATATTCATTGAAAATCTTAACCATTGGGCCAAATGGTGGGAATTGAATGAACAAGGCTTCATTTGTTGCAAGAGATTTCACGCATGGTAATTGCCACATTCATATCTAACGAGTCTTTCTTCACCTACTCTTCCGTAGTATGCCAGACAACGGCTCTATCTAGCTAACTATTTTTTTAATCATAAACTTCATATTGAGACGGTAAAAATGGGTCAAATCATTAGGTTTTCATCCGATTTTTCTTTATAAGGAAAAGAGATATAATAAGGAATCTGTTGTTCTTGTAAAGAGTCTTGTTGAAAATACAGATTTTCATAATAAATTTTTAAATAATCCTAGTGTTGATTTTTTAACATGGTGAGGATATTTTTAACAAAATTTGGAAAGAAATTGGAATTAGACTTGAAGTTAGGACTTTTTAGGAGATTAGACTATTATAATCATTAGACTTATTTGACTAATGTGAAATCAATTTCGGCAAAAACATAACGACATATTCACTACAATTGAATTTCAATTGATTTTTTTTTTTGCGACGTTTTTTTTTTTTAAAGAAAATAGTACGTTATACGAAACGTCAACACATGTAATAGGAAATTCCATGAAATTGTATTTTCAACTTTTGTAATGTATTAGTATTATTTCAACTATTATTTTGTATTTGAGAATTTCCTATGTTGTCATCTAATCAATTTCTATTCCTAGAAATTGAAATTTTATTATGTTATCAAACGGATTTTTGTTTCAGAAATGGAAATTTTGAGTCATTATCAAACGGGTTTCTTTGCTCAGAAATTTGTCCGAGGAATAGAAATCGAGAAATCAATTTCTGGCCAGAAATCAATTTATGAAACAGAAATTTTGTCATGCGCGCCCCTAGTAACTTAAGTAAAGCCTTTATTAAGATGGGAACTAAATGCCTTTAGTCTTTAACTTTCCGCATTCTTGAACCTTTGGCTTTCTATATTCTTGAACCTTAATGTTGAACCTTTGGCTTTCTATATTGTTGAACGACATTCATGACCCGTTAGCCTTCTCGGAATTCGTACTCCTCCCTTGACAAAAAAATAAACCTCCTGAAACTTCATAAATTTGTAATACAAGACATCTAAAATCGCTTCCCATTGATAGTGATCGATATACCACAAACTACCGATAAGTAATTAACATTATTAATTCAAAATGATCCATCGAAGTACATAATGCCCAATTTGATTTTTGGCTTGGATAAGCATCGATGGTGAGATTTCATCAGTTGGTTGATGGAGTTATGTTGGATGCTCCCGCATCAAGGTTGGTCTTGGGTCCTGAGTGGCCATAATAATTTGAAAATGGTTGGGTGAAAAGTGCATGAGATATATTCGTGATCATGTTTGGGTTATTGCATGACTTGGACGCATGACTATACCATATGGTGCATTTGTTTGATTGGATCAAGAGCATGGAAAATGTTAAGGGAATCTCTGATGTATTGTTGTCTATGGCTTGAATGAGCGGATATGCTTTCATGTAAATAGATATGGCAAAATAAGAAAACCATTGCTATTGATTTGATCTCGATAGAGCATCTTTCGGGCATCTATGAGATGAACGGCTTTCTTATGCAAGGTCTAGGGGGTTCACTCATTTAGTTTAATCTCACTATTGTTTGTTGAATGTTTACAGGCCTTAAAAATGACAAAGCCTTTCTGCCAAATCCGATTCGGACTCCCCGTAGAGTAGCCAAGAGTTCACTAAGTATCCAATAGGGGAGACCAATGTGAGCTACTTGCACTACATCACGACCATTTGGGTAAACGAGGGACCTCCTTATTTATTGGCTCATTGTTTTGTAGCTTGGTATTTTTGGGTAAGAGATTAGAGACACGATCCCATCCGCGATTTTGATGGACCTCCGGGTATGGAAGGATAGGGAAGAGGCATCAGTTGGGACACCATGGGGAGGTGTTCAATCCCGATATGATCGTCGAGCTGGAGCCCTAGATTATGGAGTGCATAGATAGTTAGGTGGTATTGGGGTTAGTTGTACTTTTTCGACTGCCCTCATAGTACTAGAGGTGCTAGTTTTACCTCCAACCCTCTTTTGGGAAAGGTCATGGCCGCACTTGTAGTCTAATTGGATGTGGCGATTAACTACGCTTCATTTGGTGTGTTTAAGTTTTTTTGATTATAGCTTGTATGATTTGATAATATTTTGATCCATATGTATACATATGGGTGTAGTTAAATGTGGCACCCCCCAACGGCCCCCCGATCCGGTAAGGTTGTCACATATCACCAACTTTCTCTGAACCTAAAAGTCTGATACCAAAGGATTTTCACAAATCCATGACTTCTAGGGGTTGCTATCTTTTCCGATGGTCCCTGCGCAAATATTTAGTGGAAACGTATCTAACATCTCCCTCTCCTGTATTTAGAAACAATGCACACCAACTTTCTCACTTAGTACACCAAAATGCCGTAGTTTTCTATATTCGGCCATACATTAAAATATACCTGACATTTCTAACGGTCGTATACTTAACGCCCATCTCACAGTGACACCCAGCCACTTGGTCCATTTGCTGGTGGCTGTGGCTGTGGCCCTAATGTTTGTCCATACCAACGGACAAATACAACGATGTACACCTAGAGTATAGAGCCAGTGGGAAGATTGCTATCGAATACCACAATGACTCATTCGTAAAAATGTCAGTCCTTGCACCTCAAGATCCAGATACTTCGAGCGCTTCCTTTGTAAGTCAATAGGGACTCCAGACAATGCATCGGGAGGTGCAAGTAGCAGAGGCATCTTATCTAGTATGAAATTTTAGTTCCCAAAAGGGGTGTATACAACCACCCAGCTACTAAAGATCTACAAAGCTATATCGTGCAACGCCATCACTATCTAATATCATGCAAGATAGACAAAGCATGTAATCAAGAAATGAGTATGCATCAGGTCAACTGAACTTTTCAGAGTAACAAGTGCAGTTTCAAAACCAAAATGCATTGTTGTTGTCACACGGGTCCCAATTATACGGCCGAACTAATATGACACGTGGCATTATGTATCACACAATTTTGCCCCATAATCAGGTGCAACTCAGTAGAATTATCAGGTTTTGAATTTTTTTTCTTTGTCCATTTCCCTATGTCTATGCAAGAGGACCAATGTTTGCATCCTTCCAAGCATTCACACCCAACTGACGTCACGAAAGCCTGCGATTCTCAATCACTGGGCATCCAAAGCGTGTTAATTCACACCTCTTGGGCATCTCGTACCTCACCTAGCATCACGAGGAATCTCCAGGGCTCGCCATGAAAACGGTTACCGCTACCCTCCGGGCATCGAAACGCATCAACCCCTATGATCCTATGGGCAACTCGAATCTCGGGGTATCGTTGACCCAAGGGTCCAACACCAGCATTAATATCTTAGCAATGGTATGGCAACCCAAATCATTTGAATGCCAAAACGTTTTGAATTACCGACATAGAAATTCCTTTGGGTTCTCGAAAAATCCCTTGTATAGTATCAAGTAATGTAAATTGAGATTGTCAAAGGGACGTCAATGCAACAACTACAGACTTTAGAACCAATACCATTTTCAATTCAATGAAATTAATTCACAAAACTCAGCAGCATGATATCAAATCCATAAGTCCACTTACACGGTTAACTCTAGGATGTATTTCAAACAATCCAGTCTAAAAGTGCATTTCCTTAGACAACAATAGCACTACACTATATAGATTAGTAGACTTCAACTTGCCTCAGGTCCTACAACTTCGACGGCAAGCAAAACGGGAAGCTTGCAACCATAGACGCAGCTCAGTGACAGCAAATGCGAGCATGAACGGAGGGCAGTCTCCTTCCTTCCCCCATCAATCTTGCTCGTTGCTCGCTCCCAATTTCTCTCGCTCACTCGTTGCACTCACTCGCTCTCTCTCTGTTCGAATTTTTGCTAGGCTCTCTCTCTCTCTCTCTTACATTCACGAGCATTTTGTTTCCTCACTTAATTGACTAACTTAGTCAATTCATGCAGGTTTTTCGGTGGCTGTACGAGAAGAAGACAAATGGGGAGGGCGTGGCTTCCGCTCGGTTGAGCACCACGGCTTCCCTGGCTGCATCACTTCCACGCGTCCGTGGTGGCTTCATTTGTTGACTTTCCCAGTCAACTAAGGAGGTGGCAACAAGGGGCATCGTCGGCTGGGCGAGGAGTGGACCGACACTTGCCTCCCTATGCACGGACGTGGCTCTTTCTTTCGGTTTACTTCTCCATTTAGTTGACCCCGATGCGGCTGCCGCACACCACCGTCCAAGGCGTGGACGTGGCAGCCGTCCGGTTCTTCTCAGTCAACATTTGCTCTCTTCTGCTGACTACAAAAGAGAAGTAGGCATGGGCTGCATGGTGGCCAATCTCTTCTATTATTATATAGCAAGAATTTTGTGGCCGTTGATTTGTTCACATGGCCATTCACGGAGAATTTACTGCGAAAGTTAATGTCTTGCAACGTCAAGTGGCGATGAAATGATACCCTAATGCTATATACCGATGTTGACGATGAAATAGTGTCAGCAAATAATGGCAATGTGATGCGGGAGCATCCAACGTAGCTCCATGGACCAACTTAGAACCATCGATGCTTATCCAAGCCAATGAAGAAGTTGGGCATTATGTGCTTCGATGGATCATTTTGATTGAATAATGTTTATTACTTTGTGGTATATCAATAGGTATCAATGGGAGGCCATTTTAGATTTATTGTAAGGTAAGACCAATTGAAGAAGGTTCAGAAGGATTATTTTCTGGTTATGGGAGGAGCTCGAATTTTGGGAAGGCTAGAGGTTCACGAAAGCGGTTCAACAAAATGGAAAGCCAAAGGTTCAAGAACACGGAAAGCTAACGATTCAAGAATGTGGAAGGCCGAAGATTAAATCGCATTTAGTTCCCGTGATAGTAAACGCTTTTTATTATGGCATTTAGTTCCCGTGATAGCAAAGGCTTTTTATTATGGCATTTAGTTCCTGTGATAGTAAAGGCTTTTTATCATGGCATTTAGTTCCCGTGATAGTAAAGGCTTTTTATTAAGTTCATAGCCGTTTTTATTTTTATGTAGCTCAAGAGTCGAACGTTTTGAGTTCCTACGTCATGAAAGTTTGTTTTTAATATTTCCTAAGGCTAAAATCCTCTTATAAATAGGGGAAACTATCCAATGTAGGGGACATACGAATTTCATGAATGAAAATGGTGAGATTTCCTCTGGAGAGTGGATAACTCCTTTCGGTTTCTTTATGCTTGGAGCGTATATCACTCCTTGGTGGTGAGCCAAGAAGCCCTTTATCCTTGGCTGGCGCAATCTTTAGGCCTTGGTGGTGAGCTTCGTAGATCTCAATCCACATCCTTGGTTGGTGGCGTGGCCTTTATACGTTGGGAGGAGATCGTTCTATCTTTTCTTATTCCTCTTTGTTTCTCCGTTCTTGAATCACTCACCCCATCACACATCAAAATATTGGTATCAGAGCTCAAGTTTCAACTCATTTGAGTGATTCCTTTCTTTCTTTTGTTACCAATTCCTGATGGATGAACAAGTTCCTAGAGGCTTGACTCTGGAGCAAGCGCACAACGAAAGGCGAGATCGTGCAATCCAAAATCTTTAGCAACAAATGGAGTGAGTCCTCAATCTTATAGAGAATCCGGCGAGACAAGAACAACCAGCAAGGCGTCCCAACGAACGGAATCGACGTGACGATTCCGAATCTCGTCAAAATTCTGATCGCGATTCCGAGTCCACTGGAGACAACCGAACGATTTTGCACTCTAGCGATTCTGAATCTCCAATTCGAAGACAAAGACGGAGAGGGAGGCATAAGGAGGATGAAAGAGACATTAAAGTGGAGGTCCCTGAGTTTGACGGTAATCTTAATCCCGACGACTTTGTGGATTGGCTATACAAAACCGAACGAATTTTTGACTTCAAATCCTATTCAGATGAGAAGAAATGTAAGGTTGCTATCCTAAATATGCTTCTCTATGGTGGGAGAATCTAAAGCATCAACGAGCAAGGGAAGGAAAAGGCCGAATCAAGTCTTGGGAAAAACTCAAGAAGTTGATGAAGAAGAGGTTCTTGCCCGACAACTATAAGCAAGATCTCCTCCTCAAACTGAACTCCCTAAGACAATATGGGATGAGCATTGAAGAATACATTCGTGAGTTCCAGAAGTTCTCGAGCAAACCATCGCTCGTTTCCTTGGCGGCATGAATTGAGAAATTGCTGATATGGTTGAACTTCAACCGTATTGGTCCTTTGAGGATGTATGCAAGTTAGCCATAAAAGTCGAAAAACAATTGAAGAGCAAGAGGTTTTCGTCTAGAACCTCAACAAAGGCGACATCCTATTTTAAGGGTGCTTCCTCAAGCAAGGGCGAGAGTACGTCAACAAAAGACAAAGGCAAGGGAAAGAATGCAGAGCCTTCCAAAGAAGTCCACAAGAAGTTTTGGGCATTGACAAGCAAATTGTCCAAAATATTTCCGAATTTGATCGGAAGAAGAAGTTGTGGAGAAAGCCGATGATGGTGAGCTGTTGATCATCCGAAGAGCATTGCATGTTGAAGTTTCTCCTAATAAAGAGCAAAGGGAGAATATATTTCACACGCGTTGCACTATTAAGGAAAAGGTGTGTTCGGTGATCATTGATGGTGGGGGCTGCACCAATGTTGCTTCGACAATTCTTGTCGAGAAGTTGAAGCTTCCAACAATGAAACATCCTCAACCATACAAGCTCCAATGGCTCAATCAAGGGAATGAACTCAAGGTAACCAAACGTGTTCTTATATCATTTTCGATTGGGAAGAACTATGAAGATGAGGTTGTAGGTGATGTGATTCCTACGGAGGCAATTTCATATAAATCATATGCATGATGGTCGGAAAAACACATACTCTTTTCATAAGGAGCAAAAATCCATTACTCTTTTACCATTGAGTCATTATTCGATAAATAATAATCAACCTGGGGAGGGAAACACTTGTAGGGAAAATCTGTTCTTGAGTGAGACACGGGTTGAGAGAGCCATTAGCAAACAAAAGAATGTTTTTGCTTTGCTTCTGGTCGAGAAAAAGAGTGAGACAGAGTGACCCATACATCCAAAAATGCATTGCTTGTTGAAAGAATTTGCAGATGTGTTTCCGGAGGATTTTCCACTTGGATTACCTCCCATAAGAGGTATTGAGCATCAAATTGATTTGATCCCCCATGCTCTGCTACCAAACAAGCAAGCTTATCGATGCAATCCAGAGGATACAAAGGAGTTGCATAGACAAGTCGATGAACTTATCCTCAAAGGATACGTTCGAGAAAGCATGAGTCCTTGTTCTGTTCCTGCTCAACTTGTACCTAAGAAGGATGGTACATATCGAATGTGTGTTGATAGTTGGGCCATCAACAACATCACCATTAAGTATAGGTACCCTATACCTAGACTTGATGATATACTTGACGAATTATATGGTTCTTATGTATTTTCAAAGATATATTTGCGAAGTGGTTATCATCAAATCAGAATGTGAGAAGGAGATGAATGGAAGACGGCTTTCAAAACCAAGGGAGGCCATTATGAGTGGTTGGTTATCCCATTCGGATTATCTAATGCTCCAAGTACTTTCATGAGACTTATGAACGAGGTTCTTCATTCTTTTATTGGTTGGTTTGTCGTTGTTTTTCTCGACGATAATCTTGTTTATAGTAGGAACGAGGAGGAGCATATCTCTCATTTAAAACAGGTCTTTAATGTTTTGAGAGAACGAAAACTGTATGGTAAAATGGAGAAATGTGAGTTCTTCTCTCCAAGCATTGTGTTTCTTGGTTATGTGGTTTCCAAAGATGGAATCTCTGTTGATCAAACCGTGGTGGAAGCTATGAAGACTTGGCCAGTTCCGAAGTCCATTTTTGATGTAAGAAGCTTTCATGGTCTTGTTTCTTTGTATCGATGTTTTGTCAAAAGCTTTAGTACCGTCATGGCTCCTATAACTGAATGCATGAAGTATGGTGCTTTTGAATGGACAAAGGCTGCTCAAAATGCTTTTAACATAATCAAGCAGAAACTTTGTGAGTCCCCTATTCTTGCACTTCCTGATTTTGATAAAGTATTTGAAGTTGAGTGTGATGCAAGTGGAGTTGGTATTGGTGCTGTTCTAGTGCAAGCACAAAAACCATTGGCATATTTCAGCGAGAAGTTATCTGATTCCAAGAGGAATTTTTCAACTTATGACAAAGAGTTCTATGCCATTGTCTGAGCTCTTGAGCATTGGAGTCATTATTTGAGGCCAAAGCAATCTGATCTTGAGCATTAAGGATGAAGTTCGCCATCTAATGCCTTTGACTTATTGTCCTAACTTGGGGGCAAGAACACCTCTTGCCCTCCATTCCAACTTGGGGCAAGAATAAATCTTGTCCCTCCATCTTGCCACAAAAGTCAAAGCCTTTTAGAAGCTAGCCTACTCCACAATGGCCCAATTGTCTTAATGTGCGTGTCTTTGGGCTTGACAAACTTGGGCTTGGCCTGAATTGATCCGATTTGGGACTAAACAAGCTTAAAGGGCCTGAAAGGCCAAAACTATAGTTTCCATCCATTTGGGCCCTTGTGGAGGAAATTTAAAGGGAATGTGGCCCATTGGGCCTTTCCAAATTCGCAGGCCCATTTTGGGCATTCAATTTTCACTCTAATTCCACTTATCCAAAAGTTGGGGTTTATCGATAAATAAGGAATATGATTAATTAATGTCCAATGGTTGTCTCCTAATCCTCTATAAAACAAACATGCGGCCTTTAGGAGTTTCGTGAGTTCAATCCACATGTAAAACTTTTGTTCATTTCATGGATGATCCTCGATTTTCATGTAATCGTGAGGGGTTAAGTGCTCGTCCTAGAGTACACAATCATTTGGAATTGGTTTACGGTCGTTTGTCTTTCATATATTACTTGGACGGAATAACCCGCAATTTGATTATATAATATTATCGAATCGATCTATAACTGTTCCTAGATCGGTTTAAAACGGGTTTGTCCCTCATCAATCCTTATGATCGAATTGTTAATCCATGGTTAAGTTCTCTAGTCGTGCACATTGAAATCCTAAATTGCCTTTCCTAAAAGATTTAACACTCTTGAATGGCTCACAAACAATTCAAAGTCTAATTCTACTAATTGCGCCATGTTAGAAGTAAATGCCATATCATATCCGGAATAGGGTCGAATTTTTGAGGATGTAACACCATTGATGTACAATTGATAGATAAATTGCACTTTAGGTTATCAAAGTTGATCGATAAGTAGTTATGTGATAGGCTATTGAAGTGTGATATGTTTAACAACAGTGAATTATTGGATAGTTGATAATGACATGTGATAAGTGAATTAAATGAACTATGTTGAATTGCCTAGAGTTATATGCCATGTTCCTGTAAACTTGGCTAGTACTTTTTTATGATAATGCAAGTGGGTGACACGATGGAATATGGCATAGGTTGTTGCCTATTACATGGATGAGATGGTTTGCGGGACGATGCGTGATTAAGTTCGGACGCAGCCAAGTCAACAGGATGCCGTTTGCATATGGATTTCAGAAGGAAGCTCCTGATAAGGCGACACGATGCCCGCTTATGCCGAATGACGGCAAACCTTTGGGTTGGCACTGGGCCCTGAGTGGGTGTAATAATTTGGACATGGTTATTTCAAAAAATCTCATTTTTCCCAGGGATCAGTATTTGCATCCCTTATAGCTCTTGCACCCAACCTAGCATCGCAGGACCTACGATACACACATTCGGGCATCCGGCACACACGTCCGGGCATCTCGTACCCCAACTGGTATCACGACAACTCCGGTACACACCTCTGGGCATCATCGACTTAGCCGTCCGATGATATCATCAACATCACAAATGGTATTGATATCATTTATCTGGAAGGAAGAACATAGGTTCAAATCTCCAAGGATGGCTTTGTGTTCCTAACAGGAAAGAAGTGAGAAGGGAAATCCTATCAGAAAGCAAATAGGAGTAATTTTGGTGGAATACAAAAGTGTATAGAAACTTATGGCTGCAATTTTGGTGGAATGGCATGAAGACAGATATACCTAAACACGTTTCTCAGTGTTTAACATGCTGGCAAATGAAAGCAAAATACCGCGAACCCGCAAATGAATGGAAATGAGAGCATGTGACGATGGACTTTGCGCAAGGATTGCCAAGAACATCAAGTGGTCACGACTCCATCTAGGTGATAGTAGATCGCTTGACTAAGTCTACCCATTTCCTAGCACTTCGCATAGACTACTCGATGAAAAAACTTGTTCAGATATACGGTAATACCATGTTAGCTAGGTAATACGCTTACATGGTATTCCAGTAAAGATCACATATGATCGAGACTCTAGGTTTATTTCTAATTTTTGGCGAACAAAATACCTTAGGGACAAAAGTTCAATTTAGCATTGCTTTTCATCCTCAAACAGATGGACAAACAGAAAGTGTGATCTAGACTCTTCAAGATATGCTGAAAGCTTGTAATATCGATCTTAAGGGAAGTTGGGACAAAAAGTTGCACTTGATAAAGTTCGCCTATAACAACCATATGAAGCATTATATGGAAGGAGGTACAAGACCGCTGTTTTTTGGAAAGGACTTAAAACAGCCCATAGTAGGCAGAAAGAATACACAAATAAGCGTAGAAGACCCTTAGAGTTTAATGTGGGGCATCATGTATTCCTTAAAGGGTCCCCTATGAAAGGAATATCTCGATTAGAACTAAAAGGAAAGTTAAGTCCCTGATTTGTTGGACCCTTCGAGATACTTGAAAGAATAGGAGATGTAGCTTATCGTTTGGCGCTGCCTCCTAAATTGGGAAATTTACATAATGTGTTCCATGTGTTGATGCTAAGAGAGTGAGGTACATGGAAGAACCAACTCGGATACTAGATCGAAAGGGGCAAGTTCGTCAGACAAAGAAAATTCCACTGGTTAAAATATTATGGAGACATCATGATGTGGAGGAAACCAGATGGGAAAGTGACGAAGAAATAAAGGAAAAATACTCTCATTTGTTTGATGAGATTTAAGTGGTCTTCAATTTCAAGGACGAAATTCTCTAAGGAGGGGAGAATTGTGGCATCCAAAAATTTAGACGATCCTCGGATAGGTGACAGTCATGATCAATCGATGGGAGTATCGTTGGAATGTGGCATTGATATCATTTATGGGCATTATTAATTCGCATTGATAGGATATGTTTAGCAATGCATCGATCAACCATGCAATAAGAGAAAAACTTTGAACTATAGTTGTATAATATTTTTCTAGTTACGAAGGGATGGAATTCGGTCCTATGTGAGAAATATGCAAGCTGAAATTTAAGGATATATTTTTCCATGCACAAACTTTGGTTATGCAATTGTATGAGAAGAAATTCGATTATGATAATGCAAAATTTATTTCTTTAAGAAAAATAATGAAATGCTTCATTATGGTGAAAAGATTGTGGGTGTATATTATAAAGTTTATGGGCTTTTTATTTGGACTTTCTTTTGGCCGCTAAACTTTTGGGCTCAAGCGGCCCATGGGGGCCAAAAACCATCGACTAAAAGAAGGTGGGGGAGCAAGGGAGAGAGAGGAAGAGAGTCTGAGAGAAAGAGAGAGAGAGTTGTGAGGGAGCATCAGCGAGTGGAAGAAGGAGACCTACCCCGTCGTGCATACTCCTGCTGCCGCCGTCCGTACGCCTGCTGCTGCCATTGATGCCGCCTAGCTTCCCCGTCAATCAAGCCGCTGTGGGTGGACTTAAGGCAAGTGACGGCCATTGATCTACACGATGCTTGCTGTGGGTGGAGTTAAGGCAAGTGTAATAGATTTTAGATGTGCTAGATGTTCGAATTTTCGAAAGGATAGAAGTAGTTCCTTAGGACTAGTGAACTGTTTTATGGAAAAATAGCTTGACCTTTGTCGACTCCGTGAATTTTCTGAAATTATCTAGCCGAAATTTGATTTCCTGTCCTTGATGAAAGTTGTAGATGACATCTTAAGAAATAACATAATAAAATTTGGGAAGAAATGGACAAGTGTTAGATCTGGAAACTGTTACCGAGGGTTAGGGAGAGTTATAGTGATTATAGCTCTTGATCTGTCGTGAATCTGACTTCGAGTTCTTCTCAAAACTTTAACCTCTAGGTTTTATCTATAACATATCAAAATTTTAGAATTTTCTGAGCTTATTTATGGGTTATACCAAATTTGTTATTAAAATAGTGCAAGAGTGATGTTTGAAGTTTTATGGCTGTGATGCATGGACCATAGCGACTCTTGACGAAGTTTTCTTGACTTGGCGTCCTTCATAAAAGCTCTTTCTCTAGATCTCGTTTGTAACATGTTAAATTCTTAGAATTTAATAAGATCATATACTAATTCTTATAGCATTTTCGATTGGGCAGAACTATCAAGATGAGGTTGTATGCGATGTGATTCCTATGGAGGCATCCCACTTGTTATTGGGTAGACCGTGGCAATTTGATATAAATGCTATGCATGATGGTCGGAAAAACACATACACTTTTCATAAGGAACAAAAATGCATTACTCTTTTACCATTGAGTCCTTATTAGGTACATAATAATCAACCTGGGGAGGGAAACACTTGTAAGGAAAATCTGTTCTTGAGTGAGACACGGGTTGAGAGAGCCATTAGCAAAGAAAAGAATGATTTTACTTTGCTTGTGGTCGAGAAAAAGAGTGAGATAGAGCGACCCATACATCCAAAAATGCATTGCTTGTTGAAAGAATTTGCAGATGTGTTTCCGGAGGATTTGCCACTAGGATTACCTCCCATAAGAGGTGTTGAGCATCAAATTGATTTGATCCCCGGTGCTCCGCTACCAAACAAGCCAGCTTATCGATGCAATCCGGAGGATACAAAGGAGTTGCATAGACAAGTCGATGAACTTATCCTCAAAGGATACGTTCGAGAAAGCATGAGTCCTTGTTCTGTTCCGGCTCTACTTGTACCTAAGAAGGATGGTACATATCGAATGTGTGTTGATAGTCGGGCCATCAACAACATCACCATTAACTATAGGTACCCTTTACCTAGACTTGATGATATGCTTGACGAATTATATGGTTCTTCTATGTTTTCAAAAATAGATTTGTGGAGTGGTTATCATCAAATCAGAATGCGAGAAGGAGATGAATGGAAGACGGCTTTCAAAACCAAGGGAGGCCTTTATGAGTGGTTGGTTATGCCATTCGGATTATCTAATGCCCGAGTACCTTCATGAGACTTATGAACGAGGTTCTTCGTTTTTTATTGGTCGATTTGTCGTTGTTTATTTTGATGATATTCTTGTTTATAGCAAGAACGAGGAGGAGAATATCTCTCATTTAAAACAGGTCTTTAATGTTTTGAGAGAACGAAAACTATATGCTAAAATGGAGAAATGTGAGTTCTTCTCTCCAAGCATTGTGTTTCTTGGTTATGTGGTTTCCAAAGATGGAATCTCTGTTGATCAAACCAAGGTGGAAGCTATGAAGACTTGGCCGGTTCCGAAGTCCATTTCTGATGTAAGAAGCTTTCATGGACTTGTTTCTTTCTATCGACGTTTTGTCAAAAACTTTAGTACCGTCATGGCTCCTATAACTGAATGCCTGAAGAATCGTGCTTTTGAATGGACAAAGGCTGCTCAAAACGCTTTTGACATAATCAAGCAAAACTTTGTGAGTCCCCTATTCTTGCACTTTGTGGAGTTGGTATTGGTGCTGTTCTAGTGCAAGCACAAAAACCATTGGCATATTTCAGCGAGAAATTATCTGATTCCAAGAGGAATTATTCAACTTATGACAAAGAGTTCTATGCCATTGTTCGAGCTCTTGATCATTGGAGTCATTATTTGAGGCCAAAGCAATTTGTCCTTCATTCTGATCATGAGGCGCTTAAGTTTATTAGTGGCCAACGCAAACTTAATTCGAGACATGCAAAATGGCTAGAATTTCTTCAATCCTTTTCTTTTGTCTCAAAATATAAACCGGGGCACACTAATGTTGTAGCAGATGCTTTATCGAGAAGATATTCTATGCTTGCGGTTTTGGACTCTAGGATTCTCGGATTTCAATCAATGAAAGAACTTTATTCTGAAGATGCGGAATTCTCCTCTATCATCAACAATTGCAAGCAGGGAGTTCAAGGTATATATTCTTTGCAACATGGGTTTCTTTTTAAAGGAAATCAATTATGTGTGCCGAAGAGTTCTTTTCGCGAATTGTTGATTCGAGAAGCGCATGGTGGAGGATTGGCTGGTCATTTTGGTATTAACAAAACTCTTGAGGTTCTTCAAGATCATTTCTATTGGCCAAAGATGAGTGGAGATGTGCATGCTATCATCTCAAGGTGTGCAACTTGTCAAAGATCAAAAAGCCATTTCCATCAAGGTTTGTATACTCCACTTCTGGTACCATTCCAGCCCTGGGAAGATGTTAGCATGGATTTCATCGTGGCTCTACCAAGAACTCAAAGAGGAAAAGATGCTATCATGGTGGTCGTCGATCGGTTCTCTAAAATGGCTCATTTCGTGCCATGTCACAAGACCAAGGATGCATCTCATATTGCTGAATTATATTTCAAAGAGATTATCCACATTCATGGAGTACCAAAGACCATTGTGTCGGATCGTGATTCCAAGTTCTTAAGCCACTTTTGGACGACTCTATGGAGAATGCTTGGTACAAGACTCTTATTCAACACAGCTTGTCATCCCCAAACAGATGGCCAAACGGAGGTAACAAATCGTACTCTAACCACTCTTCTTCGTGGTATGGTGAGTAAATCATTGAAAGATTGGGATTTAAAGCTTGTGCATGCTGAATTTGCTTACAATCGATCACCAAGTTATACTACTGGTCGATCGCCATTTGAAGTTGTGTATGGAATTAATCCTCTCACACCCATTGATTTGATTCCAATTCCGTCTAACTCTCAAGTGAGCTTTGATGGCAAGAAAAGAGCTGAATCAATGAAGAAGCTCCATGAGCAGATACGATCCAACATTGAAAAGGCCAACGAATCTTAAGAGAAGAAAGCTAATCAACATCGCAAGAAGACTCAATTTCAACCGGGCAATCTTGTGTGGCTTCACTTGAGGAAGGAGAGATTTCCATTTCGTCGAAAGAACAAGCTCATGCCTAGAGCTGACAGTCCATTTAAAGTTATTCAGCGACTTGGTGACAATGCTTACAAGATTGACCTTCCAGGAGACCTCTCTCCTTACTTGGAGGATCAAAACCTTCTAGATCTGAGGACAAATCTCAAACAACCTGGGGAGGATGATGCGGGAGCATCCAACGTAGCTCCATGGACCAACTCGGAACCATCGATTCTTATCCAAGCCAATAAAGAAGTTGGGCATTATGTGCTTCGATGGATCATTTTGAATGAATAATGTTAATTACTTTGTGGCATATCAATAGGTATCATTGGGAGGCCATTTTAGATGTCCTGTATGACCAATTGAAGAAGCTTCAGAACGATTATTTTCTGGTCAAGGGAAGAGCTCGAATTTGGGTAGGCTAGAGGTTCACGGAAAGCTAACGATTCAAGAATGTGGAAGGCCGAAGATTAAATGGCATTTAGTTCCCGTGATAGTAAAGGCTTTTTATTATGGCATTTAGTTCCCGTGATAGTAAAGGCTTTTTATTATGGCATTTAGTTCCCGTGATAGTAAAGGCTTTTTATTATGGCATTTAGTTCCCGTGATAGTAAAGGCTTTTTATTAAGTTCCTAGCCGTTTTTATGCAGTCCAAGAGTCGAACGTTTCAGTTTCTAGGCTATTAAGGTCTATTTTTAATATGTATTAAGGTTAAAATCCTCCTATAAAGAGGGGAAAACTATCCAATGTAGGAGATACGAATTTCATGAATGAAAATGGTGAGATTTCCTCTGCTTGAGTGAACTCCTTTGGAGAGTGGATAACTCCTTTCGGTTTCTTTATCCTTGGAGCGTAGATCACTCCTTGGTGGTGAGCCAAGAAGCTTTATCCCTGGTGGAATCTTTATCCTTGGCTGTGAGCTTCTCCTATCCCGATGTGCTTTATCCTTGGTGGAATCTTTAGGCCTTGGTGGTGAGCTTCGTAGATCTCGATCCACATCCTCGGTTGGTGGCGTGGCCTTTATACCTTGGGAGGAGATCGTTCTATCTTTTCTTATTCCTCTTTGTTTCTTTACCGTACACACTAGTCCATAGACTTAACCACAAAAATCCATTCAAAAAATCTCCGTTCTTGAATCACTCACCCCATCACACATCAATATGTCAAATGGATAATTCAAACCCATGAATGCCCTCAAGGAAAGCCAACTTCAAGCCAAGCAGGTGCCAAGGGAAAGGCTCAAGGGGATCCCAGACTGGATGAGGTTCTGCAAGCCCTAAAGGCTATTGGAAATCTGATGGGACAACAAGTGCAAAAGCTATTGTCATTCATCAGAAAAGGTGATCCCGTGAGAGCTACCTCATGAGTTAAGGAGCTACACATTTGTTTGTAGTAGAGTAGTTCGTTAGATTAGCTGGTATAAATTTGTAGCCGTTGGAAATGGTTCTTAACGTCTCCACTCCTGTGAAGCATAAGGTGTTATCTGTTTTAAGTTGTTAAGGGTGTGAGATAGTTGTTAATGGCCATTACGAGTTCATAGACCTAGCTACTTTGGGTATGTATGACTTTCATGTCATAATTGAGATAGATTGGCTCAAAAAGCAATGAACCACCATTGACTAAATTGTAAAATTATATAGTTCAACCAGATTGGTAGTTCTTGTTACAAACTTGTAAGAAATGCAGGAGGACCTTCTATACCCTTAATTACATTGCTCGAAATAGAATAGTTGCTAGAGGAAGGATGCTAGTCCAATCTAGAACGGTTGAAAATGAAAGAACCAAAATTGAAGGATATTATCGAGGTGCAAGACTTCACAAAGGTCTAAAAAGAGAGATAAGGGATTGATTCGACTTAGTGCACCACCATGAGGAGCACAAGTCTTTTTGTAAAGAAGGAAGGATTGTTGCATCAATGCATTTCCTATCGACAAATCAACCAAGTGACAATCAAGAACAAGTAACCATTGTCGAAGATCGACTACTTGTTTGATCAACATCAAGGAGCTTTAATATTCTCTATGATAGACAAAGAAGGATGGGCTATCATCACCTGAGAACCAAGAAGGAAATATCCCAAATACTACATTACTTATACGATCCAGCCACAACGAGTTTACAGTGATGCGGTTTGGGTTAACCGATGCCCTGGCTGCTTTCATAGAGTTAATGAACTAAGTGTTCGATGTGTCTTTGGATTGGTTTGTCATAGTCTTCATTCAAGCATATTGGTGTACTTAAATAGGCCAAAGGAGCATAGACGACATTTGAGGATAGTATTACCAACCCTCCTAGAACACGCACTTTACACAAAGTTTAGTAAGTGCAGTTCTTGCTGAATGAAGGAGCTTTTCTAGGTCATGTGAATTGAGGCGAAGGAATTTCAATGGATCCAACAAAGATAAAGGCAGTCATGAACTGGCCAAGACCAACAAAGGCGATTGAGATTCGAAGTTTCCGAGGTTTGATGGGTCATTATAGACAATTGGTACAAATATTCTCTACAATGAGGTAAAGTTCACATGGACAAATAAGTGCAAGAGGAGTTTTCAAAAGCTAAATTGTTGACGATCACATCTAGCCTTGAGGGTATGATATTTACAGTAATGCGTCTTACTAGGGATTAGGACGCGTGTTAATGTAACAAGGACAAATAGTTGCGTACGCATCCTGAATTCTAGTCTTAAATTACCCGACCAATGATGGGGAGTTAGCAGCAAACATCTTTGCCCGAAATATTTGGATATACTAGTTGTGTGAAGAGACATTCCAGATTTACACAAGCCATCAAAACCTGAGCGATCTATGCCTAAAGATCAAAAGACTTCGGGATAGGAGAAGCGCTCCATCAACGCCAAAAGATTCCACTAGCCAAGGATAAAGAGCTTCTTGGCTCACCACCAAGGAATCATCTAGCCTCCAAGGATAAAAAGCCCAAAATGATTCATCCACTCTCGGAAGAAGTTCACTCAAATAGTGGAAATCTCACAATTTTCATTCATCAAATTCGTATGTGCTCCCATTGGATAATTTTCCACTATTTATAAGGGGATTTTAGACTTGGGAAATATTTTTTAAAAAAATAATAGACTTTAAAGACCTATGAACTTAAAATTTTGACTCTTGAAAACTACATAGCAATAAAGGCACCTAGCAACTTAAGAATGCATTCATTAGTACGGGAACTTGCATTCTTGAACCATTAGCCTTCCAAAATTCGTTGTGTAAGATGTCTAAAATCGCCTCCCATTGATAGTTATCAATATACCACAAAATATGAATAAATAATTAACATTATTCATTTAAAATGATCCATCGTAGCACAGGATGCCCAATTTCTTCCTTGGCTAGGATAAGCATCAACGGTTTGAAGTTGGTCGATGGAGCTACGTTGGATGCTCCCACATCATCCTCCTCGGGTCATTTGAGATTTGTCCTCAAATCAAGAAACTTTTCATCCTCCAAGTAAGGTGAAAAGATCTTCCCCGTTGAATGTTTCCAAAACTCCAAATTCTCCGGGAAGGTCAGTCTTGTGACCATTGTCACCAATTCACTCAATAACTTTAAATGAACCATCAAGAGTTTTGTTAATACCAAAATGACCAGCCAATCCTCCACCATGCGCCAGTCGAATTAGCAATTCGTGAAAAGAACTCTTCGGAACACATAATCGATTTCCTTTAAAAAGAAACCCATCTTGCAAAGAATATGTACCTTGAATTCCCTGCTTGCCATTGTCGATGATGGATGTAAACTCCGCATCTAATGATAAAGTTCGTTCATTAATTGAAATGCAAGAATCCTAGAGTCCAGAACAGCATCTACTACAACATTACAGTGCCCATGTTTATATTTTTAGACAAGAGAAAAAGATTTTATAAATTCTACCCATTTTGCATGTCTCGAGTTAAGCTTGCGTTCTCTGATAATAAACTTAAGTGCCTATTGATCAGAATGAAGGACAAATTGCTTTGGCCTCAACTAATGACTCCAATGATCAAGAGCTCGGATCATGACATAGAACTCTTTGTCATAAGTTGAATAATTCCTCTTGGAATTAGTTAACTTGCTGAAATTGCTGAAATATGCTACACCAATACTAACTCCACTTGCATGAGACTCAACTTCAGGAAGTGCAAGAATATGGGACTCACAAAGTTTCTACTTGATTACCTCAAAGGCATTTTGAGCAGCCTTATTCCATTCAAAAGCACCCTTCTTCATGTATTCTTTTATAGGAGCCATGACGGTACCAGCGAAGTCTTCATTGCTTCCACTTGGCTTGATCAAAAGAGATTCCACTTTGGAAACCAGATGACCAAGAAACACAATGCTTGAAGGGAAGAACTCACATTTCTCCATTTTAGAATATAGTTTTTGTTCTCTCAAAACATTAAAGACTTGGTTTAAATAAGAGAAATGCACCTCCTTCATAAGTCGAAACAAGAATATTATCGAAATGGCATAACCAACTACTTTTAAAGGCCTCCCTTGGTCTTGAAAGCCATTTTCCATTCTTCACCTTCTTGCATTCTCATTTGATGATAACCACTCCGCAAATCTATATTTGAAAACACAGAAGAACTATATAATTCATCTAGCATATCATCACGTCTAGGTATAGGGTACCTATACTTAATGGTGATGTCGTTGATCGCCCGGCTATCAAACATATCATCACTCTAATGAGTTGAACCATGAGCTTTGATACCAATCTTTTGATATGTGATAGGGTGAGTGATTCTAAAACGAAATTTTTTTATTTTCTGATTTGCGAGGTTAAGTGTATAAAGTAGTGTAGACGGCGAAGAAATGAAGGGGAATAAGGAAAGTTCACCGCCAAGACCTAAAGCTTGCCCTAGCCAGGTTTAAAGGACTTCGGAATAGGAGAAACTGACCACTAGGCTTAAAGATTGCAGCAGCCAAGGATAAAAGGGCTTCTTGGCTCACCACCAAAGAGTGATCTATGCTCCATGGATAAAGAGACCAAAAGGAGCTATCCACTCTCCAAAGAAGTTCACTCAAATAGAGGAAATCTCACAATTTCCATTGGATAATTTTCTCCTATTTATAAGAAGATTTAGACTTAAAAATATATTTAAAAAAATAGACTTTAATGACCTAGGAACTTAAACCTTTGACTCTCGAAAACTACATAACAAAAACTAGCATTCTTAAAGCTTCAGCCTTCCGAAATTCGTGCTCCTCCCATGACTAGAAAATAATTCTCCTGAAACTTCATCAATTGGTCATGAAAGACGTCTAAAATAGCCTCCCATCAATAGTTATTGACATACCACAAAGTATCGAAAAGTAATTGAAATTATTCATTCAAAATGATAGATTGATGGTTCGAAGTTTTTGACATACCACAAAGCACCCGACACCCAACTACTTTCTTGGCTTTGATAAGCATTGATGGTTCGAAGTTTTTGACTTCAAATCCTATTCAGATGAGAAGAAATGTAAGGTTGCTGTCCCAAAACTGACCAAATATGCTTCTCTATGGTGGGAGAATCTAAAGTATCAACGAGCAAGGGAAGGAAAATGCCGAATCAAGGCTTGGGAAAAACTCAAGAAGTTGATGAGGAAGAGGTTCTTGCCCGACAACTCTAAGCAAGATCTCTTCCTCAAACTGAACTCCCTAAGACAACATGGGATGAGTGTTGAAGAATACATTCGTGAGTTTGAACAACTCAAAATGAGGAGTGAAGTTGCAGAAGTTCCCGAGCAAACCATCGCTCGTTTCGTTGGCGGCATGAATCGAGAAATTGCTGATATGATTGAACTTCAACCGAATTGGTCCTTTGAGGACGTATACAAGTTAGCCATAAAGTTGAAAAACAATTGAAGAGCAAGAGGCTTTCCTCCAGAATCTAAACAAAGGCGACATCCTATTTTAAGGGTGCTTCCTCAAAAGACAAAGGCAAGGGAAAGAAAGTAGCGCCTTCCAAAGAAGTCCAAAAGAAGTTTGAAGGTGATGCAAGGAAATGCCTTAAGTGCCATGGTTTTCGGCACTTCAAGAGGCTGACAATGAAGACCAAAATATTTCCGAATCTGATCGGGAAGAAGAGCATTGGGGAGAAAGCTGATGATGGTGAGCTGTTGGTCATCCGAAGAGCATTGCATGTTGAAGTTTCTCCTAATAAAGAGCAAAGGGTAATAAGGTGTAACATTGGCGCTGGTGGCGACCTACGAAGGGTTCGGGGTGCCACAGCTGCCCTTTTTTGTATCAGAGCGAAAGGTTATAGGTGGAGTGATAAGGAGCCTCATTTGGAATAATTGAATAACGGGTGATGCGTATTTACTCGTAGATCTTTAGTAGTTCATTTTGAGTTGCCTTTAGGTACCAGTAACATGTATATGTTACTTATGTAGTAGTAGTGTTACTTTGAATGGAGGCAGTGAGTCTCAGATTATTCCTGAGGCAATGCTTGGAAATAGCAGGAAAGTCATGATGTGAGCTGGAAGTGCTCATCCATCGAGGGCTGAAGCCTTTGCTGCAACGGCTGAACCCCGAATGGAAGACATCCTGCAGGCATTAGCCAATATAGGAAATCTGAAGGAAAGGCAAGCACAGCAACAGCCCGGAGCAGGACGCCGTACTCATGGATTGGTGGAGCAATTTCTGAAGTTGAAGCCACGTAAGTTCAATGTAATTGGAAGTCCTGAGGAGGAGGAGCAATGGATTGATGGGATGGAACGAATTTTCCGGCTATTGGACTGCACTGATGTTGAGAAAATAGTTTTAGCAAAGTACCAGCTGGAGGGAAAATAGTTTTAGCAGAGTACCAGCTGGAGGGAAAATAGTTTTAGCAGAGTACCAGCTGGAGGGAAAATAGTTTTGGTGGAGAGCTTCAAAAGGACATAATCTTTCCACCAGGTATTGATGTTAGCTGGGAGGAGTTTGTGAGAGCTTTCAATAGGAATCATTTTTCTGATTGTGCTAAGGATAGAAAAAATTACAGAATTTGTTCAACTAGAACCAAAGGAGCTGACAATAGATCAGTATGAGGCTAGATTTTCTGAACTGTCTAGATACGCTCCTGGATTGATTGAGGATCAGGAGGAAAAGGCTAAGAGATTTCTGAAAGGGCTAAGGACTGACATTATGAAGCAACTGGTGCCTTTGAACATAACAGATTATAATGAGATTTACGAAAGGGCACAGTTAGTGGAGCAGGAACTGTTAAGACAGCGATCAAAGTTTAAGAAAGTGTTGAATTTTAATGATGTGAGAAGAGGTAAGAGACCTTATTTGGGTCAAAGTCAGAGCTGGAATGTGAAGAAGAAGGGTAATTTTGGAAATTTTGGGGGAGCAAGAAGTAGTCTGAATATAGGGAAAGCACCCTATCAGCCTGGTGTTTGTCAAAAGTCTAATGGGCGACATGGCCCAGGACCTTGCAATGGACGACCGAAGTGTTTTGGTTGTCGACAAGTGGGTAATCTTAGGAGAAGTTGCCCACAAGAGAGGTCGCAAGTAAGTGTTGGCTCGGTGCGACAGGGATATCAGAGTGCTGTTAGGTCAAACTCACAAGGAAATCCTCAGAGGCCACCTGTACAAGGAAGGGTGTATGCAGTCACCCAAGAAGAAGCTAAAGCTTCCAAAATGTTATCTCAGGTACGATCCTTATCATGGTGAAAAGGCATATGCATTGTTTGATACGGGTGCAACGCATTCATTTGTGTCTGAAAGATATATACGTTTGAATAAGATAGAAGTTATGCCTCTTGAGACGCCTCTTTGTGTTTCCACGCCTTCAAAGGAAATGGTATTCTCTACGCTCGTATGTGGAAATTGTAAGGTATCAATGGGAGGAAAGGATATGGAAATAGACTTGGTTGTAATGGCTATGTATCATTTTGACGTTTCGTAAGTATCGGGCTAGAATGGATTGTTATAGTAGAGTGGTCATTTTACCTGATCAGTCTAGTTGTGAATTTTTAGGAGGTCAGACCCATCTTCCTGTAGCAGTTATTTCGACAGTAGAAGCATGTAAGTTACTTGACAAATGATGTCAAGGATACCTAGCCATAGTTAAAGATTATGCAAGGGAGGAGCCTAAACTTCAGGAAGTTCGTGTAGTTAACGAATTTCAAGATGTATTTCCTAAGGAATTGCCTGGATTGCCGCTAGAGCGGGAGATTGAATTTGAAATTGAATTAATGCTTGGAACAGGACCAATATCAAAAGCCCCATATAGGATGGCCTTAGTTGAATTGAAGGAGTTGAAAGTGCAACTGCAGGAGTTGCCTGACAAAGGATTCATTAGACCAAGTGCTTCACCTTGGGGTGCACCGGTCTTGTTTGTGAAAAAGAAAGATGGATTGATGCACTTGTGCATTGACTATAGGCAGCTGAACCAGATGACCATTAAGAATAAGTATCCTTTGCCTAGAATTGATGACTTGTTTGACCAACTCCAGGGAAGTTCGGTCTTCTCTAAGACTGCGTTCAACACTCGTTATGGACACTACGAGTTCCTTATTATGCCATTTGGATTGACTAACGTGCCGGCTGCATTTATGGATTTGATGAATAGGATATTTTAGCCTTATTTAGACCAGTTTCTAATTCTATTTATTGATGATGTTCTGGTATATTTAAAAGGGCTTAAAGAGCATGAGCAACATTTGATGATAGTTTTACAGATCCTGAGAGAGCATAAGTTGTATGCCAAGTTTAGTAAGTGTGAGCTGTGGTTGGACCAGATAATATTTTTCGGGCATGTGGTGTCAGGAGAAGGAATTGCAGTAGACCCGGCAAAGGTTGAAATGGTAGTGAATTGGCCGAGACCGACAACACCTACTGAAATACTAAGTTTCTTAGGAATAGCTGGTTATTATAGGAGGTTCATTGAAGGATTCTCAAGACTGGCAGGACCTTTAACTAAGTTAACCCGAAAGAATGTAAAATTTGAATGGAATGGGGAATGTGAAAGAAGTTTCTAGGAGCTCAAAAGGAAATTGACTTCAGCTCCAATTCTGACTATACCTACTGGACCTGATGGTTTCATAGTGTATAGTGATGCATCTCACAAAGGACTAGGATGTGTGTTGATGCAGCATGGCAAAGTTGTAGCCTATGCATCTAGACAATTGAAACCCCATGAGCTGAATTACCCGATGAATGATTTAGAACTAGCAGCTATAGTGTTTGCCAATATTTGTATGGGGAGAAGTTTGAGATATATACAGATCGTAAAAGTTTGAAGTATCTGTTCTCACAAAAGGAATTAAACATGAGACAAAGGAGATGGATGAAGTTGTTAAAGGATTATGATTGTGAGATAAGATATCATCCAGGGAAAGCGAATAGAGTAGCGGATGCTCTTAGTCGTAAGTCGGCTATGGAAATGGCTAGTTTGAGGATATTAGTGAGGGAAGGAAGGGTTTAGGTCTATTGGGAAGGATCTTGAATATGATTTTGTATGCGTAGTTGCATAAGCTAATAGCTCGAAACTGATCCAAGCATTCGGGGTTAAAGATTTTTGGGATAAGGGATAGGATTGTTCTATTGAGGACTGAGGGCATGACTCCTATTTGGAAATAGGTCTGGACATAAAGGAAAAGATTATTGTGAAGAATATCCCAGTGAGATTGGTAGAAAAGACCATTCAAACTATCTGGGCTTGGGGCCTTAGTTTTAGCCAACTAGAAAGTGGCTTAATGGACCTCCTCTAGTGTGAGCTCGGCAGTTAATAAAGCATTCAACTCAGCTGTAACAATGCTTGAACATTGGTTCAGAATCGGGCCATAGTCCCTGTAACCTGCTACCTCGTAAAGATCAGAAAAGAAGGCCGTAGTCATTTCTTTAAGACTTTGATCATTACCTACCAAGTTCTGATTATTGTCTTGTACTATGCTGATTTTGTTTTGCTATCTACGCTGAATAGTGGTACCGTGAAAGAATCTGGTGTTTTTGTGTCATTATCCAGTACTGCTCCTCTTGCGGCCATGCTATTTGTAAATCTGCCATTAACTTTGTCGCTAGTTGGAAGTCATAGGTAGCTTGGTTTTGGTTTGTCAGGGACTGTACTGCTACTCTTGCTGCCATGCTATTTGTAAATCTAAAATATGTGAATGTGCATTGGAAAACAAGGCTCGACTACACCTCTGCAGTGCTGAGCTGACTATTCTTAGTTTTTGTGGCAGATTACTACTAGCACACATAGCTGAGGCCCATGTTGTTGCGACGATGCTACGGCATTCCGGGTGGTGTAACCAATAATAGGCTTCAAAGACAAAATGTTTGCGTAGTCATGTATTTTTAGCCTCTGTATATAGTAACAGAGGGCTATGGTCAGATTGTACAGCATGTAAAGCAAATATCTCAGCTACTGCGAAGGTGAGTCGCCAATCCAAATTGCAAAGAGCCCTGTCCAACCGTTCTATCACCAAGTCTCCACCCTGGCGATTGTTCATTCAAGTAAAAGCACAACCTTTACTCTCTAGATCCACTAGTGAACAGTCATGAATCATCTTTCTGAAAATAGTGCATTCGATGCAAGTTTGCTGACCTTGTGCCACTTTTTCCCAGTGGTAGCAGATGTCATTACAATCGCTAGCGCATAGCCAAGGTAGGGAGTTGGTAGGAAGTTGACAGGCGCATATATGCAGGTTAGCTTCATCATGATGCCCATACTAGCTTCATCATGTTCTTATTAGCGCATTCCACATGTATAGTGATGTGAGAATGCCAATACAAGGCCAAACCCCCAGCCATTCTGGAAGGATTGGTAATGTAGGAATTCGGGTAGTTTAGTCTTCGCTGAATTTTGGTAACCACCTTCTCTCTGTTCTTCCTTTCCATAAAAAATACCAAGTCAGGCTTCTCTTTGACCGCAATGGCCTTGAGAGCTGAAACTGTCATGGGAGAGCCCAGTCTCTTACAATTCCAACAAAGTAGCCTCATTTTTCTTGCGGTGGTTTTTGTGGCAAGCCACCTCAACCCACTTTCCGGCATTTTCAACAAACGGGACAGGAGTTTCTAAAAGTGATGTTTCATCTAAATCATCAATTGTAGAGGTATGAGTATCCCACGTGTTATACCGTTTAACTTTCTTTGCGGTCATTACTTTAGTTGATACTCTGGAATGTTTCTATTTCTTCAGAGAGGCTGCCTCCCGAGTCTAATCAAAGTAACTTGGCTTTTTGTCTGGAGATACAGTCAGAGCTGCAGTTGACGGATTCTATGGTGGAATTGCTCCTTCATGATATTGCAGAAGTGGAACCACGTCAAGTGTGCTAAGGATGATGGAGTCTTGTTGCAGCATGCCGAGATCCTTGATGGTATCAGTAGAAAGTGGAACTTGTAGGAGAGGTGGTGGTTGCTGCTCACTGGAGTTTAAGTGCAGCATTACTGGTCTAGTTGAAGGTTCCTTTGTTCTGACTTCTTTTGGAGCTAAAACAAGTGCGTCTGTCTAATGTATTGTAGTGGAGCTATATTACTGCAAGCCTGGTCTAGGTTGAAGTCCCTTTGATGTCATCTCTGCTGGTGGTAAAGCATGGAACTTATAGCCAGCATGAATGGAGGAGTTTCAGGAATAATTTCTTCAGTCGCAAAAGGATCGACCTTTGCCCCATAAAAGGTTATTCAATACTGACTGCACTCTTTAACCTCTGCTCTAAGCCATTGGCCAAAGCCATCGTTTCCTTTCCTTGCATTTTCGCTTCAGTGAATGGGATGTCTGGACAGTACATGGCATAGTGAACCAAACAACCACAGGAATATAAAAAATGAGACAGCCTTTCATATCGTAAATCAAGCCATATGGTCTTGCTGTCTATACAAATGAGCTGTCCCATCTTTAGTGGGTGCGTTAAGTCAATGTCAACTCCAACTCGGCCTGCCCTGAGTGTTGTGCCCTCCTTAGTATCAATCTTCACCTCCGACACACTTCCTATACGCTTAACCGCTTTGCAGAGCATATGGTAAGTACACTTCCAGTGGAAGTCCAAAGACATGGACCCAAAATGCACACGTCGAGAAATCGTGACAATGTAAAGGTGTATTAGGTATCCAAGGTTTGAATATTACTAGATGATTAGAAAACAGCCACCAACCGCCCTCTAACACGCGTTGTGAAATTTCATCTCTCTCTGTGTGCCATGCACGCTTTAAAGTACTCTAAAAAGCTGTAAAGTTTATTGAGGGATTAGAAAGAATTGTCTCGACCAACATTTTCTTGCATTCCTCGATTTTTTCTTGCGCAGGCTGTGCATCCCAAATGTAGATATCTTGCTAAAACCAGAGACAGCCCATCCGGTTGCATAGGGCAGCATAGCGTCATTCCTCTTCTTGTTCATCGGTATCCATGAAAATAGCCCCAAAGGAAATGAAGGAAGGTTAAGGGGGAGTAGGCGAGAACTGAAGATGAGGCCACATGAAAGTGGTGCATGCAGAGTAAAATTGGCTGAGGAATAAGGACAGAGGATGGTCAATTTGGATGATGGAGGAGCTATACTAGTGTTCACGACAATGGGGGTGAGCAAAACAAGGTAGGACTTCCATCAGAAGGGCAATTGGCGTAGGGAAAAGGAGAAGTCACCGTTGGAGACTAAAAGTGGAAAGACCCAGTTGGAACAAAGAAACAGGACTGGACCGAACAATAACAAAGGAGAAGTAAGCGGAAAGACTCAAGTGGGCTATTAAGTTATGGAATTGGTAGAGAAGTGGAGAGGGAATGGTGACGTGGGAGATTGCCGTTAGGGTTTGGAATTAAAACTACCATTCATGGTAGAGAAAAGCTCTGCATTTGAAGAGAGAGAACTCAGTTGCATCCTTAGAGCCGAAGCTAATGCATTTCCAATTGCTAAACGAATTTGATGGAATGCACGTGTTTTAATTATACTAACTTGAAACAACACAAACATCACTACAACAAACAATTTGAAAAAGACAGACACTGCAAGCAGCTATTGAATTCCTACAAAAAATGGAGTTATTTTAATCGACGTCATACTTCCACAGAGAAATTCGACTCTGACCATTATGGATACAAACAGAGGTTATTACTCCGTTGATGTTGTAGAAAGTCTTAACGGATCTGTTACGCACAATACCAACCACCTAGACACGGTGGACAATAAAACACGGTTAAAAGAGGAAGAGCCTCATCTAGAATATTATTGAAACAAAAGAAGTGCTATAACTACATAGCCTCATCATTCTTTTCCCACCCATCAGTAAAAGGAGTGTGAAAGAGTAGAAGAGGGGGCAAAGCCATTTACAAGTCGAGCAAATGATCCAACAAATGGTGGAAATGAAAGGCAAACTGAACATTCACATAAAATTGAGGGGTATACAAGAAATAGGACAACCCAGACTACCTAGCTTGAGGACTTGAATAATGGTCAACACTAATGCACCATCATTGTTTACCCTCGATGAAATCCAAACCAGCCAAGGTGAATGTCCTACATCAACTCCTCGGCTAATTATCATTGTGCGGAACACCAGCATAGTATCGACTGCTATCAAAATTACAAGCGAGATTGACAAACGTGCAACCACCATTGGTGACTAGCTGAAGGAACTATATAAAAACCATAAAAATAAAATAAAATAAAATAAAATAAAATAATCAATGCAAACTAGACACTAGACAAAAGGATACCCTCTTCCAATCTTTCCCATGTTTACTATAAGCATCGTAGAAGTGCTCAAGCTCTTCCTTGGTCCACTACGGTCCCAGTAGATCATCCATAGATAGACGCCATCCATAGAAACATCTAGCACCAAAAAAAGAAATCGACTATACTAGCGACTCAATTGAACATATCTGGTCCAACGAAACGCAGGATTTACTGAGAATAACTTGCAACTCGACAGGAAAACCACCGTTGTCATTGCAGATAACCACGCAAACCGCCAAAAAAGGGGGGAAACAAGCGAGATGCGCAAGGCCTACAACACAGCAACCCCATTTTCTTTCATCTGACTTGTTGGCACGCATGAGAAGAGGAAGTGTAGGCACGCAAGCACAGGATTACATTAAATGGGCTACTTAGGAGAGATGTGCTTTAATAGTGAAGCACATGTCTCCTAGTCCTAAGTAGCCCTGTGGGAGATGAAGTAAGCACTTGACTTCAGCGCTAATGTCATTGGACGAGGTCACTTGCAATCACTCATGGCCGCACGTGCGTTCCCGTGGTCGAGGGTCATGGCCAGGCTCATGGTTAGGCGCATCGAGCCAACTTGTTGGATATCACAATGAGCTTGGGCTCTAGCTTCACGACCATGGCTATTATCACAATCCTGATTGAGCGTCAATTGCTACAACATTTAGGAGCTAGTAGCCATGATTGCGAGCTTGAAACTCGAGCAACAAGCTTGACGGCGCACCCTATAAGAAACTAAGCTTGTGTAGGAGCTGATTATGTGTTTTGAAGTTGAAGATGTCTTTGAGAAGTAAAGAGGAACAAGAACTTCATTGATTTTCGCCAGAAAGGTTCTACAAATGGCAATGGAATGTTAGAAAGAGAGCTCAAAGCGTCAGCGTCCAATCCCGCAAAAGAGTGAAGTAGCACCATAATGGGTAATTCCCAGACTCGTGAGTAAGCACCATAGCCAAAGAAGTGAAGAAGTAGTTAATGCAATGGCTCGGTATTATGCTAATGTACTTGATGCGTGATGGGTTGAGTGATTCAAGAACAGAGATTTTTCAGAGGGGATTTTTGTGGTTAAGTGTATGGAGTAGTGTATACGGGGAAGAAATGGAAAGGAATAAGAACAGATAAAAACAATCTCCTTCCAAGGTATAAAGGCAGCGCCACCAACCAAGGATGAGGATCGAGATCTACGAAGTTCACCACCAAGGCCTAAAGCTTCCACCAGCCAGGGATAAAGGACTTCGGGATAGGAGAAGCTCACCACCGAGGCTTAAAGATTCCACCAGCCAAGGATAAAGGGCTTCTTGGTTCACCACCGAGGAGTGAACTACGCTCCAAGGATAAAGAAACCTAAAGGAGTTATCCACTCTCAAAAGGAATTCACTCAAGCAGAGGAAATCTCACAATTCTCATTCATAAAATTCGTATCCTTACATTGGATAGTTTTCCCCTCTTTATAGGAGGATTTTAGAGTTAATACATATTAAAAACCGACCTTAATAGCCTAGAAACTGACACCTTAATACATATTAAAAACAGACCTTAATAGCCTAGAAACTGACACCTTAATACATATTAAAAACAGACCTTAATAGCCTAGAAACCGAAACTGTCGACTCTTGGACTGCATGACAGTAAAGACACATAATAACTTAATAAAAGCCTTTATTAACACGGGAATTAAATTCCTTTAATCTTCGGCCTTCTGCATTCTTGAATCTTCAAATTCGAGCTCCTCCCTTGACCAGAAAATAATCATTTTGAAACTTCATCAGCTGGTCATTCACGACATTTCGAATGGTCTCCCATTGATAGTTATTCATTGAAAATGATCCATCGAAGCACATAATGCCCAATTTCCCTCTTGGCTTGGATAAACATCGATGGTGGATAGAGCTACGTTGGATGCTCCCGCATCAGTACTTGATCGGGATACTACGGTTTGTTTCTTACTATGCCAAGAGATGGGTGAGTCACCTAAAAAAAAAAGTAAGCAGTTGTAGAGCAACAATCAGTGGGATCTCAAGCCTTGTCTACATCAGGATTGACTCTGAATTGATTTACCTATTAGTGACACGGACAGTCCTTTCCAACTTGAGAGAAGTAGGATTAAAGGTGTAGTGTCTTTTACATAAGAATAGTCTGAGATGTTTCAAGGAAGTGAGTGCTCAATTTATAGCAAAGAAAACTAGCCAGCAAGCTAGCGAAGCCAACTAGCATGAAAAAAAAAAAAAAAAAACAATGCCTTGACACGCTAGAAGCATTTGTTGACTGCCTTGCCAAAGATAGCGGTTTAGTTAGCATGTCCAGGTCCGGTATTGGCACATTCGATCTCACTTTATTCCCTACGTTACTAGTGTAATTATCAAGCACTAGATAAGATCAAGGAATCAATTGGCTAACAACAACAAAAAGAAAGGCATGATGATTCCTAAACCTGAACAGTAGTTCTTGACCGCAAGGTCAAAGATCAATTCCATCTTCAACATTTCAATTCTTTTTCGTGTTCAGTCATAAGCCCAACCCTTTTCTTTTGAAGCTTGTTTCCTCCTCCCTTTGTTCGTAACATTGGGATTCAATAATCATATAGACAGGAAGCTGTGTTTCATGCTCGCTCTTCTTTATCATTTGCCTTTGCTTGCTTGCATGCTTTCGAATCAACGAAAGGAAAAAAAAAATAGCATGGTCGAAGATCCTAGTCTCAATCCTTTCATGATTGCTTTTCAAAGTCAGATACGACTGGAAGTCTACTCCTATCAATGAGTACCGATTTTATACACCCCCTTTTTTTATTATCTATGTTTGTTAGCTATATAGTCACAAGTTGGGCTATATGATGGCTTCATTTCTTAATCCGAATCGCCTGGACGTTTTGACATGGGAGACTGATCAAGTTGTAGGATTGGGTACCCGTGCAATGGCAATGCACTGGTCTGAAGGTCTCTCCTTGGAAGGATCGAAAGGCATACAAAAAAATGGTGGGGCAGATAGATCAAGCTTTCTATGGGGCACTCATCTCCCCTAAAAGCGATGTTGATGACTTCAAGTTGGACCCGTGGACTGGCAACACGGCCGATTTATAGAGGATCACAAGTAACAAGAGCGCAGCACGCTCACGTAAAGCAAGCCAACATTGCATGCTGCTTTTCATGCACAATCTCCGATTACTCCTATATAGTCCACAAGGTAAGCAAGGTAAGAAAGTAACTAGTTAACTCTCATAGTACGCAAGGTGAATGAAAGCCTTCCCTTCGTCCTGGGGGAGTTTACACAACTGTATCTGCTATTAGATATAGTAGTTATAGAAAGAGCTATTAAGGTGTTTGCATAACGGATCGAACTCTCAGTCTCAAGTTTGGCATTAAGCATGTCGTATTCTTTATTAAGTGCGAATACGAAATAAAAGCTGTACTTTAAAGGCATCTAACTCTCAGTCAATCAAAGCAAGTTATGAATTAATAGATGTTCCCCCCGATGTCTTGCCAGAAGCTCGTTTGCTCACCAAAAAATGGAATATTTTAAGGGCCCATCTTCCACAAGAAACCTTTTGAGTTTGAAAATCCTTCAGTCGACAACCAAGTTGTCGATCAAATAAACCGATAGTTTCTTACTCCACAGAGTCATCCAATAATTCCTTTAGATCGAAGGCGTTACACTCAACAAGGACTAGAGTGCCTTTTGGGCTTCATTCGATCTTGAAAGCCTTGCCTTGACTCTCAGGAACAAGAATTTTGTTCTGGAGATGACAAGTGTTGAGGGCGGAATAATAAGGTCTAAATGGCAACTTGACCCCTATCCCACGAGCCTCGAAATCGCATAAGTGAAGAAAACATTGGGAGTGTGTGATTTCAGGTATGGAAGGTAGTGGATTGTGAAAAAGGGGTAAGTAACGAGCAGCTTGCCAACAATGGCCTCAAAACCTTAATAGTGGTCGTGATGAGTAGGGTCAACCCTCTCTCTAGGGAGCACAATTGTGGTTTCCTCCCGCTTCTTTCTCTTACCTTAAAAAAGGATGGAATCCCCACGAGACTTTTGGTTATTTTAATTGCTTTCACCCCCTTTCCGTGGCAAAAAGGATGCTTCATGAGCCTTGATTCCAGTGGATTTTCCCACCATCCTAAAGAAGCCTTCGACGTGTTATCCTTCTTTTTCAAAGCAGCATTTTGCTCAGAACTTCTAAGCTTCTTAATGGAAAGACTGGCCAAGGAACCTTGCTGTATTGCTTGTTGATTCCTAGAGCTAGGTGCAGGAAAAGAAGGCGAATGTCATCTCAAAACTTTGTTTGTATGACTCGCAATAAATGGAACCATCATTAGACCTTTTTTTTTTATTCTGCCCTTGAATTTTAGGTTAAAAAATGAGACGGAACGAAATTGTTTCCTCGAGGTTATCGGGGAAAAGCTTGGGAAATGGAAGTTGCTTCTCCTTCTGCTTTGTATATCCAACACGAATATCATATCATAATGTTTCCCCCCTCAATCCCCCTCAGAGGGAGAAAGAAGACATCCTTAAAGAACTTTCAGGAAATTAAGGATTAGTTTTTCTTATAACAAGGTATTGTACTCAACTTTCAATCAACAAGGATTAACTGCCTAATAGGAGAGAGAAAAGGGAGATCTTCCATCATAGTTAGAGTGGAACTGAGACAATCTCTAGGTCACAGTCACCAAGATCGAAGGGACGACACTCATTCAAGCCATCCCTCTGACATGTAAGAAGGGCCTAAATCAAAATAGATTTGGGAGCTAAGAGAGATTGGCAAGGTCTAAATAAGAGTGTGCCTAGAGTAGAACTGAGACCATCGCTGTTTGTTATTATAAGAAGGAATGGGATTGATGGACGAGGAGGTTGAATGCGAGGTTGGGATTGGACAAAAGAAAAGGCAGGAATTCAACTCAACAAGCATGTTTAGGTGGATTGAGTGTGTCGCAATTCATTGGGATGACCATCGGCGTGCTTACTTGAGCAAGGAGTAAGCCTTCTCTTTGGTCCCTTCAAAGCACTGAAAGAGAAAACAATCTAAAATGCACATGCAACCTCAGACGCTTGCTGAGATGAGAAGGTGGGAAGCGATCTTGTTAAAGCGCTTTTTAGAAGCCTTGTAGGCGGTTTGAAAGACAGTTACCACTACCTCAACTTTATTGATATCGCTACATTTGTAATGGGAAATGCTCTCGGTTTTCAAAATCCTCTTTTTTGACCCACTTGGCATGCGTTGATACAAATGCACCTCATAGATACTATAGATTCTACAAGCTACTTCGCTTTCACATTTATATTATAGAATAAACATATTCGGAAGACATTATTAGTAAGGGAGTGGCTAGACTGATTAACCGAATATGGACTTTATGGGATAAGTTGACTAGGGAAGCCTCACTAAATTCCCTATTCGATGCTTAGGTTTTAGATCGCTACGCCCGCAACACCCCCATGGGAATTCCACTTCCCAGGGTTGAGGAGCCTACCCTCCCAACGGTCGGGGATGAGGATACTTCTGATGGATATTCACGCATGGCCATGGAAGTCAATCTGTTTGCCACCACAACCATCAGGCTCAAGAGTGACGATCTCGCTGCTTCAAGACAATAGATAGATTGAGGAATCAAGTAATAAGTTGATACAAGCTATGATCCAAAAAAAGGCAGAGTCCTCAAAGCCATGCTTTCGGATAACCAAAGATCTATGCAGTCGGTCGGAAAGTAAGTTGAGAAGTCCAACCCGCATCACAAGACAAAGGAAAGGCCATTAAGGTTTATGACATCCCACCCCTCCACCTAAACCCAACTTGCAGTATGCGAACGTTCACATCATGAGGAAAACAACAAAGCTGAGGCACCAATTAGTGTCGTCCAAAGCCAGAGTCCCAAGCAAAGTAACGCTAGGGGGCAAGCTCATCACTAGTACAATCCAAACCAAACCTACCGGCCAGCATCCTAATCAACTTGGAGGCGAATGCTTTGGAAAAGGGGAATGGAGCATCAAAGAGTAGACCAACTTGCCTCAGATCCAGTTCGTGTTCCAGTACCAACACCAGTTGAATAGGAAAGGAATCATGTAATTTAGGCTCTTTAGCAAGTTGGAATTGATGTCAGGCCCTTGGTTAGGCCGACATAGAGGAAACCATACCCGATCGATAGGCTTCATCGATTGGGCAGCGGGTAGAAGGTGCCTAAATTTGTGCTTTTCTCAGGAGAGGCGTCCCCAACGACCATTGAAGACATCCCCAATTCACAGTGCAATGTGGAGGAGCTAGGGCTAATGATTTACAATGTTGAGGTTGTTTGCCAACTCCTTGCCTAAATCGGCCTTTACATGGTACATGAATTAGCAACCCAACTCAATTTACATTTGGTAAGTGTGGGAACACAAGTTCCATGAGCAGTTTTATCAAGCTGAGCCAGAGGTAACTGTGGCCGATCTAGCTGACTCAATTACAAGGTGAATTAGGGGAGAATACATAGTGAGGTTCAGGAAGCTGCAAATGAGGTGTAAACCAATCTAACTGATAGAGAATGCATCATAATTCCCCTAAAGGAGCTGATATTCATTTTGCAAGAGTAATGGGAATCGCAAGACTTTTATGACCTGTTCCTTTTGGCATCAAGAGTAGCTAGTTACGAACAACTGATGAAAGAGCGACGAACAAACTCCTCCAAGGAAACCTATTACAGGAACCCAAGTTTAGAGGGAGAAATGGTCGAGCAAGACTTGGACTTAGAGTCTGATGATGAGGTCGAGATATGTGTGGCAGAAATAATCAATGGGAAACCATATGTGTGTCCTACTTTGTCCAGTCCAAAGAGCAATCATTGATGCTTATCCAAGCCAATAAAGAAGTTGGGCATTACGTGCTTCGATGGACCATTTTGAATGAATAATGTTAATTACTTATCAGTACTTTGTGGTATTCCAATAACTATCAATTGGAGGTCATTTTAGATGTCTTCTTTGACCAATTGATGAAGTTGCAGGAGGATTATTTTTTGGTCAAGGGAGGAGCTCGAATTTTGGGAAGGCTAAAGGTTCGCGAATGCAGTTCAAGAATATGGAAAGCCAAAGGTTCAAGAACACGGAAAGCTAACGGTTCGAGAATGCGGAAGGCTGAAGATTAAAGGCATTTAGTTTCCGTGTTAATAAAGGCTTTTTTATTGAGTTCCAAGGCGTTTTTATTTTATGTAGCTCAAGAGTCGAACGTTTATGTTCCTAGGTCATTAAAGTTTGTTTTTAATATTTCCTAAGGCCGAAATCCTCCTATAAATAGAGGAAACTATCCAATGTAGGGGATATACGAATTTTATGAATGAAAATGATGAGATTTCCTCTACTTTAGTGAATTCCTTCAGAGAGTGGATAACTCCTTTCGGTTTCTATATCCTTGGAGAGTAGATCACTCCTTGGTGGTTAGCCAAGAAGCCCTTTATCCTTGGCTGGTGGAATCTTTAAGCCTTGGTGGTGAGCTTCTCCTATCCCGAAGTCTTTTATCCTTAGCTAGTGGAAGCTTTAGGCCGTGATGGTGAACTTTGTAGATCTCGATATGCATCCTTGGTTGGTGGCGCTGCTTTATACCTTGGAAGGAGATTGTTTTTATCTTTTCTTATTCCTTCTCATTTCTTCCCCATCTACACTACTCCATACACTTAACCACAAAAATCCCCTTATAAAAAAATCCATTATGGAATCACTTACCCCATCATGCATCATAGGGTACCTATACTTAATGGTGATGTTGTTGATGGCCAGACTATCCACACACATTTCATATGTACCATCCTTCTTAGGTACAAGTAGAGCCGGAACAGAACAGGAACTCATGCTTTCTCAAATGTATCCTTTGACAATAAGTTCATCGACCTATCTTTGCAACTCCTTTGTTTCCTCTAGATTGCATCGATAAGCTGGCTTGTTTGGTAGTGGAGCACCGGGGATCAAAGTGGGAGTTAATCCAAGTGGCAAATCCTCTTGGAACACATCTGCAAATTCTTTCAACAAACAATGCATTTTTGGATGTATGGGTCGCTCTATCTCACTCCTTTTCTCGACCACAAGCAAAGCAAATACATTCCTTATAAGTGTTTCCCTCCCCAGGTTGATGATTATGTATCAAAGAAGGACTCAATGGTAAAAGAGTAATGCATTTTTGTTCCTTATGAAAAGAGTATGTGTTTTTCCGACCATCATGCATAGCATTTATCTCAAATGGCCACAGTCTACCCAATAATAAGTGGCATGCCTCCATAGGAATCACATCACATACAACCTCATCTCGATAGTTCTTCTCAATTGAAAATTATATAACAACACGTTTGGTTACCTTGAATTCATTCCCTTGATTAAGCCATTGGAGCTTGTATGATTGAGGATGTTTCGTTGTTGGAAGCTTCAGCTTGTCGACAAGAGTTGTCGAAGCAACATTGGTGCAACTCCCACCATTGATGATCATTGAACACACCTTTCCATTAATGGTGCAACGCGTGTGAAATATATTCTCCCTTTGCTCTTTATTAGAAGAAACTTCAACATGCAATGCTCTTTGGATGTTCAACAGCTCACCATCATCGGCTTTCTCCGCAACATCTTCTTCCCATTTGATTCAGCAGTATTTTGGTCTTGATTGCCCTCAGCCTCTTGAAGCGCCGAATTGATCTCCTCAATTTGTTGAAGAGTCATAACTCTCCGATTTGGACAATTTGTTTGTAAATGCCCAAAATCATGGCACTTAAAGAATTTCCTTACATCGCCTCCAAACTTATTTTGAACTTCTTTGGAAGGCTCTGCAAATTTTCCCTTGCCTTTGTCTTTTGTCGATGTAATCTCGCCCTTGCTTGAGGAAGCACCCTTAAAACAGGATGTCGCCTTTCTTGCGGTTCTAGAGGAAAACCTCTTGCTCTACAATTGTTTTTCAACTTTTATGGCTAACTTGCATACGTCTTCAAAGCACCAATACGGTTGAACCATATCAGCAATTTCTTGATTCATCCCACAAAGGAAACGACCGATGGTTTGCTCAGGAACTTCTGGAACTTCACTCATTTTGAGTTGTTCAAACTCACGAATGTATTCTTCAACACCGATCCCTTGTTGTCTTAGGGAATTCAGTTTGAGGAAGAGATCTTACTTATAGTAGTCGGGCAAGAACCGCTTCTTCATCAACTTCTTGAGTTTTTCACAAGACTTGATTCAGCATTTTCCTTCCCTTGCTCGTTGATGCTTTAGATTCTCCCACCATAGTGAAGCATATTTGGTCAGCTTTAGTACAACAACCTTACATTTCTCCTCATCCAAATAGGATTTGAACTGAAAAATTTGTTCAGTTGCGTGTAGCCAATCCACAAAGTCCTCGGGATTGCGATTACCGTCAAACTCAGGGACCTCCACTTTAATGTTTCTTTCATCCTCCTTATGCCTCCCTCTTCATCTTCGTCTTCAAATTGGAGATTCAGAATCACTAGAGTGTAGAATCGTTCGGTTGTCTCCAGTGTACTCGGAATTGCCATCAGAATTTTGACAAGATTCAGAATCATCATGCCAATGCCATTGATTCGGACGCCTTGCTGGCTGTCCATGTCTCGCCGGATTCTCTAAAAGAGTGAGGACTCGCTCCATTTCTTGTTGAAGATTTTGGATTGCACGATCTCGCCTTTCGTTGTGTGCTTGCTCCGAAGTCAAGCCTCTTGGAACTTGATCATCCATAAGGAATTTGATACAAAAGAAAGAAATGAATCACTCAAATGAGATGAACCTTGAGCTCTAATACCAATATTTTGATGCGTGATGGGGTGAGTGATTCTAAAACGGAAACTTTTTTAGAGGAGATTTTTGTGGTTAAGTATATGGACTAGTGTATACGGGGAAGAAACGAAGAGGAATAAGAAAAGATAGAATGATCTCCTCCCAAGGTATAAAAGCCACGGCACCTACCGAAGAAGAGGATCAAGATCTACAAAGCTCACCACCAAGGCTTAAGGCTTCCACCAACCAAGGCTAAAGGACTTTGGGATAGGAAAAGCTCACCACCAAGGCCAAAAGATTCCACCAGCCAACGATAAAGGGCTTCTTGGCTCACCACCAAGGAGTGATCTACGTTCCAAAGATAAAGAAACCGAAAGGAGTTATCCACTCTCCGAAGGAGTTCACTCAAGCAAAGAAATGTCACCATTTGCATTCATAAAATTCGTATATCGCATACATTGGATTGTTTTCCCCTATTTATATGAGGATTTTAGCCTTAGGGAATATTAAAAACAGACTTTAAAGACCTACGAACTTAAACCTTTGACTCTTGCACTACGTAAAAATAAAGACACCTAGTAACTTAACAAAAGCCTTTATTAATACGGACCTTTCGACTCTTGAACTACATAAAAGTAAAGACGCCTAGTGTCTTCTAGAAGTAGCTTAAGAACTTGGAATCACGATCCGACACAATGGTCTTTGGTACTCCATGAATGCGAATAATCTCTTTGAAATCTAATTCAGCAATATGAGATGTATCATTGGTCTTGTGACATGGCACTAAATGAGCCATTTTAGAGAACCGATCGACAACCACCATCATAGCATCTTTTCCTCTTTGAGTTCTTGGTAGAGCCACAATGAAATCCATGCAATGCTTTGATACCATTTGTAATGACCCGAGCGTCATTATGTAATATTGTCCGCTTTGGACATTGAGTCGTCACGTCTTTAAAACACGTTACACAGATTAAAAGAACCTAAGCCTTTATAAACTAGCCCAAAACTCCCCCCTAAGCAATGTGAGACTAGAGAAGGACCTCTTCCCCTGCCTTCTGCACATCTGGGGACCCGTACTTTTAAGTCTCTTTCGTTCTTCTTATGCCTCCTCTTCATCTTTAAATTTGAGATTCAAAATCACTAGAGTGCAAAATCATTTAGTTGTCTCCAGTGGAATTGAAAGGGCCATCCACATTTTAACGAGATTCAGAATCATCACGCTGATGCCGTTCATTGGGACGCCTTGCTGGCTGTCCATGTCTTGCCCGATTCTCTAGATGATTGAGGACTCACTCCATTTGTTGCTGAAGATTTTGGATTACGCGATCTTGCCATTCGTTGTGCGCTTGCTCCAAAGTCAAGGCTCTTAAAACTTGATCATCGATAAGGAATTTGTAATAGAATATAGGAATCACTCAAATCAGTTGAACCTTGAGCTTTGATACCCATCTTTTGATGCATGATCGGGTGACTAATTCAAAAAACGAAAATTTTTTTAGAGGGGATTTTCTGGTTAAATGCTTAGAGTAATGTATATGGGGAACAAACAAAGGGCAAGAATAAAAGATAGGACAATCTCCTCCCAAGGTATAAAGGTCACGCCACCAACTAAGGATGAGGATCGAGATCTACGAAGTTCACCACCATGGCCTAAAGCTTCCACCAGCCCAAGATAAAGGACTTTGGAATAGGAAAAGCTCACCACCAATGAGTGATCTACGCTCCAAGGATAAAGAGACCAAAAGGAGTTATCCACTCTCCAAAGGAGTTCACTCAACCAAAGGAATTCTCACATTTAAAACAGGTCTTTAATGTCTTGAGAGAACAAAAACTATATGCTAAAAAGGAGAAATGTGAGTTCTTCTCTCCAAGCATTATGTTTCTTGGTTATGTGGTTTCCGAAGAAGGAATCCCTATTGATCAAGCCAAGGTGGAAGCTACGAAGACTTGGCCGGTTCCGAAGTCTATTTCTAATGTAAGAAGTTTTCATGGACTTGTTTCTTTCCATCAATGTTTTGTTAAAAATTTTAGTACCATCATGACTCATATAACATAATGCATGAGGAATGGTGCTTTTGAATAGACAACGGCAGCTCAAAACGCCTTTAAGGTAATCAAGCAAAAACTTTGTGAGTCCCCTATTTGTGCACTTCTTGATTTTGATAAAGTATTTTAAGTTGAGTGTGATGCAAGCGGAGTTGGTATTGGTGCTGTTCTGGTGCAAGCACAAAAACCATTGGCATATTTCAGCGAGAAGTTATCTGATTCCGAGAGGAATTATTCAACTTATGACAAAGAGTTCTATGCCATTGTCTGAGCTCTTGATCATTGGAGTCATTATTTGAGGCCAAAACAATTTGTCCTTCATTCTGATCATGAGGCACTTATGTTTATTGCAGCCATCGAAAGCTTAATTCTAGACCTGCAAAATGGGTTGAATTTCTTCAATCCTTTTCTTTTGTCTCAAAATATAAACCCGGGCACACTAATGTTGTAGCAAATGCTTTATCGAGAAGATATTCTATGCTTGCTGTTTTGGACTCTAGGATTCTTGGATTTCAATCAAAGAAAGAACTTTACTCTGAAGTTGCGGAGTTCTCATCCATCATCAACAATTGTAAGCAGCGAGTTCAATGTACATATTCTTTGTAAGATGGGTTTCTTTTTAATGGAAAACGATTATGTGTGCCAAAGAGTTCTTTTCGAAATTACTGATTCAAGAGGCCCATGGTGGAGGGTTGGCTTGTCATTTTGGTATTAACAAAACTCTTCAGGTCCTTCAAGAGCATTTCTATTGGCCAAAGATGAGTGGAGATGTGCATGCTATCATATCAAGCTGTGCAACTTGTCAAAAATCAAAAACACATTTCCATCAAGGTTTGTATACTCCACTTCCAGTACCATTGCAGCCCTAGGAAGATGTTAGCATGGATTTCATTGTGGCTCTACCAAGAACTCAAAGGGGAAAAGATGCTATCATGGTGGTTCTCTAAAATGGGTCATTTCGTGCCATGTCACAGGACCAATGATGAATCTAATATTGCTGAATTTTATTTCAAAGAGATTATTCGCATTCATGGAGTACCAAAGACTATTGTGTCGGATCATGATTCCAAGTTCTTAAGTTACTTCTGGAAGACGCTATGGAGAATGATTGGTAAAAGACTCTTATTCAGCACAGCTTGTCATCCACAAACCGATGGCCAAACGGAGGTAACAAATCATATTCTAACCACTCTTCTTCATGGTATGGTGATTAAATCTTTAAAAGATTGGGATTTAAAACTTGCACATGCCGAATTTGCTTACAATTAATCACCAAGTTATATTACTGGTCAATCGCCATTTGAAGTTGTGTATGGAAATAATCCTCTGACACCTATTGATTTGATTCCAATTCCATCTAATTCTCAAGTAAGCTTCGATGGCAAGAAAAGAGCTAAATCAATGAAGAAGCTCCATGAGCGAATTCGATCCAATATTGAAAAGGCCAACAAATCTGACAAGAACAAGGCTAATCAACATCGCAAGAAGACTCAATTTCAACCAGGTGATCTTGTACGGCTTCACTTGAGGAAGGAGAGATTTTCATTTCAACGAAAGAACAAGCGCATGCCTAGTGCTGATGGTCCCTTTAAAGTTATTGAGCAAATTAGTGACAATGCTTACAAGACTTTCTAGATTTGAGGACAAATCTCAAAGTTTCTAGATTTGAGGACAAATCTCAAACAACCTGGGGAGGATGATGCGGGAGCATCTAACATAGCTCCATTGATCAACTCAGAACCATCGATGTTTATCCAAGCCAAGCAAGAAATTGGGCAATATGTGCTTCAGTGGATCATTTTGAATGAATAATGTTAATTACTTATCGGTACATTATGGTATATCGATAACTATAAATTGGTCATTTTAGACATCTGGCATGAGCAATTGATGAAGTTTCAAGAGGATTATACTCTGGTCAAGGGAGGAGCACGAATTTTGGAAGGCTAAAGGTTCAAGAATGCAGTTCAGGAATAGATAAGGCTAAAGGTTCAAAAATGCATAAGGCCAAAGGATCAGGAATGCAAGTTCCCGTACTAATAAATGCCTTTCTTAAGTATCTAGGTCATTAAAGTCTATTTTCTATATTTCCTAGGTCTAAAATCCTCCTATACACAGGGAAAAATTATTCAATGTAGGGGATATACTAATTTCATGAATGAAAATGGTGAGATTTCTTCTGCTTAAATGAACATCTTTGGAGAGTGGATAACTCCTTTCAGTCTCTTTACCCTTGGAGCATAGATCACTTCTTGGTGGTGAGCCAAGAAGCCCTTTATCCTTGGCTGGTGGAATCTTTAGGCCTTGGTGGTGAGCTTCTCCTATCCCGAAATCCTTCATCCTTGGCTGGTAGATGCTTTAGGCCTTGGTGGTGAGCCTCATACATCTTGATCCTCATCCTCGATTTGTGGCGTGGCCTTTATACCTTGGAAGGAGATCATCCTATCTTTTCTTATTCCCTTTCGTTTCTTCCTAATATACAATACCCCATACAATTTACCAGAAAATCCCAAAAGAAAAAATTTACGTTTTGGAAATCACTCGCCCCATCATGCATCACCATTCCAGTTCCATATCTGGATCCAGAACCATGAATAGATAAGGGTAGCATATGCAGGGGCTTCTCTAGAAGAACATCTCATAGGGGATCTCAAGCACGAAATAAGCTTTCTCCCTACTACTTATGGGACTGTGATCAAATCTGCTCGGAAAACTGGTAGATGAAATGGTAATGTATATGGAAGCGAGCGAGGGGAACCTAAGACAGGACGAAGGGATTCCGGACGAGAAGGTGATGGCTTTCGATTCGAAGGATTTGCTACCATCAGATATTGCACTAGAAATGGAATGGAGGAGGCCAAGGTAACTGCTAGGGAGGCAGTAGTAGCACATGCAATTGACTCGGGACCCGTTCCAACATCCATTCATGCCCTCCAATTCCAAAGCTAACTACGAATCCGGATGTGAATGAAGCGCTTACACCCGTTCGGAAATAGATGACGCTAGTGAAGTATTCAAGTATACAGCTCAGTTGCCAAACGAACATAGGGTGGATTTCCATTGATAACCAGGAGTGAAGGTAGAGCTGAAAGCAGTTTTTCTCGCAATGTATATAACCTAGTTTATTCACTCCTTAACCATATAACCAAGTACTCGTAACTTACTTATTCCACCCACCCCCCAACTTTTTCTTATTCCTCCTTAAACTTCCTTAAGATCAAAGAACAACCCTTTCATTGATCTATCATAGATGAGTGACCACCCATCCAGCCCTTCGTTCGAAACTTAAAACAATTTCTACTGGCCAGCCCAAGCACCTAAAAACCTTACCGGATTCAATGGTTCATGCCGCTAGCCAAGGAATTGGTTATAGCCCCAGATAGACATCCGGATAGCCCTTGTGGCAAAGAGTTGGCAGCATTAATTGAATTGATCGAGGTTGATTCCTCAAAGTATTGAATTGAACATGTTCCGAAGCTTTAAGTTGATGATTAAGCTTCCTTTTTCAATTCAAAGTCAATTTCGCTGTTTAGAAAGATTCTTTGGTAGGAAGGTCTCTCAATTCGTTCCTCCACTATGCTCCCAACAGTTGATTCAAAGGATGTCCCTTCTTGAACAAGAACCATGACATCAGATCCTTCTTATTATATGTCAATTTCTTCTGTCTTGAGCCTTCCATCGGCTCTCTAAGAAACTATTTATTTGCCCAATCCTTTTCCTTAATCCCCTATTCCTTCAAGTTAGGCTCTTAATTAGCCTCTTCTATTTAATAAGGCAAATTGCCTTCAGTCCCCTTCTATTACCAAAAGCGGATTCCATAGGAGCCGCATTCTTCCTTTATTGATTCAAAAACCTTCTTGCTAACCACCCTTATCCCGCAAAGAGTCCAGGGCTCTACCTCGATGTGCCAAAGCATATTCAATAGGTGTCCTTTTTACGCTATTTGCTTCGATGCTTTACTACTCTTTCGTGTCGGAAATCAGATTCTATTTGATCTTCTTTCTTGTCTTAGACTAATGTCAGCTTAGAAGGAAAGTGAGGCACTATTCGCTAATCAGGCGACCAGGGGGAGACTCTTGCTTGTCGATCTCTATTCCTCCTCGTACATTAAGTATGTCACTTGCTTTCACTAGTAGTGGCTATTCCCCTCACAGCAGATAAGGCGCAAATAGCCTAAGACTATGTCCTACCCCCTGCTCTTAGATTAAGAATTGAATTGCCTTCCCTTGCTTGCCTTCTCCAACTCCTTGCTTCCTTTAGCATGGGAAAATGCCTACATCTAATAGTTTATTCTTTGAAAGACAAGAGGGCATTCTCAACATCAATCCCCTTCCGCTTTGACTATTTGGTGGGATACCCTTTCTAGTAAGAAAAGATCTTGGTTTCTATCAATTCCTTGTCTTCATCCCATAGAGAAACAGTAATGCAAAACATTTGGCGGCTCTTTTTACGGGGCGTGCTCAAAATAAAGAAAAGTTTGTGTTCGGGTAGCTATGGAGTTGCTCCCACAGGAACCCTTACTCTTTTAAATAGGGTTAGCCGTGCCAATCGCAAAAAGTTTCGACTAGGGCACAAGAACAACTATCAGGATGCTACTTCTTGCCTTCTTGAGGCCTTTCCATGAACTACCTTCTCTTGAATGTCTTTGAGGGCAATGTGAGCTAAGGCGGACTTTTAATGTGAAGCTGTCGGCATTGTGCAGCAGGTTTTGACTTGGATCTTCTACCGCTCCGTGGCACACATATTCTCGGCATCCGAATTCTATGCATCTATCCTAGCAACTACCCCACGAATTCCGAATTTTGTCTATTGCCCTAGGCCTTCTTAATGAGAGGAAAGAAAACTTCTTGCTTCCCTTGCTACGGCTATTCAAAGCTCTATTCCCTGTCTTCTAGAAAGGGGAAGTATGCTCTATATGCTTTATTAATAATAATAAGAAGAAACTCTATCCTTCTTCCCCTGCTCTGTTCTTAGAAATTGAGTAAACCGATGCCTTTAAGTTAATTAACTTCGCTAGCACCGTCTTCTTCCCTCAAACATCTGCAGATCTCCGTTGTTCACTTCTTTGCCGAAAGAGCGTATTCTTTTATTGCAGCTAATTACAAATCTCAATCAATTTTGTCTCTACACCAATCCCAATAACTAATTCGGCTCTTAAGCCTAGAGCCTAGAACTCAATCGAAAAGAAATTCTCTTTTGCCAAGAACTACAACTTCTAGTCTACCTATGTATCTCCCTTTTGCGGCGAAGTAAGAGCCATAGATCACGGACCCAATCGCCCAGGAAAGTTGAATCCCACAAGTACGAAACCAAAGGTACGACAAGATAGCTATTCAAAGCATCAAGAAAGAGTCAAAATCAATCTCCTCTTATAGTGTTATTATAACATTTTTTGATTCTTTCCCTTACCCTTAAAACTATAAGGACTAAGCTTCTAAAAGCTAAGAGGTTAGGATTGAGACTACGATCTCCAATCTCGATACCTTTCCCGGGGCTCTTTTTATTGCTTTTCTTAAAAAGATAAGCAGAGAGAATAACCGCTTCAGATGAAGTCCACATAGTGTTTTGCACTACCACTAAGGGGGTGCATGACAACCAGTAATTTCTATTCCATAAACAATTTTTCTATTGCAGACCTGTTTTTGAAATAGAAATCCGTTTGATAAACTTATTCTGTTTTTTTATTTTCGGAATAGATTTCTATTCCAGAATTAGGTTTAGAATAGAAATCAGAAGTAGAAATTTTCTACTTCTATATTTCTGGAACAAAAATGAGAAATAACAATTTTTCTCATCGTTCGTCAATCGGTCTTTTTCATCCGTTACCGCCGACCATCGTCCATCGATCGCCTGCCAGCCGCCGGCCACCACCGGTCACTGACCGCCACTACCGCCGCGCCGCCGCCGACGTCCGTCATCGCCATCCGCTGGTCCGTCGTCGTCCGAAAGGAAGAAATTTTGTGTCGTTATCAAACGGATTTCTATTTTAGAGTAGAAATTTTGTGTCGTTATCAAACAGATTTCTATTTTTAAAGCAGAAATTTTATGTCATTATCAAACAGTTATTTTTGCTAAGAAACTCTTCTAGAAATAGAAATAAAAAAATCTATTTCTGTTCCAGAAAAACATAGTGGTTGTCATGCGTGCCCTAATAGTCTGTTCCTCAACAATAAAGCAATTTCTCATACTGAAAAAATAAATAAATAAGATTGTTCCCAGGCTAAGTGAGCCTATTCAACCTACCTACCTCATATAAAAGGGGTTTGCCCCACTAGGATAAGACCAATTCTTTCTTTGTTGTTGTTTAGGTGTGCTATTGCTATTGGTTTTGGGTTGACCCATCTTATCAAATTATATACGAGGATGTGATCAAACTGATATCTTTCCCTCAGTTATTGGTCTTCCCTAGCTTGGCTCACTTGGCACGCTGCAATTGTGACTATATGAATAAATAAATGATGACCTCTTCCCTCTTCTAAGGGTGGACAAAGACTATCTCTTTAATAGGATATTCCCTCCCCTCCAAAGAGAACATTAGGCAATTTAAATCTTCTTCTAACGCTTACATGTCACTAAGAGTTAGGGCTTTTCTCTTCTAGCCACAGACATAGGAGACTTTCTAACACTAGAAACCATAAACCGGAATTCCTATCATAAACCCTTGCTTGAGCTAAGAGCGGATTCTCAAGCAAGGATCCAACGAATTCTGTTTGCAAGCCCCTCTACGCACTGAAGTGGGTACCGAGAGGGCATGGAAAGATTTCCGAGTTCTTATTCAAAAATGATGGGCCACATTTAAATCTTCCACTTTCCTCAAAAAAGCTAGAAAGAGCCGATTAGCCTCGTCTATGTTGAGAGGACCTAGTCGTCACAGGGAAGACGATGTTAAGGAAATCGACCGAATAAGAAAGAACGTGTTAGGATGATTGAAGAGGAAGGAGGTTTTTCACCACCAAGATGTTCTAGGATTAGAAAGAGACCGAGTCTGAGATCTTCTTCTATCAACAGAAGTACACTGAAGACCTCCTAGAGAAGTTCGCTATGGTCAATTGCAAACCGATCTTTCAGTTTGAAGGCCAATCGAGAAAATTGAGGCTTCGTGCAAACGAAGTGGATAGCCTCAAGAAATGTGGCATTTGGACTCGGCCCGAGATCTCACATGCATTTGGACTACTTAGTAGCTTCATGCAAGAATAGAAGAGGAAAGCTCATATATAGGTCCCTCACCCGCCCTAGCTAAGCCTTCTCTTCTTATAACATGTTCCTCTTCCTTCCATCGTCGGCATGCTCTTATCCTACTTCTTATCTAGGTGGTAGACCATGACTCCTCACATCCCGTCATCAGCCCTCGCGCATCAAATCGTAAGGTTCTTATAAGCTGCTTGAAGTCAAGTCAACTTTTTTGAGTAACTAATTCCTTGTGGGTATGACTAGTTTTCTTCGCGGCAAGGGTTGATGCGAAAAGTAAGAAAACCTTTCAATCTTTGAACTTCATCCCTCTCCCACCTTATGAATTAGGGCAAGCTACTTTCACTCCTAGACTTGATCAGAAAGAAAGAAAGAGAATGAAGGGAATTTCACATTCAAGCTACGACCCTAATGCTTTCGATCTCTCCATCAAAGAATAGGCTGTGATGACGCGAAGCCAATTACACATTTACACAAAGAAGGGGAAGCTTGTGAGGGGTATCCTTTGCCCCAATAAAAAGTAACACGTTCCCGAATATCCTTGTAGAAGGTGCATAGCATTTAGGCCACAGTAGCAAGTGTTCTATAAGGAGCTGTGGGACTAATAGAACAAGCTCTTTGCCATGTGAATCATAATAGGTTGCTATTAGCATGTTAGTTGCCTCTTACCGGACCCTTCTTATCTTACTGGATTTCCGGTCTTTCCTAATGGTGAATAAGCGTTGTGCAGATGAATTAGCGGGTCACTCGATATTTCATAAAACTGGTAGAGTAGAACGATTAGCTCTTCCTTCCTAGGCAGCAAATCAAATAATGGATTAAAGAAAAGTCGTAACGTAGTTGACTTTCTTACTTGTTAGAGTAAGGCCGCATTGATCGAATAAATGACTAACGCTGAGAACTGATAGCAATTGAATCTGAATACTAGATTTTCTGGGTATTGGTAGTGAATCAAATAGAATAGGTAATTGTTCCATTAGGAGCTCTTGTCTTATAGAAGTAATGGGTATTGGATAGAAGACTGTTTTAGTTGCCGGTGCTACTACTTGAGAAGAAGCTACACATTCATCTTACTCAAGAAATGACTTTTGAATCGAGAGCTTTTTCAAAAAGTATTCCTTTTTAGGAACTTCACTAAGAGAAAGTAAAGAGAGTAACTGCACTAAGGCAAATTTGACAACATCTGATTTTGTACAGTTAATCTTAGTAGACGCTTTTGGGGCTCGGAACTTCACTAAAATCCCGATGTGGGACTTGAGGAATAGAAAACGGGGATTTCTTTAGAGAGGAATAACCGGGATTTGAAGTATTCTTCGTCCCTTATCCGCACATAGATCTTTTGATAGCTGGGATGGACTTTTGGTTTTGGGATTGAATTCAGGCTCAAAACTCCATTAAAAGCAGGGGAAAGAAGTTACATCATATATAAAGAAAAGGACTTGAATGCAAGCTCCTATGGAACTGTTTTCGGGTTTGGTGGGGTTTGGTGGAATTGAATCAAGAGTACCACTTACAATTGAATCAGGAACTGCCGCTATAAAGGGAACTGAATCCGATCCTACTTGACTTTCTTTACCTAGGAACTCTAGGATGAATACCCTTTCTTAGAGTGATAGTAGCTGTGAAAGTCTCCAGTATGATTAAATCAGTAATCGCTCCTACCCTTGTTCATGTTCAAGATTTTCTAACTGTTCAATCATCCCTTGCTCTCGTAAGCGGTGTCACAGCTTTCACCGAGGGGGATAGAATAAGCTCTTTGTGACACCAACTAGAAATATCATAAGAGAAGAAAGATCATAGCCTAGTTTAAATGAAAGGTAGGGCACAAGGCTATCCGTAAGTTCACTGGTGTCGTTGCTTATCCCCTTTGCTTCATTAAGATTGGGTGAGTCCTCAGTGACTGGCCTTTCTCTTGTTGTTGTCAAGTGCCTACAGCTGCACTTATTTCTTTATGCATATTTATCCCATGCTTTCCGTTTGGTCAACAATTAACAAAATTTCTCTTTCTAGATTCAATTTCTAGTAATGAAATGAAAGACCTTCCTATTTAATTGTCCTGTCAGATAGAAAGAAAATGAGACCCCAAAGAGCCCTTACTTTAGAGAGTGGGGGTGAAGGGGGGTTTACATAGAACCGTGGCAAAGTGATTTATACCTGAAAGGGTAATCCAACGAATTTTTTATTTTTTCAAAAACCTTAACTCTTCTTATTTTTATAGAATCATTTTTACGGCCTTTCTAGTCAATATTGTCCTGAATACACTCTCTCTCTTTTTATACTCGGTATACAAATATAGAAATGCTCTGGAAAACCATGGAGTGGTATCAAAACATGGGGTTATCCACCCTGTGGAGAAGATTACCCAGCCAGGGGGTTCCGAGGTCCACCCTTCCAGTAAGGCTCTGGAATAAGAAACTCATGAGGACGCTAGGGACCCTTACATCAAGGCTCTAGAACAAGAAACTCACGTGGACGGACCCTTCCATCAAGGCTCTGGAACAAGAAACTCATGTGGACGCTTCCAGCCCATTTGAACAATTTGAAATCGTCCCATTTTTTCCTATGAAGATACGAGACTTGTATTTCTCATTCATAAATCCATCTTTGTTTATGCTGCTAACTCTCAGTTTGGTCCTACTTCTGCTTGATTTTGTTACTAAAAGAAAAAGGGAGTTCCACCTTTTGATAAAATTTGGAAACGTAGTCAGCGACATTCTCCAAACACTCAATCTCCAAGAGCTTTGGAACTAATGACTCTATTAGAAAGTCGAATTACCAACCTTTAGAGGAATTTTCAAGTGGATGAGATTGGTCGAGTGATCTCAGTTGGAGATGGGATTGCATGTGTTTATGGATTGAAGGAGATTCAAGCTGGTGAAATGGTTGAATTTGCCAACGGTGTGAAAGGAATAGCCTTAAATCTTGAGAATGAGAATGTGGGGATTGCTGTCTTTGGTAGTGATACCGCTATTAAAGAAGGAGATCTTGTCAAGCACACTGGATCTATTGTGGATGTTCCTGCGGGAAAGGCTATCTTAGGCCATGTCGTCAATGCCTTGGGAGTACCTATTGATGGAAGAGGGGCTCTAAGCAATCACGAACGAAGGCGTGTCAAAGTGAAAGCCCTTGGGATTATTGAACGTAAATCTATGCACGAGCCTATGCAAACAGGCTTAAAAGCAGTAGATAACCTAGTTCCTATAGGCCGTGGTCAATGAGAACTTATAATCGGGGACTGACAAACTGGAAAAACAGCTATTGCTATCGACACCATATTAAATCAAAAGCAAATGAACTCAAGGGCCACCTCTAAGAGTGAGACATTGTATTGTGTCTATGTAGCAATTGGATAGAAATGCTCAACTGTGGCACAATTAGTTGAAATTCTTTCCAAAGCGAATGCTTTGGAATATTCCATTCTTGTAGCAACCACCGCTTCGGATCCTGCCCCTCTGCAATTTCTAGCCCCATATTCTAGGTGTGCCATGGGGGAATGTTTCTGCGATAATGGAATGCACGCATTAATAATCTATGATGATCTTAGAAATAGGCAGTTACATATCGAAAAATGTCATTGTTACACCGACCACCAAGCCATGAAGCTTTCCCAAGCAATGTTTTTTATTTGTATTCACACCTTTTGGAAAAAGCCGCAAAACAATCGAACCAGACAGGTGCAAGTAGCTTGATCACCTTAACCATCATTGAAGCACAAGTTGGAGACGTATCATCCTATATTCCTACCAATGTGATCTCCATTACTGATGGACAAATATGTTTGGAAACATGTGCATGGTAACGCTTCTACTCCGGGGAACAGTTTCTTTTTGGAAATGATTATTTTCTATTTCTACTCTAGGAAAAAAAATTCTAAATAAAATAACGTGTTTGGTAACTACACAAAATTTCTATGCTTTGGAATAGAAAAAGAATAGAAATGCATTTGGTATGATTTTTTATTTTTGTATTTATTCATTTTTTATTCTTGCTCACCGTCACCGCCGACCACCGCCTGCCACTGCACGCCCGCCGACCGTCTGTGGCACCCCCCTGACAGCCCCCGATCCATTAGGGTCGCCACAAATATCACTTGCTTTCTCTTGACTTGAAAGTCTATTACTCTAATACCATAACATTTCATTAAGTCCATAAAATCTTGGGGGTTTATATCTTTACCATTGGTCCCTAGCAAAACATGGCGAAAGCGTATCCAACAACTCCCTTCCCTTACACATAGAAATAATGCACACACTAAACACGTTTATAAATAATAGCCATGCACCATTATTTACATATATTACTAGATGGACATTGTTCGTCAATATATCCAAAAAGTGCCGTGGTTTCCTACACCCGACTATACTTCAAAAGTGGTCTGATGCCCTCAGCAACTAAAGTCCATCTTTCAGTGCCGGTATTCCAAAAATTCATTTCTCTGTTGTCCTCCTCCTCGCGATCATATCCAACCATTCGGTCCATTTGCTAGTGATGATGGCAACAGAGGCATCTTGTCTAGTCTAAAATGTTAGTCCCCAAAAAGGGGTGAGTACAACCACCCAGCAGTTGAAGATCTACCAAGCTATACTATGCAAGACATCACAATCCAAGTCCATGCAAGATAGATAAAACAGGTAATCAAAGAATGAGTATGCATCAAATCGATAAAACTTTTCAAAGCAATGGCAATGCAGTTTCAAAACCAGAATGTATCACTTTAGTCACACAAGTCCCAATTATAGAGCCAAATTGTAATGACACGTCCCATTCCATGCCACACCATTTAATCCTAATTCGGCACAGTTATCAGCAGGGTCATTATTTTTAGAAAAACTCAGTTCATTTTCATTTCCCTATGTCTAGCCCAGAGGACCAGTGATTTGCGTCCCTTCGGGATTTCAAAGGATTTCGCACCAAACCTAGCATCGCGAAAGCCTCTAAGCATGCATTCAAAATACAACCAAGCGTCCGGAGCGTGTTATGTGACACCCCCAGGTATCTCGCACCCCACCTGGCATCACGAGGAATCTCCGAGTCTTGCCATGAAAATGGTTACCCCTATCCTCCGGACATGCATCATAATACAACCCCTCATCCTCCGAGCATGTATCATAATACAACCGGGCATCCTGACACTCCCGAGGTACCTTTGGGGCACTACGGACCCCGGGCATCCAAAGGGCATCGACTCATTTGAACCCCCGACTCCCGGGGCATCGTCAACTCGAAGGTCCGACGGCATCAATCACATCTCAGCCATGGTATATCAATCAAATCATTTCAATGCCAAAATAGTTTAATACAACAACCAGAGGCCTTAAAACATATGCCATTTTCATGTCAATGGAATCAATCCACAAACTCAACTGCAAAATAGTAATCGACTCATAAATCCATTTCCACGGCTAACCTTTAATGTATTTCAAAAATCCATGTATAAATTCTTGGGTTGCACTTGCGCCTCACAGCCAAGATCAAAGAAAGTTATCAAGTGCAAATAATTTGAAATCAGCACATTGGAAATTCAAATGTACACCCCCGACTTCAAGGTTTTCAAAGATTGGTTCTTGCAAAAATTTGAAACTTCGAGGGCACCAAAACATTTTCTTTTCCATTTTGAATCATTGATGAACGGCCCCCGGTATGTAGAAATTCCAGCAAGAGTCAAGAGGTTTTTCCAAGTTAATCTACGGCCAAGTTTTGTTCAAAATGATAAATGAGTTTAAAAACTTGTATAGTGAGTCCGAAATGTCAACCCGATCTCCAATGGTTTTAAAAGAATTGACATTCAGAATATGAAAGCACTTTATATTCTCTTAAAACATTTGAGGCCAGTGCCTTGGTAGATAAAGCTTCAAGTACAGATCAGGAGGTTTTTCCTTTTCAACTCAAATCAATGGCCGAATTTTTCAAGATTTCATAGTCATAAAATCTGTTTTGAATGAAGTCCAAAGAAATCAAAACCATATATGAAAATCTGAGCATTTCCTCGACTCTTTAGCCTCAAAACGGTCTCGGTCGCTCAACAAATCATCATTCAGCATCAAAATCCAACAATCCAGCCTATCAATGCACTTTCTAAGACAGCAACGGCATTACACAAATATAGATTAATAGACTTCAACTTGCCTCAAGCTCTATGTGCTAATGGCGAGGGGTTCGGTGCGGTGGTGCGGCTCAACGGCGGCAACGCACGAGCATGGGCGGAGAGCAGTCCTCTCTCTCCCCTTTCCTCACTACTCCCACTCGCACGTTCACTTCTCTCTCACTCGCTCACGAACTCCTCTCGTTCACTCGCTCGCCCGCTGCTCACTCTCAGTTTCTCTCTCTCAACTTGCTCGACCGCTTGCTTCTCTTTTTGTTAGTTGACTAACTTAGTCAAAAATCATGAAATTTGGTGGCCGTTCGATGAAGCGACAGCAAGGAGTCCAGCGCCGATCGAAGGACATCTTGCATGTCCATGCAAGATACGTGTCCGGCTCCTTGTTCCTGCGCTCGGTGCGCTGGCCAAAGAAGAAGAGAGACGCTCGCACACCAACAGCTGGAAACAAACGTGGCTTCGTCTTCAAAGTTCCCTCTTTGGTTGACTTATTTGCCGACCAAATGAAAGGAAGACTCGGGCAGCTTGGTTCCTATGCATGCACGTCTTCCATGCATGCTTTGGACATCCTCTTCGGTTAATTGACTTCTTTAGTCAATGAATACAATTTCGTAGGGTACAGAATTGGACAGCTAAAATCAACATAAAAGACATCTACATCTTATGGCACAAACCTCAATCTCACTAGCGATAGTACATAGGGACAAAGATGATTGAACCATTTTTAATTGTGACCCATCGGTCTGATGGTGATAACAAAAAAATGTCTGTTGAGGTGTCGATAACACCGTTGGACGATGCTTCCGTCACTTAGTCACATACTGTCGCATATTCGAGGGTTGTCAAAATTTCCGAATGCCACACCGTCGTCGCCCGCCGACCCTTGCCGCCAATTGCCACCACACCGCCCGTTGACCCTTGCCGCCGACCGCCACCCCTCGCCACACGCCCGCCGACCGTCGCCGCCCGCTGCCACATGCCCACCAACTGTTGCTGCCCGCCGACCCTCGCCGCCGATCACCGCCCGCAATCGTATGCCCGCCGACCACCGCCTGTCACCGCACTCCTTCCGACTGTCACCGCCCGCCACCGCACGCCCACCGACCGTCACCGCCTGCCAACCCTTGCCGCCCACCACTGCACGCCCGCCAACCCTCGTCGCCAATCGCCGCCCACCACCACACTCTTGCCGACCGTCGCCGCCGACCCTTGCTTGCCAATCGCCGCCGCCACCACATGCCGCCAACCCTTGCCGCCAATCGCCACTCGCCACCGCACGCCAACCCTTGCCGCCAATCACCGCCACGCCTACACACCCGCCAACCCTCGTCACCGACCGCCACACACCCACCGACCCTCACCGCCAACCGCCGCTCGCCACCGCACAACCGCCATCAAACGACCGCCACCCATAGCTCACTAACCACACCGCCAACCGCCAACGGCCGGCAGACAAGCAACCGCACGAGGGGACGCCCGGTGGGTAGTGGGCAGCCACAGTCGGCGATCAGCAGTCATGCGGCAACGGTCGGTGGCGACGAGCAGCGGTCAACCGCTATCAACGGGCGACAACAAGCAGCAGTCGGTCGCAATCAATAAGCGGCGGTGGGAAACAACAACCAACGGTCATGCGGCGACGGGCAACGATCACCGTAGCGGTAGGTTGTCGGTGATTAGGTGACGACAACGATAGTCAATGGCGATCGTCGATAGTCGAGGGTGACCAGTGGGCTACGGGCGGTAGCGATGACAATTAGGCAGCAATGGCTGCCGACACCCGACGATGTCGCAACCAGCCGCAGGTGGCCAATGACGGCAAGAGATCGGCGGTTGCCATAGCAAGCAAGAAGAACAAAAGAAATAAAGAAAAGAAAAAATTGGCTTATTTTTAGAAATTGTTTCCAATAATAAGAAGCTTCTTTTTTTTGTTTATTGTTTCCATTCCAAATCTATTCTCCGGTTATTTTTCTATTCCTGGGAATAGACTAATAAGTTCAAATTTCTATTCTTTTTTTTTGTTTCAGGGAACAAAAGAACATAAATTGGGAAAAACAGAAATGTTACCGTGCAAGCCCTTAAGGGCATGCACTAGAAAAGGTTGAGCTTGTCTGAGGATCGGCTAGGGGTGTTGAAGTTGAAGATGTCTTTGAGTAGAAAAAATGAAGAACTCCATAGCTTTTAGCCCAAAAGGTTATACAAATGGTGATGAAATGTTAAATAGAGAGAACATTTGAAAAATACAACAAATTTAAAATAAATAAAAAACACATCCACGTCAAAAAAAAAATTTCCCTTAAAAGGTCTAAATCAGTAATTTTTAATCAAGTTTACATTAGCAATTTTTAATGGCAACAAGTCCAAGTTAGTAGAATCTATCACTGAAACGATACAAGGACTATTGGTAGCACATCTTTTAAAGTACATGGACCATTTTAAAGAAAAAACAAACAGAGAGATGATTTCGAATTCCAGATAAAAGTAAAGAAACAACTTTTAACGTTATTACTTTTTGTCATGATTGAATAATTTTCATTCACTAAGTTATATGAAAATATCGTATGAGCAAAGACACTTAAATCAAAGATAGTTGGGATAAAAGAATTTTGTAGAGAGTCGGATGCAAAAGCTTTATACGAAATTTGGTGGGCTAAAGCTTTATACGAAATTTGGTGGGCTATATGTACTTACCAAAATTTACTCCAAACGTCAAAAAGGCCGCACCCGGCGTTGTTTGTACTTATGACTTAAATAATGAGTAAATAAAGTTAAAGTCGAGTGTCCGCGTAAGAGTTGACTTACAGATACAGGCTTAAAGCCCACTCGGCGAAAGTCCTACATTTCAAACATCTTTATGTTGGAATTTTGTTTGTTAAAACAAAATGAGTGCCTTTTAATTTGTTCCACATAGAAAAGGTGGGAGCAAATTGATCAGTTTGTGGAATTTTTTTTTGTAGTTAAAAGAATGATTGGGTGGGGCTAGACCCCACCATACCTGCGTGCGGGTGCGTGATTATTTGGCGCACTTCGCACGCTTGCGCGCCCGCGGTTTAATTAGCATTAATCCCTTGTTATTTATTTATTTTTTATTTTTTATTTTTTTAATTCAAAGGTTGCCTTTTAATTTGAGAATTTTTGGAATGAATATAAATGAAAATTCGAAATTCTATTTTTTTTTTTTTTAAATTAAAAAATTATTCCGAATTTTGTTTGTGTCTTTTCAAGACAACCTTTGGAAAATTACTTATTCGGTTTTAACTTTTCCCGAAGGGTTGCAATTGTTCGTTTTCGACTTCTTCCGAAGAGTCGCATTTGTTTATCCAAACAATTTTCTAAAGACGTGTTTGTTCGCAATTTTCACGAAGAGTTGCAATACTATTTCATATATATACTCATCATTTTTCGGAAAGAAAAGAGTGGTCATTTTTCGAGTCTTCTTTCTGAAAAAAAACTACAGCCAATTTTCGATTGTTTTCCTAGAGAGATCCTGGAGAAATACTAGAATTGCTATCTAGTATTCTCATCCGAGACTTTGTTGTATCTGGAGGATTTTTGCCGATGACCATTAACAACGTTATGGGGCAAATAAATCCTTAAAGAAAGTGATATCAAGCCTCAAAGTCCGAGTTGTTTTACTCGATGCGATTTCATTGTTCAACCCATTTTGAAGCCATATTTTCCAACACTTTCATTGTACTTGTGACGATGTATCCGACAACAGATTGCAAGCCTGACCGGCCGAATCAGTCTAACTTATGAATTTCTGATGTTGGTCATAAGTAGCCTTTGTTCGCTTGGAATCTAGGTATTGATTCCTTCGCATGTTACCCGAAATTCAAGAAGTCTTCTTCAAAAAAATTTTTTAATGAAAAAAAAAAATCTGTCAGTTTGTCATGTTTAAGAATTTCAATACACACGTTCGCCGTATAATGCAGTTAGCATAAGGAGCAAAATGGCACAACAAAAGAAGTTTGGGGAACCAAACCATGAATTTTGTAACATCATTGTGAAAAGGTTGATGTTGCAAAAAACTTCAAATGATGCACATTGTAACAAAAATATTCCAAAAATTTTTCTATGTCACTAAAAATCCTAAATTTATCCATTATCTCAAACTATTTTTTTTGTCATAAAAATCCCAAACTTATTTGGATGCGACATATATATCATGAATATAAGTGAAATAGAAGGTATACATGCCACACATGTATAAGGTTAGGTTTTTTCATGACACAAAAAAGAGTTGTGAATATTTTGTGTTACATGGACAAGTTTAGGGTTTTTTATGACACAAAAAAAAAAATTGAGATATTTTTGCCATAATAAATATAGTTTGGGTTTTTTTTTTTTTTTTTTTTGTGGTATTTGCTCTAGATTAAACTGCAAAATCGATCTATCATAAGAAGACTTAAAAGGATAGAATTTTAAATACGATAAAAATTAGCGGCAAGAAGATATCTTTGTATACTTCTTTGTGTATCTACGGCTGTATCAGAACTCGCGCCGACTACAGCGGGAAAATTGTTTACAGAGATGCAGTTGGGCCTGTGCCGCTACATCTAGATAAATTCGAAATGATATGCACGTGTGGGGATTTACACTCCACACCCGAGCATGAGATGGAAGCAGCACTATCTTCTCACAGCATCTCGGGAGGGGCACAGGAACCATGGCCACTTGATATTGTGTACTTACTCAACAGAACAAGCGTATTGCCATGTAAGTTTGACAAAAGAGTGCCTCCTTGCAAATGGGATCGTAATGATTAGACCTAGACAATTGTTTACCAAGAAAACAAGCCTCCATAGAGTCACAACTCCATGTACGAGGCTGACACGTAGGTCAAGGAAGTTGATGATGGCATGATGTTTAGTTCATATGTCTCTGGATTGAAAATGCATATTCAATTTGAGATGATGTCTTCCATCTTTTTATTTATTTATTAAATCATTTTAATTATGAACTTTAATTAGAACAAGTTGCACAAGTAACATCGTTGACCTTGTTGCCACCTTTGTTGATAACGAGTTACCCCCACTGTTCACCATCAGCCGTTACGACCACGTCCGATTATGATCATCGTCGTCTCTATTGGTGGATCATTGACCAACACTATCCACCATTCATCATCTTAGGGCGTGCATGCTAAGAAACGTTTCCGGAACACTTCTGTACGGAAAGTGTTCCCGGGAACAAAAAAGGAACAGAAACGCGTTTGGTTGCATTTTTGTTCTTTTTTTGTTTTTTTGTTTCTGGAACGAAATAAGAACAAAAAAAAGAAACAACAATTTGTTATTTCTTGCTCCAGAAACATTTCTTGAAGAAACATTTCTCTTCTCTCTCTTCTTCTTCTCTTCTTCTTTTCTTTCTTTTTTTTTCTTCTTTTTCTTTCGGCCGGTCGCCGGCCTCGGCCATGGCCGGGCGACCCGAGGCCGGCGACCGGCCGTCGAGGCTCGGCCTCGCCCAGATCCGGCGAGGCCGAGCCTCGCCTTGGCCGGGCGAGCTCGAGCCTCGCCAGGGCCGACGAGCCTCGCCGTGGCCGGGCGAGGCCCGCCCGTCGGCCCGATCACCGGAGGCGAGGGGGACCGGCCAAAAAAAAAAAGAAAAATAAAAAGAAAGGAAAAAATAAATAATAAAATAAAAATGTTTAAAAAATTAAAAGAAACAAAAAAAGAATAAAATTTACCAAACGTGTTTCTATTCATTTTTTATTCCGGACCAAACGTTACCAAACGCGTTCTTTTGTTCAAAAATTGTTCCCTGCATCAAACACTTTTTTTTTTTGTTCCCGAAACAAAAAAGAAACATAATTGTTTCCATGCGCAGCCTTAACGACCAATTCCGACTACCAACGTTCAATCTCCACCGTACACACCATTGTAGCCATCATCTAGGAAACTTCCTTATTTGGGGAGTCGTATTAAAAGAGTCTCAAATATATTGTAATTGTGTCAATTTAGCCCTAAATATTATCATATTTTATCTTAAATTCATTTGACCAAATGTTGCTGAAAATCTAACATAGACGCAGGGGCCATCTTATTTGGTATAGCATAGACATTTTTAATAATAATTTTCATATTTTCTTGTTTTTTCCTTTCATTTTAGCTGAAGAGGGTTGCTCCAACAACAATGCGGTGGGGTCGTGATGACCCTAGGCAAGGACCAAAATAAAAGGAAAAAAAATAAAAATAAAAAATTAATTTTTTAAAATTCTCCAAGTCATTACTTGTCATCTAAATAGCACTAATATGGACATGCAACACGACACGTATACGTTATTTCTCAAAAAATAATGAATTTTAATCCATTGAGACACGTTATATAATAAGTAATTATTTTTATATGTACATAATAAATTATTGTTTTTATGATAAATTTGCAAATGAATAAATAATAGAAAAATGGTTAATACCTTAAAAAACTCTCAAACTGGTACACTTGTGACAAATTTACCCCAAACTATTTTTTTGACCATGAAAAACCCCAAACTGGTACACCTATGACAAATTTACCCCGACTAACTATAAAAAACCATAAATTGGTACATTTATGACAAATTTACCTCAAATTAATTTATTCGACCACAAAAAACCCCTAAATTAGTAAATTTGTTACTAATATACCCTCCGAAAAATTAGATTAATACCACAAAAAATCACAAAAATTATAAATTATGACAAACAGAGTGTAAAATCCTAAATCGATATACCGGTCAATTGTCACGTGTTATTTAACTTTAAATTTAACTAAAACTAACATATGATAAATTTGTCACAAGTGTACCAGTTTATGGTAAATTTGTCAAATGTATACCAATTTGGGGTTTTTGGTGGTCAAAAAAATAGTTTTTGGTAAATTTATCAGTGTACCAGGTTTGGGGTTTTTCAAAGTATTAACCCATAGAAAAAAAAAGCCTAAAATGAACTTACGAATCCTCTATCCTGCCTCGGCTACCGCGCCTTTTTGGCAATTCATTCAAACGCACGTTCTCAGAACAAGACAGGAATCTTTTTACATTTTCTTTTGAAAAAAATTGATATAATAATATATATTAATCTAATGATTGATTAAAAAAGAAAAAAATTAAAAATCTACTCTGACCATCTCTCTCGCCCTCTTCCTGGGGTTCCATGCCTCTCTTCATCGTCGGTGGCTTCGTCTTCCAGACCAAGAAGCTTGCCCTCAACAAACAACTGTGTACTTTAACCATCAAGGAACGCGACGGCGGCTCCAAGTGAAAGCAGGGGATGCCGTTCATGGAAGCTCGCCGTGGCAGCAATGGGCGAGGTCGAGATTCCGACGGTGGACTTCCAGATCTAGAGGCTCCTAGCCACGAGCGTTTGGTCCATGGCCCAAGCAAGCGAGATCGAGATACGATTGTGATTGGGCTCCATCTTCCCCGTCGTTGCCATGGCTATTGTAGATCTAACTGTTCAGATCGGATCTTCAGTAGCGGAGGCGTTGGGTGGGGACTCACCGTTGGGCGTGGCTCACCGCTGGGCGTGGCGGCCACGCGAGTCCTCCACCTCCCGCTTCTCCGCCTCCCTTGAGAACACCAACCCCCACCTCCTCTACGACAACGCATGGCAGAAACCCTCAAAATTCCTCAAATGCCCTGTGTGTGTCGGAATCACATGTCAAAATTTTGAACTCACATGTTGAAGCATGTCAAGAAGAGTTAATCATGTGTCAGTTTTTCGACACTTGTTAACGACATGTTAGAGCATGTCGAAATGTGCTGGACATGTGTCGAAGTGTCGAACATGACACAAAATTTTCTGAAAAGTGTCGGTGCTTCTTAGCTTGTTATGTCACATAAGACAACCATCATTCATGTCAGAGATTTATAGCTAATATTGATTGGAAAGACTCGATTGGCAAATTGAAATGTTACCACAATTGAAAGATTTATGATTTTTTTTATACTTTTTCATCCTTACTTGAGTGCAAGGACAACCATTTCTCATAAAAAGAATCTATTTATCTTTATAAGTTGTTAAGTAAAATGTCAATTTGACTTTACTATTTAGTTCATTTTGACCCACTATTTATAAAACAAGAATTTAAATACAGTATAATGATTTCTAGTTAGAATTAAGAAAAGCCAAATCATAAACATTTGTTCAAACACAAAATTGTTTAAAGTGCACAAAAGTTTGAAATTGAGATTTCGATGACTCAATTGATAATGGTATCTAACGTGGTTCTTGCACGTTACTTACATTGCAAGGATATCTTTGGTTTATCTTTGGACATTTTATTTCGACGATATGATAGTTGTATAATTTTGACTCAATCATTCGTATTAAAAATGGATCGCTTCTGTTATGCATCACCTAAATTTGGAGGATATTCTTAGGTTAATCTTCATATTGTTGCTTGATTTTGTAGCCATGTTGTATCTTAGCCTAGTCACATGGAAAAGTTTTCATCCAGTATTCAATACACATGATGGTTACGAGGACCAAAATCAAACATAAAAGTTGGCAAAAAGGATACCAAAATTGTTATAACTTTTATATAGTGTTCACTTGAATATCATAACTTTTTTTTTTCTGATCATAACTTATGTACAGAGTACATTTGAATGTTATAGCTTTTTTTGCAATCACTTGAGTACAATATATCTTTTCAATCAATAACTTGACTCCATAACTTTTTTAAAATGTCCACCATGAGATTCATGCCATGTGGGATTATTGGCACTTGGATGAATGTTTTTAAAAAAATTTGGCACTTTTTTTTTATTGTATTGAAAAGTTCGGCATATAAATGATCCATTGAAAGCTGTGGCACTCAAGTAAATGTTTGTTAGAAATGATGACACTTAAGTGGTCGGAAAAAAAAAAGTTATGACACTTAAGTGAGTACTGTACAAAAATTATGGTATTTGTAGTATCTTATCCCTAAAAATTGGGGAGTAACATTTAGAGATAGGCATGCAAAATTATCAAGTTTTAAAAATGCTCATGCAATTCTTTTCCTAAAACAATTGTTTTCACATAAGCAATCGTAAGGAGCCATGTTTTTCTCTAACTCTAGTGAAAAAAAGAAAACCCTTAACCATATTTTTTAAAAAAAAAAACATTTTAACCGTATTTGTGATTGGCGATTTATAAGCATAGACATCAATCACATTTAGTTTTGACAAAAGAAAATTGCATTTAATTCTAGTTAAATTTGCATGTGGCTAATGTCCATAACTTGTAATCCAAGTAGACATGGTTGGAAGGTGTTTCAAGTAAATATTGCTAATCATGAATTGCAATAAGGACTTTCTCTCAAATCTCTAATTTGAGATTGAAATTTTTTTTTTAAATAAATGTTAGACAAACCTCTATTTCCAAAAGCTCAAGTTATTAGGACTTAAGGCTCTTCCTCACGTGTAAGTTAATCTTGGACATGCAAGATATTTTATAGAGTGAACCACTTTATTGAATAACCGGTGAAATATGAGTGGTAACATAATCAACGAGCAGAAGAAGATTGAAAGTGGTTAATTGTTAATCCTAAATTTATTTTATGTGATTTGGTCCTAAAATTTATAATTTAGCCAATTTAGTTCTAAATCTTTTGATTATTGGCCAATGTAAACATTCTGCCCAATTTTGGCCATAAATCGCTAACCTGAATGTCGATTGTTCTATATGACATAACCGGCATTGACATGAACAATTTTTGTAATTTTTTAAATATTTTAATTTTTTTCTTTCCTTTTCTTATTTATATTCATCTTATTTTCCTATTTCTCTTAGCTGGTCATCGGGGCCTCAACAATGGCCGACGAAAGGAAATAGAAAAAAAAAAAGGAAAAAAAAATGAAAAAAGACAAAACTCGAAAATTTTTAAAGTTGCAATAATCAGCCACGTCAACACTAGCCATATAGCATGGGATGGCCACGCTAACTAGACCACTATGTAAGTAATATCCAATCAAAATTAGTCTAAGTGACTATATTAGCAAATGATCAAAAGGTTAAAAATTAATTTAGTCAAATTAAAAAATTTTCGTCTTAATTGGTCATAATATAGATCTAGAATTTTTTGGACAGCTTTCAAATTAAGAGAGTGTTGGGCTTGAACCTTCCACGTGTGCTCTTCACTTAAATTGTTAGCATGTTATTTAAGAAATCGGAACATGTGTTTCATTACCATATATAACCAAATTCTCTCCCATCATTGATAAGGGTGTCAATGATTAAGTTTGGTTCAGGTTTTGGGAAGTGTGTTTGCTTTGACCCAAATCATGACCCGAACCAAAATTTGGTTCGTTCTGGGTTTCGAGAATTTTTTTATTTTTTTTTTGTGAGTTGACAGATTCCACCCACAGCACTTCCGGCAACCGATGAAAGCTCTAACACTGTTGAGCTTTGCCTGCCAGTCCATACCACTATTGTCGTCGCCATCGCCGTTGAGCCTCTTCGCGATCTTCTAGAATTCGATGGACTTCTGCCCGCACTGCACCTTGTTCCTCCACATGTCCATGTACAAGCACCCTCCTCCATCCGATGAAACTCTTAACACCCCACCAGATTCGACTTCATATTGTAGAGATGTCACTTGGCCCGCAACATCACATCCATGCGAGCGACGAAGGGCGGAATACTGATAATAGGCGAATGCAGGAGAGCAGGCACCGAGCTGGGAAGCCATTGGCAGAGAGCTCTTGTGGAGGCTGAGAGGCAAAAATGGCGGCGAAGGAGTGTGGGGGGTCCCGCTGAAGGAGAATATGTGACATTGACGTGTATCGGAGTTGAGGAACTGGGGAAAAAGCTTGGATTGCTTCGTGGAGGATGTGCAATGAATAAGGTATTTGAAAAATTTCTTCGCAACTTTCTAATAATCCATTCATGGTTACTTTGATACCGATAGCAAAACCGATGTTTGTTATGGTGCAAGTTCAAGCATACGTTAAGGCTACATTTGGTAATTTGAATAAAATTCATGATTAAATAAATGTGTTTGGTAACTATTCAAAACAGGATAAAGTTAGATAAAAAAGAGATATAGACAGAATAAAATTATCCCATGAGAGATGTAGGATAAAAATGAATACAATTTCTAATATCTACAATAGAAAAATTATTTTACTTGAATAGCAAACTTATTAAATAAGTAAAGTTAAATTATATTTCAATATAAATAACATTTGAATCTAATATAAGGAATTCAAAATAACAAAAAAAAAAAACAATTTAGTTTTTTTTTTTAATTTTATCAAATTGTTATATATTTGAATTTAATTCTATCTCATAATATAAATTCAATATATAAATATATATTTATTACATATTTTAAGGTATTTTAGTATTTTAGGTATATTACTATTTAATAAATTTTATTAGAGAACGGTGGAAGGGGAAGACAAAAATATAAAAGTAATTAATTAAAGAAGAGAGGAAAATAAAATAAAAATAAAGTAGGCAAGAATATTATGAGAGATTTTTACCATCTCCATTTGTAAAAAATTTTGTTTAATAATATTGATATGCCATTTATACTAAAAATGTACATGATATAATGTGGATATATCCGACTTTATTACTACAATCACTAAACAATGGACAAGATATTAAAAATTCCTAGATTATATGTCATATCATATTCAGTCCTATCTTGCTAGAAATTCAAATGACCAAACGTAGCCTAAGCTTTGAACAACAAATGCATAAAGAATATTCTTATTTGTTATTGTTTAAATTCGTTTTTCAAACATTCCATAAGGCTAAATTATCCCCATTTTGAATTGAAAATATTCCTATTGAGCATTTGTCCATATTGAATCTCTCTAATTTTTTTTTATATAGGCATTCTAAGACAACCTTAAACTTACAAAACACGTGTTCCTTCGTTTAACTAAAAAGCCCACAAATTGGTTCATATAAACCTCTTCTTCTAAATTCCCATTAAGAATAATAGTTTTAACATCTATTTGATATAACTCCAAATTGTAATGAACCACTAAAGCTACAGTGATTCTAAGTGAATCTTTCTTGGAGACTGGTGAAAAATGTCTTCTTTCCATTTGCAACAAGTATGACCTTATATCATTCAAGATTACCTTTTATATCGTGTTTGGTCTTAAAGACTCATTTACACTTGACCTTTTTACGTTCTTTAGATAATTCAACAAAATCCTAGACTTAATTATGATCAATAGATTTAACTCTTCTTCTATGGCATTAAATCATTTCATTGAATCATCACATTCCATGGCCTGTGAATATAAACTTGAATTGTTACTAATTCCAAAGTCAATTTCTAACTTTTGTAAAAAAACCACATAGTCATTAGAAATAACCGTCTCCTTTATCTTTGAGATATTCTTAACACTATTTCTTGTAGGTTCAATAATGACATTTTCATTATGAGGTTTTTTTATCATTTATTTGTTGTTCTTGGATTATTGTTAAGTTGAACTATAATAATGGAAACAATAACTTTAGAAGTTTTAGGTATCGGAACTTCAACCTTAACTTCTTAAATGTAATCACGCATTCTTTTACTCCCACTAGTGTCACGAGTTTCAATGAACTAGTGTTTTCGGATTCAATAATTCTAGTGCTATGATTAAGATAGTTAAATTTGTATCATTTGGATTTCTCTATATAACCAATGGACCATTGATCATTCTAAAATTCAATATATTTTTGTGTTGATTGTATGTTCTTACTTTTACCAAACAACCCCAAACATTCGAGTATCCTAAACTAGGTATCCTTCCTATCCACAATTCAAAGGGAGTTGTTGCAACTGCCTTACTAGAGTCCACATTTAATAAAAACATAAAAGCCTTTAATATATAATACACAATGATAAAGGTAAAGATGAACAACTTATCATACTCTTAATTATTTTCATTAAAGTACAATTACATATTTTTGTTACACCATTTTGTTGTGATATACCCGACATCGTATATTGAACATAAATACCATGTCTTTCAAGAAATTTAGGATGCGTTTGGTAACTATTCTATTTCGGGGAACAATTTTTAAATAGAAATAGATTCTCGGGAACAATTTCTAAATAAAAGAATGTGTTTGATAACTATACAAAATTTATATTCTCAGAATATAAATATGTTTTGTAAGATTCTTAGATTTTTTTGTTCCTTTTAATTTTTTAATTCTTTTATTAATTTTTTCTTTTTTTTTCCTTTTTCTTTTTCTATTTGGCCGATTGCTGGCCACGACGGTGGCCGGCAACTAGTTGGGCAACGTCTGGCAAGCTTACTAGAGTCTCGCCACTAGCTAGGCGAGCCTCGCCCAGGCAATGCGAGGTCGACCTCACCCTGGCTTGGCGAGGCCCAGCCTTATGCCAACTGGGGAGGCCGAGCCTTGTCGTGGCCGCACGAGGCTCAACCTTGCTTGGGCTGGGGAGGCTGACCTCGCCGTCGCCGAGCCATCGCCAAGCGATGCTGTCTTGGAGGTGGCCTGGCGAGGCCGAGCCTCGTTGTGGCTCAGCCTCTCCAAGGGCCAGCGACACCTTGGCAAGGTCACTAGCTCTCGTTTGGCCGGTCACCGATGCCGGCCATGGCCAAGGCTAGCGACGCCAGCGATCGACCAAAAGGACAAAGAAGAATAGAATAAAAGAGTAGAAAAAAAGAAGAGAGAGAAAATTGTTTCTTGAAATTGTTCCTAAGAACAAGAAGTTACTTTTTTCTACTTCTTGTTTCTGTTTCAAATCTGTTCCCGGGAACAAAAGTTTTACCAAACACGTTTCTGTTCTTTTTTTGTTCCCTAGAACAAAAGAACATAAATTTTTGTTTCGAGGAACATAAACACTTTTTGCCAAACAAGACCTTAGCAAATGGACTCGAATATTATCCTGATTCATTATTTTTTCCATAATAGTCACCACCTTTATATGTTCTTACTATTTTACCTTTTTATCTAATTGCCTCTCAAATTCTTTATTGTAAACCTCAAATGCATTCACTAATTAAGGTTTATCATGTCATAGGTAGATGTAACCATACGTGAAAAGTCATCACTAAAAGTAATAAAATAAATTTCTCCACTAAAAGATAAAATATCAAAAGAACCACATATAATAGTGTGTATAATTTTATTTTTTTTTTATAAAAAAACTCTATGTTTCTTATGGCACCATTTTTAGTATGTTTTGTTTGTTTACTTTTAATACAATCAATACACACCCCAAGATTAGTAAAATTCCAATTCGAAATAATTTTATCTCGGGATATGTTCATTAGAAGTCTTAAAACTTATCACGAAAATGCAATTGAGTTCTAAAACTTGTAAAAAGTGTAATCAAGTTCGAAAACTTATCAAATTGATACATTTTAAAATTACTTTTCATTTTTCACATGGCATTTTTATTATTTGTATTCAGTTTTTAAATTTATATTTAAAAACTAAAAAGGAAAAGCTAGTGGACGCTTCTACTGCCGCCACCCATCACCAGAGGGGTTGGCGACAATTGCCAACCTTGGACGAGGGCTCACAACCCTCACTAGGCTCGGGTGAGGTCGCCCAAATCTAGGCATGCTGGTCCTCACAAGGGGTCAGCAACCATTGATTGCCTTGGGTGAGGTCTCGTCGGCCCTCGCTTAGGGCTAGCCATGCTCACCAAATCTGGGCGAGGCATTGCCCCTTTGCCTAGATCTAAGCGAGCTTCACCTGTCACGACCCCAACTTCATCTTTAGGGTCTTGAGCGGTAGGGGTTATTTTCACAACGTCTCAGGCTCGTCTCCATCCTGAAGAAACAATGGCTGGAAGACTAAGACATCCATCACACATAACACACTAATTTATATTATAATAGTACTTTTATAAGCCCTTTCTCTACGAGCCTTCTTTTCTATTTATATCACACTATAAGTTTCCATACAGGCCAAGGGAATTCTTATCTCCTCTAGCGTGATTGTAGCTCCCAAAACTGATGTGAGACTTCCATGCTTACAAGACCGAAAGATGAGGGAGTGAGTCTTGGAAACTCAATAAATAAAATTCCTAGTTCTGTACTAAAATAGCATCTTATCATTAAAGCCTTGCAAGTACAAGACTTGCAAATAGTGTCGATGGCAAATCAATAGCAAATCCATTGCCATCTCTTGACTATCTGTATGTGCTCCGCTTTCAACTTAGCAAATAAGCTATTTCACCAAACAAGCTTATCAATCAACACATAGTAACATGCACAATAAATTCATTAATCGTATCAATGGTTCTTCCCATATTTTCAAGGGCTTCCAACCTTAGCATGGGCATTCGGCCTCAAGCTAGGCATCCCATACTTCTCAAGGGTTTCCTGGCTCAATCAAGGCATCCAACCATCAAGCCAGGCATCCCATACTTTCATGGGCTTTTCATACTTTCAAGGGCTTCTTGGCTCAACTAAGGCATCCACCCATCAGGCCAAGCATCTTATACTTTCATAAACTTCCTGGCTCAACTAGGGCATTCAGCGATCAAGTCAGCCATCCCATACTTTCAAGGGCTTTTTTGCTCAACCATGGCATCACGTTCAATGAATGAGGCATCGCCACCAACACTATGTGACAAACGGGCGCTTTTTTTTTCTCTTTAAGTGCACATAAAAGTGCATCACATAAGCCAGTTCCTATCTTTTCTTTTTAACCGACTCATACATGGCCCAAAGGCGTGCTCATACATATGTTTGTGCCATGAATCTTGGTATGACCAGTCCATGACTTGAACCGATCACTTAGCGCCTATCCCCGCATCGAACAATGCTAAAAAACAGCATGCTTCAATGCCAATCCAAGACCTTAAGGCTTGGGTACACCTCACTTTGGTGAAGATCCTAAGCTCAACGGGCCTTGGCTTCAACCCAACGTGAACTTGCTTCATGCCGTGAATGACCTTTGGTTCATAGCTTGATTCAAATGCCAAGCACAAAGTCCCTACACCAATCAAGGCATAAAACCAGCACGCTTTAGTGCTTTATCAAGACCTCATGGGCTTGGGTGATCTCTATACCAATCAAGACTTAGAACCAGCATGCCTCAATGCCGATTCAATAGCTTGCGGCCTAAGGCGATCCTCACATCAAATGAAACTTAGATTTGGCACACTTAAATGCTTATTCAAGGCCTTATGGCCTTAAGCAACCTTGCCTTGCGTTGAACTCAACCCGAACAAACCTCGGCCTCATTCCGAGTTTGAACAACTATAGCACACATTCAAGCACAACCATGAACATAAAAGATCCTACATCCTACCGACAACATAACGAATGAGCACCTAACTAAGCTCAACAATGGGGACTACTACCCTAAAGGAGAAATAGGATCTTACTTACCTAGATGAATCTCGAGAACTAGCTTGAATGACTTGATGATGGGTGATAGTGCGAGGTTGAGAGAAATAGAAGAATCGCATGTAAAGAGCAAGAAAGGAGAAGAAGACTCAAGGTGAGAATGAATGGGGTGGTTCCCCTATTATTTATAGGATCAAAACTCATCATTACCCTTTCCAAGTGGCGCAATCGTCTTTCTTGAAGTGTCACGGCTATAACATCGAGATGGCAAGCCTACTTTGCAAGGTGGCACGCCTAAGGTCCTATAAAACACTTACCATATTCTTAATGGACCACCTACTCCATGCCATCATGACTTCGCCTATTTATTTTCCAAGGAAAATCTTATGATAATGATAACCATATCTTCCATGGACACCTGTCAATGAGTCACCAACTTCTTATCCAAGGTAAATCTTTTTGCCATCATTACAAAATCTTCAGATGGACACCTAAGCCAATGACTTATCATTCTCATTAAATGCCTAGATTTGGTTAATCATGAGGCTTGGGTATTTAGCATGTACCTAAATTAAAGAACTTACTTTCTAAGTTTTGCCTTTCCAGAATATTCCACCAAGTTCTCTTCTAACTAGTCCACAAGTTCTTAAGTCATTTGCTTCTTTTCCAAGGAAAATCTTGAGCCATCATTGCCAAATCTTCAAGGGACACCTAACTAGGGTGACTCATCCTTGCAATTAATGAGGTATTCTAGAATCTTCTATTATGTCTTCTCTTGATTGGTCAATTTATCCAAGATTTCTTTTCTTTAATTCCCAATGTGGATCTTTGATAATCATTACCAAATTTAGAAATATCTATCCAAAATGGTGAATCATCCTTCTTCAAGAAGAACTTAGGATATTCTAGAAGGTTCCATTTTGTCCATTTACAACGAATATGGAAACCATGGAATATAGGCCATTGGAAGTGCAATTGAAATCGGGCATTGTGTACATCCCCTTAAGACCATTTTGACGCACCTGAGATTTGTGGCAAAGCCACCCTTGGTATGGTTGTCGTAAACAAAACTGCCTACTTTGACTAAGTTGGTGACCCAAGGTGTAGGCTTAATGGCCAGCCTTTGGATTGGTTCAGGCCAAGTGTACTGAGCCCATGATTAGCTCAAAGCATGGGGGAGGCCTAGGCGCAGGACCCAGCACATAGCAAGGCTCTTGGCCTTGTCCGATATCCATTACAAGGGCCCATGGTTAGTCCATAATTGGTCCATGGCCGAGCATAATTTGGTCCGTGGTCAGCTCTTGATTATCATGTGGTTGGGTGGGAGCAGTTAATCCGTGACCAACACACGGTCACACCGAATCAACTCATGGTCATCCAAGGTCGGTACATGATCGAGCAGAATCACCCACGACTGGAACATGATCACTCCGAATCGATCCATGATCATCCATCGATCCATGGTGGTATGTGACCATCCAACAACTAACTCTTATGGTCAAGCAGCTATTCCATGGCCAAATGGCTCAAGTCCACTTGCATGGTCAATGGATTGATTCACGGCCGATCCCTTGATCAATGCATGGCCAATCCTTTGCCTCCCTTCTAGTCGAGCCGATCAGTCCATGATCGACTTTGGAAACAACTCACGACCAATCCTTGCCACTAGCACATTAAACTCAGCCATTTTACATAGGGTCAAAAATTGGGATGTTACATCAACAACCCCAAGTGAGGACCTACGAGGCCTCGCCCAAGCTTAGCGAGGGTCATGGGCCCCTCCGGTGATGGGCGACGGCTGCAATGAAAGCGTCCACCAGCAACCTTGCCCTTTTTTTTTTTTTACAATTTTATATTGTTAAATAAATTTAGCTTGTCCTTTTTAGTTTTTAAATCTAATTTAAAAAATTTGAATAAAAAATAATAAAAACACCACTTGGAAAAAAATATTAATTTAAAAATGCCACGTCGGCATTTTCCGCTAGTTAAATTGACGATGTCAACTTTAGCACTTGATTATACTTTTTGTAAATTAGACTCAATTGCACTTTTATGACAAATTTTAGGATTTCTATTGCCTTAATTATTTATTAATCTTTGCATTTTTTCTTTGGATATGTGACCTAAATGTTTTTTTTTTTTTGGTAAATGTAAGAATTTATAATTAGCTTTAACCAAAAATACAAAAGATCGGTGCCAGAAACTTTCACTCAAAGTGACAATAAGTCAGAATGAGTGAAAGGGAGCCGATGTAAAAGAAAGAATGCCTGTTGACACCTATTTTTAGCAAATCTAGGAAATAAGGAAAATAAAAATTGCATTGGAACAAATAAAAGGAAAAAATGAAAAAAATGGGAGAAATTGATTTGATTGATTATGCATGGAAAATTAGAATTCTTATGGATATTCAGATTTTGTTAAATGCAGAAGCAATTTAAAAATCAAGTGAATAAGGGGCAAGAATTTTCACAAAATGGAATAAATCGGAAGAAAATCGGCGATTGCGAAATCATTTGCATCCAGTGATTTGTCGACGGAAGATGAAAGTTTAAAATTTTCCATGAAAGCGGCTGATCGGAACCACTATAAAAAGGAGTTGACCTTCACAAGTTTGAGGGGGAATCCGCTAAAAAACATTTGTGAAAAGAGCTGAGAGGATTCGTGAAAGTAAAAAAAAAAAAAGAGAGAGGAAATCCCATTTTCTCGTCCAAGGGTCATTTTCTTCTTCTTTTTTCCCTTCTGACAACCTGCAGAAGAAAAGAAAGGGAAAAGTCAACAAAAGAAAGAGAAAAAGTGCAGAGAAGTGACGTGTGACCAGAAAGAAAAAAAAAAAAGCAACAGGAGCTACTGTTCGTCTTCTTCCCGTGGAAGCCCCTGCCCGCGCTCGCGTCGCACCTCCTCCGTCCGTGAGCACTGCACCAGCACCACCCACAACGCCACCGCAAGTATCGTCGCCACGCCTTGCCGCCGACGCAGCAACCTCTCGCCGCTCCCTCCGAGCACCACCGCGCCTCCCCCACCGTCGCCTCGCCGGATTCGCCCTTGACGCGCAGCAACGCAGCCACTCCATTCGCCACTCCTCGTCGCTCCGCACCAGTAGCACCGAACGCCAAGCGTCCCGACGACCGCGCTCCCGCCCTCGCCGACGTCGCGCCACTGCAACGCCCCTTCTCCACTCGCGAGGCTCGCCCCGACGATCGCGCTCCTGCCCAGCCGACGCCGGAGCTCCGAAGCCTGTCGCTCCCGACCTCACCGCGCCACCGCGCCGCTCGCCTCAGCCCAACATCCGGTGCCTTCGCCGCCCATCTCCGCTCACCGGACGCCGCGACCACGAGCCCAACGCCGCCGCACCAGCTGCTCGAGGCCTCCTGCCGTCCCTGCAGCGCCCCACTGTTTGAAGCCCGCGACCCAAAGACCACACCGCCCCTGCTCGCCTCCGCCCAACACGCAGCGGCCGCCGCGTTTCTGTCCCTGCCGCGACCCGACGCCACCAGAGCCTCCCCGCCGCTGCTCACCGTCGCCCTGCTTCGCCGGAGTCCCTCGCCGGTAGCTACCCTTGCTACTCTCGCTGGAGTCTGCTGCCGGCGAATCCCCTTACCGGAGCAACCATCATCTTTGCTTAAAAAAAACAAAAAGATAAAAAAAGAAAACACATCAGGTAGTTTTTGCTTTTTATTTTATTTTATTTTACTTTATCTTGTTTTTTTTTTAGTATAATTAGTCTTTAATATATGATTAGAAATTCCAACATATCATATGATTCGCAACTGCGCCTGCAGGTTTTTTATTTCATCTATAAGCGCTTTAGATGAAGTAATTAATCAAGCGGGAATAAAATTGATATTTTGATCTTTAAGGTTTAAGATCAATTTATCGATTTTACTAGAGAAATTTTACCCTATGATCTGAATGATTTATATATTTTCGATGATTTTAGATGATCTGTTTTATCTTAATTGTTTTAATTATCTTGAATTATGTTTGAGTTAAAATATCGCGTGCTTTAGGGTCATTTGCATATTTAGACTAGACATTTTATTTATAATCAATTTTTGAAAATAAAAATAAAAAACATGAATTTAGGATGTTAGATTTTTGTTTCATTATCTTAAATTGCTTGTTTAATTATTTAACCTTTTTCGAAATTAATGAAACAAAAACACAACAAAAAATAATCATGCATATGTCATGTAGATATAGGGCATATTTTGTACGTCACTACATATTAGGGTAAAATTGCATTTAGTTTAATTTTATATAATACTTTTTCTTAATTTGTTATAAATTTAGGTATTTTTTTAGACATTGCATTTTAGGATTATTTGGATTAAGATAATATTTTAGTTTAAATTAGGATTTAGCTCAACCTAATTCCTAATACAAATTGAATAGGATCTTTATCTAATTAGATAATTTTTACATTTTTCCTAACTCCGAATTTTCATGAAAAATACAAAAAATGTCATAGGTTAAATTAGTTTTATTATTTAGGATAAAATGCATTCTTTTAGGGAAAAGAAAAAAAATGTTATATGCACGTCATTAGGGCTAAATTCACTGAGATGCATGTCATTTAGTATTTTTGCTAGGCCCATTTAATTAAAAATAATATGTCGTTAGAATTAGTGCATTGCATATTGCATGATTTTCATTTAATAAAGTGAAAACAAAAAAGAAATTGTGTATTAATTAGAAACCATATCTAGGGTTGTTGATGTGGTTTTTAACTTAACATTGCAGATGTTTTCGTTGCTTTGAGGTAAGTTTTTGCAATTTATTTATTATTTATCTAGGTGTTAAATTGGTGGATTGCACACCCACATGATCACCTCACATGTTAGGAAAATAAATTTAAAATCAATTTAAGTTGCCTGCAAAAACATTTTTGAAAATAAAAGAATGGTACCGAAAGGGCATTAGAGAAATCTAGTGTAACCAAGTCTTCGTACCCATAGTCTCTGGTTTGTAGGAGTAAAGTAAATCTCCCGTTACTTTACTTGGGTTTCTAATCAACCCACCAAAAATAGATTAGTGGCGACTCCTGATTAAAAAAATCAATTGTATGTTAAGAACTTGAATAAGTCGCGAATTGGTATGGGTTTGGGAGAGCCCGAGTTAAGTTTAGGCTTAACAATCCATTAGCCAAATCCTAGGTGGTTCACTTGAAAAAATTAGGTCGCGACAACGCCCAAACAAGAAATGGACAATTAATCAACAAACAAGAGAATGAGGCTGGCGAAAGCCCACAAGAGCCAAAAAGAAGGAAGAAGCAAGGACCGACAGTCTTCAGTCTTCAAAACGACCAAAGTAGCAACAGCAACGAAACCAACCAGCAAGCGAGCAGTATGACGACAACATCATCAATAAACTGCAAGAAGGAGATCGCTAGGCAAGGGGACCAGGAACGCAACCAAAGATGGAAGAGTCGAAGTAAGTAGAATTCTCATCAACTAAAGTACATTTAGTACCAACATTATGATGGATGGTCATTAAAATCTCAACAAAAACATTATCAAGTTTAAATTTGTATAGAGTATCACATAAAATTTTAGTTCCAATAAGATTATTATTCTCAAATAAACTGAAAAATCCATAACCAAACTTAATAAAAACCCAACTCCATCAAGTTTTGGCAAAGAAATTAAAATGCAAGTACATTAAGGGTTTGAAACGATTCAAATGATCCCTGTGACCACAAAGTTTTTATTTGGTTTTATAGTTTGGATCGTAAGAAATATCTTTATTCAAACATAGCTTTATACTTCCAACAATCTTTCTTCAAGTGTCCAATTTTATTATAAAAGTGACACTTAATAAAATTATGTTCCTTCTTATGAATTTAAAAAGCTTTTGAAAGGTCATTTCAAGTTATGTAATCCTTTCTTTTTTGCTCTTTCTACTATTTTTTTTTTTTTTTTTGGAGGAATCTATTTAACTTCTTCATGTCTTAAGAGAATAACAGAATGAGAATTTTGATTCTTGATCCTTGTTTCCTCTTGAATAAGCATACTGACCAATTCATTTGCACTCCACTTATCATTCATCTGAAATGGCTCAAATTGTTCTCAAAACAATAAATTAAGTATAAACTATACTAAAATACTCATTCACTTTCATTCCATAAATCCTTAATTTTGCTGCTAAGTTCATTATCTCAAGTACATGCTCATGTACGGTAAGTAAACAATCATATTTCATAGTGATCAAACTGCTCATCAATGTACTAGTAAGTGACTTATCAATAGTTTGAGAATATTCTTCCATAAAGTTCTTAACACTATCAATTTGGGGAAAAGTAGTTTTTAAGTTTTTTGCAACTGTCATTCACAAAAACATTAAGCTTAATCCGTTTGATCTTTCCTAAGCTTTGGGGAAATATTTTCCATTATCGCTACTCTCATCAACATCAACCAGTTCTTCAACTTGAAATGCTAAATTAAGATCTAGGATATCAAAGTGAAACTTGACTTGTTCACACCAATTAGAGAAATTCATTCCATTGAATAAAGGAATAAATGAAGCATGCGAATGAGGAGAAATTGAAAGTACTAGTACGAACACCTAGAGGGGAGTGCATAGTTTAAAAGATATCTTAACAAATAAATGCTGAATAAAATAAGTTACAAGCAAAGTATGAATAAGGATCAGAGTCTAATAAGCAAGCCACCAGATTTCTGGTAGATGTTCAAAATTTGTTATGCAATAGAATAGATTTCTGAAATAACCTATAAGTGTGCAACATATTTAAATAAGAAGAGTTAAAAGAAGATAATGTTGCACATGAATTTTATATTGGTTCGGCTTAAATCAAGTTTATATTCACTCTCCCACGCTAACAGCCTTCTAGCTGGATTTCACTATATGATCAACAAGATATTACAACTTTGAGTGCAAACACTCAGTGAGAGATCATATTACTCACTAAATCACTCTTTTGATATCTCTCTCATAATCACAAACGTTTAAGCTCATCAAAGACAAGTGTATAATCGAAGTTCGATCAGACTTTGGAATTATAAATTTTATGCTCCGTCTCTTACTTGCTCTTTGGTACTTGGTCTTTTTAAATACTTTTCCACTTCCAAACTAGTTGTTGGACAGTATCTTAGAGGATTGTCTTATAATCTACCCATTAAACAGATCTGTATTAAGAAGATTTAGTAGTCGTTGAGTGACAAAAGTAGAATCCCAAGTTGATTCTGATTGTCTATATAAACAGAATATTGGTTTCCATAAGCAGAGTTTCTCCGTTTAGATAACTCTTCAAGATCCAATTGTCAATCAATTAGATTGAGTCAATTAAATCTATTTTGGTATGAAATCCAAACCATATCACTAGCCGTTATATGTGTGGGGCTTGTGTTCCATCCTGTCAAGTTATCTCGTTCTAAACATGTGTCTCGTTCTGGACCTTGTCACGTTCTGAACTTGTGTTTCATTCTGTATGTAAAGTCTGAGAGTTTTCAGTCAGAAGTAAAACTCGAGTGTCTTCCGTCTGAAGTAGAGTCTGAGTGTTTTTTGTTTGAAATAAACTTTACAATCTTGACATAAGTTTAAACATATTCTGCTTATGAACATATTTAGCCTTAAGATCTGGACACAGTCTAAATAAGTTCAGCTTCAGCATATAGTCTATTTTCTGGTTCTTCCAAATATAAACTTTGACAATATCATTTGTGTGTTCAATCATCTGCAAATTTTATTACTCGACCATTAAATACATTAGTAGCCTTTGATTTATTTTGTCATCTTCAAAACATCATAAGATGTTTCATTAACAAAAATAAGTATAGATAATGCAAATACACAAGACAACACTTTAGTGCTTTGATAATATTACATGATCAGATTCAAACCATGATGACGCTAATAACTTTTATTTGGTAATTATAAGTAAACCTCATTAAAGTTTATTTGTCATCTTTGGATATACAAACAAATGTAACAAGATATATTAGTTACCAATTATTACGTTCATAAATTAGAAGAAATTGATTAACTTTGGGTGAATCCCTAAAACTTTAATATACTTACAACACCAATAAGGATATTTAACATATAAATCTTCACTCATAGCATCAATTGACCATGGCTAATTGAATAAAACATTATACAATTTCAAAACATTCAAGAGACCTTAAGGTTTGACCACTTTCGTGATAAAATTGTCATAAAGGTATGAGAATCAAATTATGCATCATGATGCCTTGAGAATATATATGTCAATTCATATATAGATATATAAATACATATAGCAAAACAATTAATGCGTTGGAAAACATGAAAAATATATATACACCAAGAGCACTGAAGCCAAACAATAATTTACGTGCAATTTCATTAAGCAAGTACTCGAATTAATCAGTTCAATGTGTGTGTGTGTGTGTCTATATATATTTAATGAGCATTATTAGGAGAGCATTAACAAAACCATATATACTTTAATAATCGCAAAAATCATGAGATCCTAAATCATGCTCTAGTACTAACTGTTCACAAAAATGTAATTGATAATGTGGAAATTCATGATAAAAGAATTTTAGATCTTTATGATTTGTTCACGACAAGAGGGATTAAGGCATATGTTGTTTATCTATAGCAATAACCTTGAGCTTTCAATTGTTGCAAAATTAGGAGAAATGACGAAATCCAATTTATCTCCCTTAACCCACTTTTTCTTAACTATTTTACCTAAAGGAGGACATAATAAAAAAATTCGTTTTTAAGTTTGGGTGGAGAGAGGATCAATTTTTTATATAAGCTATCAATAGATGCCTTTATTAAGTAACTTCCATCAAAGCATATTGATTTTATCTTTATAAAAGCGGCAACTTCTTATATTCAATTTTTAGGATAAGAACAATAGGAGTGTCAAAACTTTCATACAGCACTTGAGTGCAAAAAAAAATTTCGCTCACTTGATTGCCACATCTTAGTAAAATCTAGCACTCGACTGTCGATTCCGGCAAATCATCATACGTTGAATTTTTTAACTTTTTTTTGTTATTATTATTCGTTTTACTTTTTTTCTTTAGGGCCAATGAGGGTGACCCTTGTCGGCCGTGAAACCTTGGGTGAGGGCCACCTTGCTACGAAGGCCTTGGGCAAGGCTGTTGAGGCCTCGCCAACCGCTAGTGAGGCCACGAGGGCCCTCACTAGCTTTGAGCGATGCTACCAGTGTTTGGCAAGGCCTTGACAACCTCACCTAAGGCCTTTGCGACTAAGGGAGAGGATTTTGCGATCGACAAGAATTGTCAATGACCCTAGTTGGCCCTAAAAGAAAAAAAAAAATACTAAAAAATTGTTTGTGTTAGTGCTAGTGAAGCCCCATTGGATGATGCCGTCCACGTCGGATTTTTGCGCTAGGCAAATAGGAATTGGCACTCAAGAGATTGATCTTTCAAATTTGTGGTACTCAAGTAAGCAAAAAAAAAAAAAAAGGTTTAGCACTCCTACTATTCTTCCTCCTATTTTCATGAAAGTTGCAACTTTTCATACGCTATCTTCATAAAAATTGTAAATTTTCACAGCCGATTTGTTTCTAGCATTTAAACAATTAATAAACCATTTACAGTTTTCCTCATAACCCAAACCAAAATAAAGCCCCAACCAAAAGACCTGAAATTTTCAGTTCAGTTTGCATTTTGGTCCAATTTTGACACCTTGTAAATATCATTTAAGTTTTCCCTTTTTCTTGTTATTACGGATAAAGTTTGTTATGGATTAGTCATTTAAATTGCTACATATATATATATATATATATATATTCCTTGAATAATTTCATGAAATTAAAGATGTTTTTCACAGAAATCAGTCAAAAAGATTTAGTTAGTTTTTATTTGTTTGATAATATATTAAAAAATATGACTGAAAACATCAATATATGTTTCAATCTCATTTATGAAATTAAATCTCCTCAATGTAATAAAAATAAATCCCTTATAACGATCAGGTAAGGCGTAAAGTACAAAAATATTTTATGTCTTCGATAAAATGTAAGGGCGGTAACATCAATTATCAAAAGACATCATAAAAGAGAAATAAAATATCAAGAAATGTCAATGAAATAAAAGACACTGGAAATGATTTCCTATATTCGAGATTGGAAATTCAATATCCTAATTTTAAGTATGGGTATGTTCTTTGATTGTACATAAATTTCCCTTAACTAACCACTTTTTACGAAACAAATATACTAAAGTCTTAAATTTTCTAACTTTGTAATTCCCTTAACCGACCATTCTTTTTCGACCAACAAAAAAGTTAACCATTCTTTTTTTTTTTTCCCCTTTTGTGTGGAGAAACAGAATAATCCCTAGGCACCATTGCCACCACCGAATCTGCATCGTAAAAAATTTACAAATCCGACGCTCACCAACCACCCCGGACCATTTGAAGTTGAATCCTCACTCTCTCGCTCGCTCGCTCCGCAACTCCTTTTCCTCTTCTCCCCCTTTGTTTTCTCCTTCCGCAACGACACTTCGCCCAAATACGAATTCAACCACCCAAAAAGAAGACAACAGTCCCAAAAGAAAGGGCAAAATGAAGGGGTCTCTGAAGGGGAAGTACGACCTGGACAAGAACGGCGCCGCCGCCACCATTGGTATCAGCGCCGGCGAGCTCAAGCTCCGAGCCTCTATCACTGACGCCACCGTTGCCAAAGGCCCCAGCCTGAACGGGTTGCTCCTCGGCGTCGAGAAGCCTGGGTTCTTCATCGTCGACTACAACGTCCCCAAAAAGGTCGAGTACTATTTTCTTCTTCTTACTCGCGAATTTCCAAACTTCGGGACTTTGGTGTAATTATTGGTGTTGGTGACAAAAGGATGGCTAGGTTCACCGTTTGGATGCGGAGAGGCTAATTGAGGGAAAATATTATATGGGGTATTTAGGTTTAGGCTTTGTGGAATTCCAGCTTGAAGTTCAGTCATCGTAAGCTGATTACTGGGTTTTGGTTGTTAATTACCTTGTTATTGTATTCTGTCGTGTAGGACTTTAGGTTCCAGTTCATGAACTCAGTCCGAATCGCTGAGAAGCGGTTGAATTTGACGTACATCCACAGCCAGGGCGATAACCGGACGAATTTCGAAGGAGCACTCGTGATCGATCCGGCTAATAAGTTATCGGCAAATTACTTGCCTGGTCCAGGGAATTGCAAGTTGAAGTACACTTATGTCCATAAAGGGTTGACTACATTTGAGCCTTCCTATGATTTGTCAAAGAACTCGTGGGATTTTGCGGTGGCGAGGAATGTTTATGGGGATGATTTCCTCAAGGCAACTTACCAGACGTCAAGCAAGGCATTGGGGCTGGAGTGGTCAAGGAATTCAAAGTTGAGCGGGTGTTTCAAGGTATGGGTTTATTTGTTGGTTTTTGGTATTTCTAATTCAAAGATGCTGTTGGAAAGAGATTTTGCTGTCCTAATTTGATAGGAACCTAGAATAATGAAAACCTTTTATCTTGGTCTGATAAGTTTTTAAAGTTGTAATTCCCTTATGAAATAATTCCAAGATACCTACTGGATGATATGAAAATGTTCTGAAGATTGTCTTATGTAATATGGTTACATGTGGTTTCTTCGTAATCTGGCCATTGTTGTATTTGCCATCAGTGGACATTTTCCAAACCCATTGAGGTTGCAGCATGCACAATAAATATCTTTTGGTTCTTTTTCAACTAAAATTGATTTGTCATCAGCACATCATTAAAGACAAGTCAGCTGATTCCCTAAGTTTTAATATCATCACTTCATTGTATCTCAATGTCAGTAATGTAAAGAGTATGCATCGTATTAATTTTAAGAGGTAAAACTACCTCTTTACTTTACTCATGCGTATTGCCAAAATTGGCGTGGGATCTGACATATACTTGTTTAGCTTGTTTGGAGTTTATTTATTTTGTACTGCTCTGGATGAAGAAACCACCTCGGGGCTTAGTTCTGTTGGATTGTTCACTAAATGTGCTTTCATGACCGCCCGATTGTGGGCCATTGGTCTCTCAAGAATGGAGCAATCCTTAAGTATGGCAATACTTTTGAACTCTTTGACTGCGAATGGTCATTATCTACTTCAACATGATTCATGATTTACTGGAGCAATCATGGTTGATGGGTATGTTTTATGATATGAGAAATGCATCTTGGGTCGATGAGTGATTCATTACAAGAGTATTTTATGCCAGTAACTTTGAGTTTTGAAGGTCCAACGGTCCAGCTTTAAGAAGGGATGTGATGAGATGAGAAGGTGTATGTGCAAATCTGATTATATGCTGCCACAGTTAGATCTGCACTTTGAGAGGGGATAAAGAATAAGACGTTCTTTTTCTTTTTTTCCTTTTTTTTCATGTTTAAACCTTAAATCAGGGTATTCTAGAATTAACTGCTGGGTTGCTTGTTATGTTGCTGCTACTTCACAAATTTCATTTCATCTGCAATTGTCGCATATTCTGACTGAGGTATGTTTTTCTCTTTTACAGATATCTGCTTCTCTCAATCTGAATGAAGAATCAAAGGTGCCAAAATTAACTGCTGAAAGTACGTGGAACTTCGACATGTGATTGATGCGTATTCATTCAAGGGGAGTCCTAGTTTCATTTTCTTGTTGAGATTTATTTTGCCTGGATAAGCATTCAGTACCCTAGTGGACTGTGGTCCTGATACTTCTCAGCATCTCTCACTTCTTGATACTTTTCATTTATAAGAGAGCTAAGTTTGGGCAAAGTCTCCAATTTCCAAAGTGCTAAGTACCACTTGGTAGTATTTTCAAGCGGGAATTTACGTTTTCTGGGGATGAAACATTGCATCTCCCATTGCGGTTGTGAATCTATGTTGACCTGGTTTCCAACGAGAATTAATTTTTATCTGGGAAAGCTAACAGAAAGTGCAAGATTGTGGACTCATTAGTCATTAATCATCAGAGTAACGGAGTGCATTTTTCTTGTGACTTAAAACTGTTGAGCAAAAGTACTATTTTCACCTAGTCCGAGTGATTGTACGGTATCTTTTTGATCGAGCTACCTCGTCACGGTGCCTTAGAGCTTATCCAGCCTCTGAAGCAGCCTGAAGTTCAAGGCAGAGTGATTAGAAATCTTAGGATAGTGTCTCTAAAGCAGGTTGGAGACTGTGATCAGGTAATGGTTCAAGGATCAGAATTTCATGAATCGTCTTATGATTTAAGGAAGTGTACCATGTAATGGATCTGGCATCGCATCATGTTGACTCCTACGTTATCTGTCAGCAGATCTCTTTATTGTTTATTGCATGTATGGGTGTTGGCAGAAAAAAAAAATTGTACTGAGAACTTAATTTAGAATGATGCAGTTCATAAAAATATATCTAACTCTAATCCTAACTCACCTTCTAAATCTAACTGTAATCCTAACTAACCTTCTTTCACGGTTTTATATCCAAGGTCATGGACTTGAAGACACCTCTCTCAATAGGGTGAGCGACCGGTCGTTAGGATCCTGATTCGAGGGTTAGACTTTTTCTAGGAGTTGTTGAAGGTTAGGAGTCTTAATCGACTTTTCTAATGGGGCTTTGCATGCTTGAATCGGCTGGTGTGCCATTTGTGGTATGACACGCCCACGATCCTTGAACTTGGGGCTACCATTTCGAACTATGACATTTGGTAATAGAGAAACATTCCCAAATTGTATGTGCCGATGCCACTTGTTACTATGTTCGATCGAGAAGAAGGCTGGCTCTGAGCGTGGAAAGCTTTGATTGAGTGAAGTGATAGAAGATGTATTCCTATCGGGCGAGCTTAGGCCATTCATGTGACATCAATGGAGACATGATTATAGTGCATTTAGGGGGCAAGTGTAGGCCATTCCTGTAACATCAATGGAGACATCGTGATGGTGCATTTTAGGGGGTGACAACAAACGATGCATTTTGTTGGATGAGTATTGACCATTCATGTAAGATCTAAGGAGGGGCAACGACGGTTAGGGAACTGAAAGAAAGTGATGGGATGGCCCGCAATGCGGGCCTCAGGAGTATTAAGTGGATAAGAATGTCACCGTTTGGTTTTTAAGGCATGAAGTGAGCCCTATTGTACCGAGAGAAGCATGAGAGAGAGATGCTAAAATGAACTTTTGAATGATTTAGGGCTTAACAAATAATAGTGCTGCAATACCAAAAGGGCATCGTGGGATCCTAATCTATCTCACACTTAACCAAATCCTTGGACCTAAAATCTTATATTTTTGTTTAATCAATTGCTTTGTAGGCACACTAAGGTAGCTAACTTTCCAAATGCTATCTTTACCCTAAGAGGTTCATTTACTTGAATTAATTGATGGCAATTCTAATATGATTTAAGTTTATGATTACATTCACACCCGTTAGATTATTTGAACCTAAGATATGGGAAGATCTTAGGGATTAAAACACAATCAACTAGTAACCATCGACTTGCAAAATTTGAGGTGCTACGAAATCAATAAAAAGGAAAAAGCCTCAAAAACCTGATCGAACATTTTATAACAATTGTAAATAAGAGGATCTAGCGGTGTCTTGCAAAAGTAAACTTGGTTACACGTAGCATAAACTCGGTGTCTAGCAAGCAATCTCTCACTTAAAATCGGGCTTCACACTCCACACATTGCATTTAGCCCCCTTCTTTGTGACACCGATCGATTGAACTCTGTCTCTAAGGCAGATTGGTCGTATGACCTTCGCGGCAGATCCTTCGGCTCTCGTCTCAAGGAGGCCCGCCTCCAGCAGGTGCACGCATGGGCCGACCTAGTCCGGTCCGGTCCGGTCCGGACCGTTAAAGAGAGAACCGGTAATTTTCGCGCCATCGAAATCATCGGTCCCGCGAATACGCTGAGCGCCCTCTCTTCAAACTTTCAAAAAAACTGTCAAAAGGAATTTCGTTGCCGCCTTCGCAAAAATATCCGCCTTGTCACTTTGCCTCTCCATTTCCATCATCATCAACCAATCTCTCTCTCTCTCTCGCTCGCTCTCTCTCTCAATCGTCATCGGAAGAAGATGGAGAGCGACGACGACTTCGAGCTGCTCTCTCCCGCAGATCCAACTTCCCCTCCGGTCCACGTACGGAAGCTGAAGCGCCTCAAGAAAGCCGCCCAAGTCGCCGTCGATCACCGTCCTTCCCGGCTCCATGACAACGGAAGCCCTGACCCGCCATCGTCCCTCGTGGATTCGCTTTATTCTGAATCGCAGAGCTCGGAGGATTCGGGCGGCCTGCGTCTCGAGGAGCCGAGGGATGAGTCGTCGTTGGAGCTGGAGCTGCCTGCGCCCGACGATCTCCGCGGCGAAAGCGAGCTTGTCTGTTCGGAGACTGTGCGTTTCGACGGTGATGACGAAGAGCTTGGCTCCGGAACTGATGGATCCAGAGCGAAAAGAGTCTTGGAGTTTGATTCCACTGAGGAACAGCGAGATGCGCAGAGAGGCGATGGGGACGGAGATGCAATCGGAGAGGGAAAGGAGGATCCGGGAAGCGATTGGCCTGAGAAGAGGCAGAACGGCACGGAGGTGGCTGATGGGCGTGTAGAGGACACGAAGAAGGGAAAGAAAAGGAAAACGAAGGGAGGTGGGAATTGTGTCGAAGAGGATGAGAAGCACCAACCTCATGCTTCCAACAAAAGAAGAGCAGATAAGGTGTGGTTACTCGCTTCCTTTTCGATGGAGCATAACGGTATCCCTTCTTTATGACTGATTACAGGCTGCTGAAGTTGTTTCTTTTGCCTTCCCTAATTGAACAGGAAAGAAGAGATTATCTCAAGCAGCTTCGTGCAGACTCTCAGAGACTGCTGCGAGGTGCGTGTCTAGTCCTGATTTTTCTATGCACAAAAAATTTTGGTTAACCATGTGATTGAGTATCGTTACATGACTTTACCGCTCTACTTATATTCAACAGAGACTCGAGATGCGACATTTAAACCTGTGCCTCTTGTTCAAAAGCCAATCTCTTCGATTCTGGAGAAGATCCGGCAGAGGAAGCTTGAGCTTTCCAAGAAGTGAGTGTATCATTTTGTCCTTTGGGTTTCATGTTATTTTGTTGGTGTAAATATTGCTGTTGTTTCCATTGTACTACACATTGGTCAAATGATACGTGCGATTCTTATTATCCATGCAGATCTGTCATGCTGAAGAGTTTGTCCACCATACGTGGTTATGACGAGTTTTTGGGGAATGATCTGGAGTTTGAGTTGGAAATTTCTCATTCTCAGAAAGAGGTTGAATATAAGGCCAAAAACGTAGGAGTGGAGGAAAATTTTACGGGTTCCTTTGAGGAAGGGAGAGATGTAAGTGCCCCAACCTGTGGCGAGTCAGATGATACTTCAAATGAATCAGATTCTGGAGACACTCCTTCGCAAAGGGTAAGCTTTGTATTCTTCCAAAGTTCCTTGATGGTTTTGATTAATAGCAGAATTAAGCAGCATAGCACTTTAAGATTAATCTATTTTCTGTGGCAATCATATGTGAAACACAGCCCTGCGAATTTTCCTAAAAGCAATTTTTATTAACAACTTACTAAGAATTCTTGAATTGGTACTGACAACCCAAGCAGTTCTCTTGTCCTTCTGTTCTGAATGTGGGAGAGATACCAATATACCACTTATACTAATTCATTTTCTGATCAAGTATTAAGGTTTTGAAGTGCACTATTCTCCTTATGTGTTTTGGTGATCTGACATTGCTTTATAATTATCATCCTTTCAAACTCCAGGCTTTGGAGGAGGAATCCAACTACACATTTCGAGTGCCTATAAAGGATACACAGGTTTCCTCCGGAAGCACTAATTATTATGTGATTGATGAATTGCTGCCTCTTCTGTTAAAATGTCTATAAAGGGATTGCTGATTTTTTTATATCTGGTGCAGGAATTATTCTCGGATTCACAAAGCAGTGAAAGGAAAGATGATTTACCTGATGAGACTCCCAAAATTCCTGTGGAAGAAGTTTTTGCACCATCTTTACTTGCAATGAACTTGAAGTTTGATTCTGCTCCTCAAGACGACATGTAAGTATAAAGTTAATGATTGCCTTGATCCCATGCTTTGACTAATAAGAATCTTCATGCTGCTTTCTCTTTGCAATCTATTTTCCCTTTAATTGTGAGAGTTTAAATACACTGCACAATCGACACTTCCTCTATTTTGGAAGACTAAATCTGTTCCTAGGTTCATTTACTTGAAAAACTGATAAATTGCTGAATATGGAATTTGTACTCCAAATAAACTCTTCATCCAGTTCGACATAAGTAGAATATGAGAGCATAATAATAGAATGAGGTAGTGAGTAGAGTTTTGAAAAATATTGTAGTCGTTGCTATATTGACTTGCAACTGCTATTTGGGTACTATCAAGTATCAACAAAATTATCAGTGGTATTTTATTCCTTGACAATTGTTGATCAATCCTTGACCATATTCAGACTTCAGAATCATAAATAGCGTGCAAACATTTAAACGTTGTTATTTTATTGCATTAGCGAAATTACACTTGATTTGCTCAAGGACAAATTCTACTCTAGGAGCTATTTCATTCCCCATATTTCACGAGGAATATTTTGAACGGATGAGTAAAAGTGTACTGCAGTCTAGAGCTGTGAACTGATTAAGCCATTGTTTATGTTATGAACCATATTGCATACAAGTAGAAAACATGTCCCTTCCCATGCCACATGCAGCTACCATGATGATCTAGGTAATTTTTGTTCTGTAGTTATTTTTAATTTGGTTTGGAACAAGTGATTCTGGTTATCCATTTTTATTCATTTTTGGAACATCTTAATGATTTCATTCATCTCCTTCAAGGTCTGATGAGGAGGATAATAACAAGGAAAATGTCAATCCTCATATGCACCAGTCAGTTGATTTGTCTTTATCTCCAAAAGGAGATCCTGTCAAAGATTTTATTGATGAGGAAGCTGAGGAAGAAGATGACAGTGACAATGATCTACTCCACTTCCAAGACAATGAAGAAGAGGATATTGAAGATGCTGAGGAACTTAATGAAATGATAGAAGCTGACTATAAGGAAAAACCTATAGATAATGACAGGCGCAATCAACTTCACCAGGAGTGGCTTGAGCAGCAGGATGCTGCTGGTACAGAAAATCTGATGCAAAGACTAAATTGTGGTCTGAAACAGAAAGACAAATCACTGCTTGATCTGGAAGAAGACGAGAAAGATGTAGAAGGTGAAGAAGATGAAGAGTTTGGGTATGATGACACAGAAGATTTAGCTCCAGCAAATACTGCACGAATGAATTTACGTAAAGCAAAGCAGATGATTCCAGAAGTGTTTACTGATAAAGATGATACTTTTGTGTCTTCTGATGATGAAGAATCTGAGACACGGCTAGTCAAACAGTCTCTATTCAGAAAAACTGTGAGTCCTTGCAGTTAAAATGACGCATTCATAGATTCAGTTCCATATTATAAGACACATTAATTCAATATTTCCTTGTGTTTAAGCAACAACATCATCCTATCCCCCCCCTCCTCTTCTTCCCCAAACGCCCATACACACCCAAAATAAGAAGTCTGTCCTTTTAAGTATAACTTTTAGCCTTCATCCAGTGATCTTGTTGTTCTGGAACGTATAAGGTCTGAAATCACTGTGTACTTTACCATATTGGACAGGAAGCACATGTTCCTCTCATATCACCAGCAGAGGATGAAAGCTCCAGAGAAGTATTTCATCGCATAAAGAAGCTCAATATGACCCCTGACAGTAGGAAGAAACCAAAAACGTCATGTAAGATCTGCATTATTTCATAATCGGTATTCAATTGCATTAGCATGAAAAGTTCAGGCCATGTAGACCATTTCTAATCATTTATTCTTCTGCAGCCCGACTTGATGCATCACTTGCACGAGGAAAAACAAGTGGCATTTTAAAGGTAAAATTATCTCCCCATTTTGGATTTTGTGTAATCGCTTGACACATTAATGGTGGTTTGGTGGTAGCATGTTCTTGTTTCCCAAACTTTGACAACCTGGTTGCTTGGTGAACATCTGGATAGTGGACACTTCTAAATGTACCATAACCCCCCTTAGTTGGTCATGGAATCTCCGTTGTGTTTGTTGGAAGTTTCACTAACACCGCTTGTAATTTGATCATATCCTATACTTCGATAAAGACACAACTATCTACCTGGTTGTTTTCCACTACAGGAAAATTGCATGGGTAAGAAGGATTGATTGTATTTCAGAAGGCACGCAACGTCTTTTCTACCTTCATCATATCTTTGACTATTGTCATCTTTTCAAAGCTGCATCTTGATCATATGAGCTTATCTTTTTGCTTTTGCTTAAGTTTATGTTCTTTCTAAATCAAGATGTCCTTGATTCCATATGTTATGATTCAGGGTTCTTGATAATAACCCAACAAACTTAGCAGAAGTCCATGCGACATTAGCTTCCTTTCAGTTTTCTTATTCTCTTATGTTGGAAAATGCAGCAGCCATCTTTTCTAGGTCGAGGGTCAAATCTTCTGCCATCATCAAAGAATCATAAGACAAGCACAGTTCGGACATTTATATTTGGAAGGGATGACAGCAATATCAAGAGCACCATATCAGCATCAGAGGACTCCTCGGACACGGTAAGATTTAGCAGTCTTGCTAAAGAAGATTACCAATAAGTACTTCTAAAGACTAAAATACTCCAACAATCCTAATTGTAGCTAAGTGGACTTTGAGATAGAATAGTAATCACTTGATATACTTCTGTGACATAATGAAACTTCTGATCACCAATGCTAACACAGATTCATAAGGAGAGTCGACCAGCAAGAACTTCAGTGGCCAAGTTTAGCAGCTCGCAGTCAAAGGGGAGTACCCAAACAACAGAAAGTGCTGGAGTAAGCTCAAACACAACATTATATGACATTCTGAGGCGGTCTTCTGTGCATTCTGATCAGTGTGCCTGGGAAACTATCGGCCAGACTAAATCTATGTTTGCAGCATTCAGATCAGGAAATAAGTCAAAAAGCAGCAGAATACTGATGTAGAGGTTCAGTGTCAAGAATCAGTATTGCTATTCCTTCCTAACTAGCAGCATGTTGAGAATGAGAGAAATGACCTGCTGCAAAGAAAAATGACGTTTACTATTGGCAAATTTGACGAAACATCATATTTTCTGCATTTTTGGCTCTATTGTATTGGGTTAATGAGCTGATATGGGTGCATGCGTTTATCATTGTTCTTTGGGGGGAAAATGTCACAAATGGCCCCTATACTATTACTTAATGTGTAATTTGGTCTTTGAATTTTTCATTAGCTCAATTTAGTCCTTGAATTATTGATAAATGTCCGATTTGGTCCTTGAACTTTCGATCAGTTCAATTTAATTCTTGAATTATTGATAAATGTTTGATTTAGTCTTTCGTTACAGTTTTTCCTTTTTTATTATTTATTATTTATATATATCTAATTTTCATCGTGTAAATGTCAATTGTTTTCGTAAAGGAGTAATGTAACGCCTTTTTTTTTGTTTGATGGAAAGGGGAGAGAAAGAGAATAAAGAACGTTTTGTCTGTTAACCTTTTCAACAGTTATCTTCAACAATTTTTTTTTGGGTATAATTCCCTCATACTCTTCCAAAGGGTGATGATGCGATTTAATTGCATCTTATCATGGATGTATTAATATAAGGCATTTAACATTCTTCAATTTTAAAAACAATTCATATTGGCAAGATAGTCATGCGATTAGTGGGTATATTTATACTTGGGAGCTCAAATTATGTACCTATTAAGGATGACATAATAACTAGTGTACACAATATGCTTTTAGTCCCGAACCACTCAAGAAGCAACACGTGCAATCATGTCAGCATGGGGGATCGGCTTAGAGAAAATTTCTCCATTTATTTCTAACACTAGACCTGCACAAGCCTACACGCATTTATTTTAGTTTATCTCTCTAAGAAAAGCCTACCCTCTTCTCTCTCTAGCGAACGCAGTTGAGAACTCTTTAGGGAACGCTTTTTCTCTCCTCGTTAATTCAAATTTTGGATCTCTACCTTCTCTCTTAGATTTTGCCGCTCCAAAGCTCTGCTCAACAGCGCTCTTATAACTTCACATATTAGTTCATGTGTAAATTACATTAGTGTAAGTTTTTATTCTTGTCGGAGAAAGTGATGACCCTATTTTATAGCACATTTTACTTACCCTTAATACCTTTCAAAGAATCTTGTCCATAAAAAATTCAGAGTATCTTACATGAAACAAAAAATAATTCTGTTTCAGAAATAATGGTACAAAAACGAAATCTTCAAATTATACATACAAGGTAAGATTAAAGAAAAAGTGAGGAAAGCTAGTGATTGATCTTAGTGCTCCAAACTAGAAACTTAATAGAAGCAAAAAAATCTTTGAAAAAAAGAGAGAAAAAAACTCAACAACTCAACAAAAGTAATGCGTGCTACAAGGCTCCATTTTGCATGCTCAACGGCAACACCAACATCGTCCTCTCCTTTGCCACCACCTTTGTCTTCTTCGTGCTCACCATCGCTCACTAGCAACAAAAGTAGCCACGGCTTGAAATTCGTGATGTCATTGTCCTCGACTTCTCAGTAGCCCCTTACAACACAGCTACGTTAGCCTCTTCAAGACTAGAACAAGGAAGATTTGTCGAATCATGTGCCCACCATTCAGCAAAGCGTCGGAGCAGCAAAATCAAAAAGTGTAGGTAAAATTCCATTTGAATTAATGAGAGGAAGAGAGAAGCTCAAGAGAGAAAGCGTTTGCTTTTCTTCTTCAGAGAAAGAAAGAATAAGGAGAGAGAATTTAAGAGAGTGAAACAAATGTGTGCAGGTCTTGCGAGAGGGAAAGAAAAATATTTTTATATGAAAATTTTCTCCTAACATGACTCCGCATGTTGCTTCGTGAGTAGTTAGAGACCAAGTTGACATGTAGGGGTCAGCCTACCAATATTTTCTCACGTAGCCCATGAACTATGCGAAAAATTCTCGTTGTTTTTGTTGAAAATTGTTTATGTGACAATGTAGGTCATGTTCGGTAACCATCTCTAGAATAACTATTTCTATACTTTTGTTCATCGAAACGGAAAAAAAAAAAACAGAAATTCGTTTGGTAAAATTTTTATTTCTTGGAACAAAAATTTATTTTTTGTTTCTGTGAAAAATTTGGAACAAAATAAAAAATAATAATTTCTTGTTCTCGAAAATAATTCCTAGAATCAATTGCTGTTTTTTCTTTTCTCCTCTTTTTTTTCTTTTCTCTTCTTCTCTTCCCCTTTCTTCTTCTTCCTTTTGGTTGGTTGTTGGCCCCCGGCAACGCTGAGCTACGACAAGGCCCGATCTCGTTAGGCCAAGGCAAGGTCGACCTCGCGCTGCCTAAGCAAGGTTGAGCCTCGTCTGGCCACCGGTGAGGCTCTGGTGAGCTTGCCGAACCTCACCCAGCCGATCGCCGGCTACAACGGTGGCTGGTGACCAACTACAAAGAAGGAGGAGGAAGAAGAGAAAAAGAAAAAGAAAAAAGAGAAAAATACGAAAATATGTAGTAGAAGTATTAAAAAATTAAAAAAAAACAAAAGAATTCAAGAATCTTACAAAATGTATTTCTATTATGATAATAGAAATTTTGAACAATTACTAAGCACGCTCTTTTGCTCAAAAATTGTTTCCAGGAATAGAATCGTTACCAAACGCGCAATTAGTCATTATTGTATTATGCTCAAATTTACATTGACAATATCCTCATTTATAGTCCAGATGATGTCATATTTTACACACCATTTTACTTAATTTCTGAATCTGTTTTATATTTTTCTTTTCTTTTCTTTCCTTTTGGTTACCGTCATCTTATTCTTTTCTGCCCTCAGACCATGTTTTCCGGCGGCTTCCTTGCCTCCCTCACTAGCCTCCGCAAGCCATAGATGCACGTTTGCCGTAAAATCCTTGATCAGCTAATGAAGTGGAAGCTGAAAACTCACCATAATTTTCATCATCACGCAATTGATAACTGAGATGGTTGATTTTTCTTTCTTTCTAACCTTTTGGGTCTTCCAAAAATGTGAAATTGATTAGTAGAGTGGGCTGGGAGAGTTAGAGCTGAGTAAAGGGAGCAATTGTAAGATGTCGTTAATAAAAAATGTTTCATTTGTACAAGAAAAGGGAGCTGTCATGTTCATTTGTCAAGCTCCGAGTCCGGTAAAGCCGCTCGGCAACAATGGAGACTGGCCTTGGTTTCACGATTGAATTCACAAGCTGTTCTTACGACAATCTTGGTCAGAATGTCATAATTTGGCAGTTGGGTTCGTGAATGCATGAATAGCAAAAATATCAAGAAAATAAGTCGCACACAGCAAAAGCGATCGAGAAGAATCTCATGCAACCTACCAATTTGCAAATAGATGAAAAGAAAAACATTATGATAGAGAAGAATCACATGCAATCTACCAATTTGCAAATATATGAAGAGAAAAACATTGTTGAATCCAGAACAAGTTGTTCTACCCACTTTCTTTTTTCTTTTTTAGTGGGAAAATGCAATATTTTTCTTATATTTTGGTTACTCGGAAGAAGTGAAAATCTCTCTGTCCTAAATCATATACGGTAACATTATTTGAAGAGAGCCAAAAAATTTGAAAATTTTTTGAAAAAATTCTAAAATAAATTCTTATAATCCAGCGATGTCATCACCAATCGAGTTTGCGGGATGCGTTGGGCTCATAGAAGGGCCTCCGGACGCAATGAAAGCCCTTGAGGGAGGCTAGGAAGCCGCGGGAGAGGTTACCATGGTCTAGAGGTTGTCTGGAGGACGAAGAAGAAGAGGGAAAAGAAGATGATGAAGTGTAACCTAAAAAGAAAGAATGTAACCTAAAGAAAAAGAAATTAAGTAAAATAGCATCATTTTGAGTAAATTTATCCATTGCCGTCTATGTAGGATGGTCCAACATGCCAATAATTTCCAGCTACAATTATCCATGATGACTGCAAAATGAAAGTTCATACAAAGATTTAAAATTACATAAGATTAATTGAAATATTTAAAATTAAATTGAAATAAGTGTACATGATTGCATTAAACATTGTGAATCTCCTAAGGTTGTTAATGATTGTACTTGATAGCGTAGCCCAAAAAAACAACTGTCATTAATGCTAAAATCTAAATGCACAAATGGAGTTGTTTTAGTTTGTAATGTTGTGTATTATATTACGGAACAATTTTAGATTGTACATTCACGATACTATCACTGATTATGGAGAGATTTTCCGTCGTAGTAACTTTTTAACTCTTCCGCGAACTAACACATATATGGAAATTTATAAAAAAAAAATAATATTATGAGAACTTGAAGGATGTTTGTGTTATTTTCAATCCAATTTTCAACCCCATTAATATTGGTGGATCGTTAGCCTAATATGATTCAATTCTAGCCTTTCTAAAGTTAAGTTCGATTAACCACTATCTAGTTATACTAACATATATACTGAAACAAGTTTTATCTCTTATAAATCTCTCAACAAACTTTAAAGTTTGTCAATCAAATCATTTGAGTTTAAGTATGTGTGTATATTGTATTCGATTACAATAATCATTTTCGATAAGTCACTAAGCCAAAATAAAATTGCTAAAAAACAACTCTAAGATAAATTATTGAGATGATTACAAATAGCTTTCTCCTTTTTTTTTTTTTTTTTATTTCTCAAAAGTTTGAATAATCATGTTGCCTCGACCTTCAAGTTCACAAGAACAGGGATCTTTGTCACCATGAGATAGCTGCCTAAATCAGGCCCAAGTGGTGATGACCCGATCTAAAAATGGCCCCAAAAGGTTAAAAAGAAAATCAAATTGAAACTGGAAAATGTTGAGTTTGCCGAAGCACTTTTCGCCTGAAAAGTCGAATTCTTGCCCTAACTCGGGGCCAGTCCCAAGTCAAGAAAAGCTCAAAGCGACTTCAGCTCAATTTCCCATCTGCAGACCCCAAGAAGGAACGCTGTTGATTCTTCCCCTGCGGACATATCGAACTCGGCTCGCATCCCGACGATTTCCATCTCGCATCGGATTCGCGAGGATCTGCAGCAGCTTCCGCCGGGTCCAGCAATGGCGAAGCACTGAATCCTGCACTCGGGTCGGCACCGATTTGTTCCTTCTTCTGCAATGGGTATTCGAGATAACGGCAAGTTCCTTTTGCTCTATCTGCTTCTTGTGTTCTCTCACGTACCTGGGTTTTGGGTGTTCGCGGATAGTGATCATATCCATGCTCAGGGCGAGCGTGTCGATGCTGAAGGTGTTGATTTGGGCCACGAACAGCATCTTTTGTTGCAGAGGCTTGAGGAATTAGTGAGGAATCTTAGCGAGGTTGTTTCTAGATTAGAGTCGCGGGCTTCGACGCCGGGTGGTGATGTTTCTGAGAGCCCGAAACTGCCCAATAACGATAGTGTTGAAAAAGGAGGCTGTAGTGATAAGAAAGTTAGTGGAGAAGTTGAAGAAAGGGATGGTTTCGGGAGCAATGCTCGAGATGGGGAGAGAGATAGGCGGCAGGGTTCTGTTACCAAGTATAGTCCTTTTTGGTCTGAGAAATTCCAGTTTGTGTCTGCGGTGAAATTGGGTCTTGAAGCTACGTGCATCAATGTCTTGCCCTATCAGGATTATGAAGGGCTTAGCAAGTATGTTGCCATCGGGGATGAGAGGGGGAGGGTCTACGTGATCTTGAGAAATGGGGATGTTCCAGATCAGTTCGACACGATGTCGGAATCGCCAGTTACGGCCATGGTGTCGTATATGTCGGTTTATAAGAATGAGAGTGTCATGGTGACAGGGCATCGGAATGGCGTGATCTTGGTGCATAAGGTATGGGAGAGATCAAATGGTGAAGAATCAAGTTCGCTTTCTATGGAAACGGTGGGTAAATTCGCTGTGCGTGGAAACTCTGAGGATGAGGGATCAGCAATTACCATATTGGAAGTACATCATGTTGGGAGAATGAGATATATTATATCAACAGATATAAGTGGAAGGATTAATATACTCAAAGAAGATGGGACAGCATATGGTTCTGTGATAGAACCTTCAAGCAGGCCACTTGCATTTTTAAAGCAGAGGCTTCTGTTTTTGACTGAGAAAGGGGCTGGGTCATTGGATTTGAGGAGCATGAAACTCCGAGAATCTGAATGTGAAGGATTGAATCATTCGCTAGCGAGGTCCTATGTTTTTGATGCCACCGAGCGGTCTAAAGCATATGGATATACATCAGAGGGTGATCTCATTCATGTGTCACTGTTGGGGGATGTCGTGAACTTCAAATGCCGGGTCAGATACAAGAAGAAGTCTGAGATAGAAGAGCCTCTTGCTTTAGAGACGATTAAGGGTTACTTGCTCGTTGTTAACCAAGAGAAAGTTTTTGTCTACAATGTATCATCCCACCATTATGTTAGAGTCGGTGTGCCTCGGCTTCTTTTCTCTGCTTACCTGGATGAGATCAGATCTTCTTTCTTGAATCATCCAATAAATGATGTAGATGATTCAAGGAAAACAACACTGCCTTTGGTTGCTTGCGATCGGGAAAAGCTAGTTGTTCTTGGACTTGGCAATGGCTTTGTTGGGATGTACCGCTCTAATCTTCCAATTTTCAAGGGTGAGTTCAATACAATGTTGTCGACGAGTCCTGTGGTGTTCTTCATACTCTTCTTGTTTGGAGCATGGTATTTCTTTGCCAAGAAAAAGGAGGCGCTTACATCATGGGGACCCGATGATCCTTTTAGCTCCACATCTGCCACAACTGGCGCTCCATTAGGAGCTACTTCTGGAGATCGGTCTTTCGTTGAGTCTTCCTCTAGAAGTGATTTAATGGATCTGCGAGGTAGTGGCCTGAGATCATCGCGAAGATATGGTTCTCCTTCACGGTATCCTTCTGGAGCGACCAGTTCATTTAGACCGAGTTCAGCCGATCACAATTCTAGACCTCCTGTTGATCCAAACTACAGGACATCTTCAGAGCTAAAATTTAGAGGGACCCCTATGGAGTCTTCCGGTTTTGCCAAAAGAAGGGAGGGCCTATTTGTAAACAGCCAAGCTGGGGATGATAATAACTGATATAGAAACACAGGTCGTATACTTTCTTGGAGAGTTGTGGCTCTTTCTCATCGAACGTTTGAGCTAAGAGAAGCTGCCTGGACCATCAGTTGCTGTGACTTTGTTACTCTGACACACCAAAAGCAAAATAATGGAGCATTTCAAGAATCTCTTGTACTATGTCTTCATCTATGAACACAGTGGTAGTGAAGTTTCTTTTGAGCCTGAAGCCATCTTTCTTGAATGTTTATTTCTCTGTCTGGTAGAAGAGTTAAAGATTCCATCACAGACTCCGTTTTGGTTGTGTATGAAATGGCATGCTTGAAAGTGTGATTTATTAGGGTGATTTGGAAAGAAGGGAACTGACTTTCTTGGTTACTAGAGAAAAAAATAGACTAACAAAAACATCGTCTTTTGTAGGGATGAGGACAGAAGGAAATGGAAGGAAAGTAACAATCATTCTTGTTCTCCTGTTTGTGGAAGTATTCAGATCTCACTTAAAAAAAGGGGCATTATGAAAAATGGCCTCTGTACTCTTGTTTATGGCCAAAACTACAGGGATCCTTGTTCACATTGCCAACCACTAAAAATTAGCTACAGATTACGGAAAGGAAATAGTTGTCCACTCAGACAATCTAGTTTTTCACGATTCTTAAAGGAACGGATTAATTTGTGCAGAGTGCCAAGAACACGAGACCGTTGTGGACTGGCAGCAGCCAAAATCGTACAGGTCACAGCAGCTGCTAAGGCTTGCTCCCCAAACAAATTGCGAGAATGCATACATAAATTTTGATCATAGTGCAAATTCTAATCACACCAGTAACCAGCAATTCTTGGGGTTCAGCACGATCATAGCTGAGTTTCATGTTTGGGCGCATTATGGACTTGGCACAGGGTGGACTTGCGTTGCCGATTTGGTGGCGCTGGCCGTGCATCAGAAAATAGCGAGCAGGAAAACCGAAAGGGCAAAGAGGAAGGGGTCGGTCACCAACTAGAGGGATGATCAAGGGGCAACTGTGAGCGTGAGGTCATCAGACCATTATAATGCTCCACGAGTTCGGCGGCTAGGCTGTGACAGCCTCTAGCACGGTGAAAATTAAAGGATTAAAAGCTACACTGAACCCGCTTTAGACGTATCTAAAGTCACCTCCCGTTTCGGTGAGTCATAAGTTCTTAATGTCAAGGGTGCTTTTGGTTTCAGCCGCTGGCGAACAATCCCCCAACCCCAACCAGTGGACCGATGTCCAATAGACTCCGGAATCTGGTGGAGGAAGGGGAATATTTGGTTGGTTATGAATGTCGGTCCAGAGATGATTTGGATAATAGGCCGTTAACGATTGTAGAACTTTCACGGACTACATGCTGGCGGCATGAGAAACCCTGGGAATAATATGACCCGCTGCTATCTACCTTCACTCGCTGTTGAGAAGCTCCAACGTTAATCTATTACAAGAATCTTGTTTCTGTTTCAGGGCAAGATGACTTTGGTTAACAGGTGTAGCCTAAATGGCTAAAAAGCAAAAACAAGTGATCCACAACATCCCCCATCTTCCTCGAAATCCTTACGGATGATGTGTTTCCAACTGAGAATGAGTTGACGCTTCATTCAAGGTTTTTAAGCTTCAACGCAACCCCCAATACTGATAGAAAGACCAAACAGGTCAAAATACACGAGCAATAAGCACGGGCAGCTGATTTTCAATATGTAAAATCTGTCCTCTTGACCATTGGTCATCTAGAGAAGATGAGTGAGAAGTAACATAAAACTGAAACTTACCAGCACTTCTTATAGAACAGGAGAGAAAAACCAAATAACGGTCATTACTCTATAATGAACTTCCCCTTTGGCTAGTTTAAAGATGATTACAAGTAAAACAAAAACAAATTAACGTCTTTCCAGGTCACTTGCATGATATCCACGACAAAAAGCATGTCTCCTCCTAGATATATCTGATCCCCTTCGTCATACTGGCACTGGAAGGCCTTTCTTTGCCATGCCATCAAGAATATCATTAAGAGCTTGACATACTCCAACTATCTGCAACCACAAGAACATGAAATAGACTGGTCAGTATGAAACTGAGAACACCATGCTTAGAGTTTAATACAAATACAAACAGAATAACACACGGCATGTCAAAGAAGCTGATAACCCAAAGTTTGTGTTCCTTTGCTGAACTTCATATACAGCATACTTAACAATGATGCGAACTAGTACAACAGAATCATTACTGCTGATTGGAACTTGGTGGTGATTACAGAAGAAGGGGGGACAAAATCACCTGTTGATCCCATTGTTCAAGCTCCTCAGTGTCATCCTCAAAATGGATGACAGCTTCCACCTAAAGAACTTCTTGAGTTAGTTCCCAAGAAACCAATGCTGAAGAGCTTACACACAATCTATGGTCAGGAGTATGCGATTTGCCATATAGAATATCCTACCTGATCGATGGACCCTTTCATCCTATCCTCGTAAATCATTCGTGAGGCTATCTTTTCAGCCTGTATGCAAATGCCTGACTCTCATTAGTAAAATAACAAATCAAGGTAGGTCACACAGCCCAGCTACATGTGCACACATGCCTGTGAGCCGGTTAGATGGAGAACTTTTTTTTCTCAAAAACAAATAAAGACAACAAAGGGTTGGTGGGAAGTAATATCCAGATATTTACAGTTTGCGTATGCTCCAGTAAATAACAATGAATGCCGGCATTTTACATGCCCATCTATTCACAAGAATAAGCAGAAAATAAATAAGGTCATAGCAAATTGCCAACAATATGTGTGCATGCAAAAGCTTTTCTTTCTTTCTTTTTCTTTTGTGGGGGATTGGGTGGGGCAGGGGGTGAAGGTGGTCAGGAAGAGGCCCGCAATCCCATCAGCATCTGCACAAGGCTCGCATTGCTAAAATAGTGGAATTACTATTGTTGGGAGAAGCTCATTCTCTCATGCATTTTGGGATCCTCATTTTGGTCAACCGACAGTGGAAGCTTTTACTTGAGTTGGTCCTCTTGACCTAATGAATATTGCTTTTTCTGGTGTTTATTAATGGTGGTATACAATTGGTTTATAGTACCCAGCATATTAAAAGAATATATACAAAATAAAATTGACTGCATTCTGAATTAGTAGCAAGCCTACCTTATGAGGAGGAATGCCCAACAAAGTTCCCAGCTCATCAAAGCTATGCCATGGAATTGTGGAAATGGAAAATTAGTTTTGGTTATGTGGCAAAAGAAACTAAAAGAATTAGCAAGCAAACAGAAGGCCCTTTCCAACCTTATATTTTTATAAAGTTTACTCGCACTCAAAAGGTTATGCTCAATCATGGCACGATCCAGCACGGTGAAATTGTCTGGCAGAAATGCTTTCTGTAAAATTTAAAATTTTGGATGAATAAAGAAAGAAAAAACACCATATGGCACCGAATTATCAAACGGAAGCATGAACCAGTAACCTGATGAGCTTTTAGTTCTTCAGCAAATGCGTCTATTTCCGGTTTTCTAAGGATTCTCTCCAGATAGACCTATTCAATTTACATTTTATATGTTCATGAATCATATGGACTTCTGAACCAAATGAAGCTGCAATCAACTCAGTATGCACAGGAGTTCACTAAAGCTTAGTAAAGTTTGGAGGAGGGGGCACCTTTTGCAATATCGGATATATTTTCAACTTTGAGCATCTTTCATCCTGACCAACAACCAGATAAATTATTAGTAGATTAAAGTAAAATTAACATTCCCAATTCTTGAAGGAACAGATTTACTTTGTAAAGAGTGGCAAGAACACGAGACCGTTGTGGACCGGCAGCAGCCAAAATCGTACAAGTCACAGCAGCGGCTAAGGCTTGCTCCAATGCCTCCTCGTCAATTTCTCTGCGATGAAAGTATCAAATAGCATTAAGAACAATCACTGAAAGTTGTTCATCAATTATTTATAAAAAGCTTCAAAATAAAGATGACAATTTGTTTTGCAAGTAACAAGTGTACAAATAGTAAAGCAATGTGACAAAATAATCGAAGCAAGTTGTTGATCATCAGTATCATCATGCAAAATATTCACAAATTGATTGTCAAGCCAACAAAATTCACCAAGATGACTTGCATGCTTTCCTCTGTGAGGGCATCTGGGATAACTGCTTGAAACAAGAGTAAAATCATATGTCAAATCCGTTTTTTATGCCACACTGAACATCAGGGACAAATGCCATTTGCTATCTTCTGTGAAAAATGATTTCTTTTCATGACACACCATTAGAAAGACGGAGAGATGTATAGTTAACCAGGTTTCAGAACTAAATAGGGTGACCTTTGAGGCCATTAACCAGCCAAGTTCTAACCTAACACTGTTACTGCTGACTCTGATCCATTGAGGAAAATAACACACCTATTAAGTCGCAAGAATAATATTCACATGTGCGTTACCAAAAAAAAGAATAATATTCACATGCGTGCATATGTACTCAGGAAGACACCTATTTCTTCATGTCAAAAACTTCTAGCAATGTCAACACAATCGAGAGATTACTCTATCCAGAAGAATTGCGACTGCATTTAGGTTTCTTGCCTACAAATATGGATGGTAGAATGAATTTAAAATAACACTGATGACATTTCAAAACCAACACATTCCCACCCCCCCCCGCTGTGGGGGGTTTGGGGGTGCCCTTTTCTCTTCCCTAAGAAAGGAGGAGGAAAAAGACCAGACAAATTATAAAGGACAGTTTTTCAGCACAAAGCAATGCTATCCTATCATATTCCTTTCAACTTGTGAGATCCCAACTTTTTACTGAGAATTTTATGCTTCCACATCAATCTAATTTTCTGCCCTTCCATATTAGGTGCAGCCTACATTTTTCCCCTCCCAAATACCACTAGATAATTTATTAGCACCAAATATTAATAAATGATGTTTTCCAAGACCAGTATCTTGTGTTTGCATGGGTAGACCAGTGAGCATGAGTTACATGAAGAACCTATATGGGTCTTCAAAAACAATGGGTCAAAAGCTCAAGGACAATGCTTTAGAATTTCCAAGCTTGGGCCTTTAAATAATAGCAAACTAATCAAAAAAGTGTTAAAGATTCTGTCATGTACAGGTTTTGAATACATGACATCCAAAAACATGGTGGTTTGCAATGCTTGTCAAACAACAGCATATACATACATCTGTACGATATACATTATCTATGGGGGGCTAAAATGACCGAAAGCAGATAATTTTGACCTATTAAAAAGAACGATTCAATCAGATCGTCACATCTCAACAGATCTCAAATATATCACAAAAAGACAAAAAAGACTGTTCACTGTACATACTCATCTCCTATCTGTCGCTTCTCAATCTGAGATATGTCATAGTACCGCAGTGCGGCTTCTAAGAACTTTCTCTTCAAATCCAAAATCCTTGCATAACAAACCTGCAGAAAATCATATCAAGTTAACAATGAATTTGACAAAAGCTAGCTAAAAATAGTTATTCCTGCTGTTACACACCAAACAAGGGCAAACCTTGTATTGTAAATTCAAAACTTCATGCTGACTATTGCTAACTAAGAATGAAGCTTTGTTGATGAAAGCTTCTGCATTTACAGCATCATCATCCTGAAACAAACAAGAAATAGAACATAGCAATTGCTCTACGTACCAAGACTTCAAGATTAGTCATTTAGAGATTGCCAAGATAGTCTAGAGACAAAGCATGCACATGTCAAGTGATGTGCTCAAGACACAATAACAGCTTCAAGCAAAGTGCCTGAAGGCTATAACATAGAGAGCAAATTACCTACAAAAAGTAACAAGGCTGTTTGGTTCATGGAGAATTCCCAAAACTTCATTAACATTTTCCTGATGAAAAATGAACTGAAAATATGTTTGGCGGGATTTTGGAAACTGATCGTCAAAGAAAGCATAGTGAAGTTTTCCATTCTTTTGCTTCACAGAACTTGATTGAGGAGAGAAACGAATTGGGTTGCGGAGGTGCTAGCCGTGATGCTTTGCAGGATTGTCTGGGATTTGACATGGGCTTATGTACTGGAAGTTGGTATTCAATATCAATACCATCACCAGATTGCCTGATAACTTGGCAAGTCATCAACAACAGAACATGAAGCACAGCATCACAATCTAAAATTCATTTGCTGTTCTTCTAATGGTCTTCCCAAGATGGATTAAAAAAAGGTTTCATTCGTGTACTGGAGAGGACGTCGGGAATGATTCAGGATTGCACTTCTCAATATTTCTTGTCAAACTTAGGTGTATATGATGGAATTTTCCTCCTTGGCATATAAGTATAACATCATGACCTCAACTTCTTCAATAACTTAGATCAGATGTCCTATATGTAGTTGGGCAATTTGTTGATTAAAAGTACCATACGATGGGATAAATGTGTACATTGTAATTTCTCAAATTCATTTCAATTGTGAAATAACAAAACCAAACATGTTTGCATAATTTTCATTGCGACAGAGAATTCTGTTTTTCACATATTGCATATCAAACATGTTTCCAAAGAAATTGAAATTGATAACAAGAGTTGTTTTCATTTCCATTTTCACTGGAAATATTTTCTAGTACCAGCCCTAGTATTTCGAATTTTGTTGGTTCATAGGCATCACAAGTTGACCACCCTTACATCAGAAAAGAGTTGTTGTATAAAGGTCCTTACCTCAAGATATAGGCGAGCAATTTGCACACATTTTGACAATCTGAAAGTATCGTCTATCATCCTGATGACATAAGACATGTTCAATGTAAACTCAAGACATGTTCACGTGCTAAATGCATGAAGGTGAAAATTACACTTGCACCCATACCTCATTGCTGAGTCTAGATCAATGCCACTAAGCATTTGAGCTGCTTTTGACCATTGTTGCTCTGATTCGTATAATTCTGCAAGCTTCTCTCGAATTATTAGTACCTGCCACTCAGATAGGAGTAACTATCAACCATCAACAGTTTCAATATGTTACAATTTAAGCATAAGAATTTTAAACCCTCCAATATAAATGCTCGAAGGGGTCAAGCGGAATTAATTGATTGATCTATCTTAAACAATTCATCTATCAAACAATTCACCAGGGAGTAGTACTTAATAAGTTAACATCAACGAGAACAAACGATTCTAGCATCAATTTTGCTCCAACATCCGTTCTTTCCAGGGAGCTGAATAACAAAGTGAATGATAAAAACAGAACCTGCTCTTCGAACGAAACGACTCTTGGCTGTATTTGGGCGAGCGTGTAATGAGCAATCTCCTTTTGGGTCTCCGGGGCCAGAACCCCCAATTCCTGGGCGAAGTTCTGCAACAGCTGCCGTGAGACCACGAGCGGGACATCATCGGAGAGCACTGAAATCCCCCCAAAAGAACAAACGAAGAACAGCATTCACGAATTAGTTTTCAATACTAGCGAGAGGACACTCCACACCCGTGGTAACGAGATGCTAGGGCAATTTTGTGGGGGCGAAAGAAAGCACTTAACTGTGATCGATGAACTTCTTAGCCTGGACGATGTCGTTGGAGGAGAGGACGGAAGCCAAAATGTGCTTGTACTGTTCGATCCTCTGCCTCTGGTCCGCGATTGAAGAAGCGCTCGCTAGGGCTCCCTCCATCGCCACGCACGCAACCTCTCTCTCGGAGTCTCGTCGATTCCAGTCCCTAAGCTACCCGGCCTTCGGAGAACAGAAAAAACCCTAACTCTTTGGGGGCGACGGGAAGAGGTCCGGCACTGCACCGCCGGAGCCGGCCCTGATGGCGTTTATTTTCCGGCGACTCGATTCGCCCTCCTCGAGTGATGCCGGTAAAAGATGAAAGGCGAAGGTGGAGATGAAGCCGCTGTAGCCGTTTGCTCTCAAGTTCTTATACTCTGCTCCGCTTTTGGGTTTTTTCGCTTCCAATCGTAAACTGAAACTGCAGGGAGGGAATATGCATGTTATGTATGTTTTATTGATTTTTACCATGAGATCAAAATCAAACCAGCCTTTTTACCTTTAATTTCACTTAATTACAATTTCACACCGCGATATTTGATTTGTTTCTTAAATCCATAATTTTTTTTTATTTTTTTTTAAATGACAAAAATGCCTAAAAGGTATATCTTGTTTTCACTTTAGCATAAACATACGTATCCTAACATATGTGCCTTTGATGTTTATTATGTTTTGTCTCGAAATTATGTTAGCTTGGTTAATTGAAAAAGAAATTATTTGCATTGCATTCGATAATCATGCATTTGTGCTTGCAATTCATCTATATAATTTGCTATCCCACTGCCCTTGATTTGTTGATGATATTATCTTTTGCATAACATGCAATTTAACTTACTAGTAGGTGAGCCTAGGCACTATATTGAGTGACTAATCACGGTACAATATTAATTGAATTAATAATATACAATATTGGATAGAAATAACATTTTAATTTACCTATAAATTAAATTTCTAATACTTAAATCATGATTACTTAAATCCCTAACACTTTTCGAAATTTGAATTTAATCTTTATTATTATTTTGGAAAGTTAAACTCCCTATTATCTTATAAAACTAGTGCTTATGTGACTTTGCCACTGTATAATTTTTTATCATGAAAATTGTGTTAGAAAATAAAAAATTACAAAATAATAAAACTATTTATCTCATTTGTCAATTAAAACATGATCGAAATGCAGTATAGCTTTCTCATCTACAATTTAGTGGAGCTCGTTGAACAAAATGATTAGAAATTGATGAAATATTTATTTTTTGAGATAAGGTTTTATAGTGAACATCATGAAGTTGTCCCCCTGTAATTTGATTAGATTAGTATTTTAATAATTTAAATATACATCATATTAATGGTTTCTTTAAATAAATAAAAACTAAGATTAATAGACTATCAATTAATTGCCAATGAAATGTGTAATTTTCAAATAAGATATAACAATAATTGACATTATCCATTCATGACTTAGCTGTCGTTATAATATTTGGAAGAGAAAGAATCTCATAAGAAAGAAAGAATATCAATCAAGATGGAATAATAAAGAAAAATATAGAATATACATCCTTTTTATACATTAAATAGAATAATTGATGTATTAAATAAAAATAGGGCCTAATGTCTTAAAAACCCCAACTTTTAATAAAATCCCAATCGTACACTAAAATTTTTTCCTCATAAAAATACCCCTAATTTTAGGTCTGATCTCAATTTTACACTAAACTTTTGTTGTCTCATAAAAAACCTTTAACTTTAGGTTTAGGTTTAGTTCTAGCCTCAACTTGTTTTTATCTCATAAAAGAACTCTAACTTTAGTCCAATTCCAACTTTATTCTAAATTTTTTATTTGTCTCATAAAAAATCACCAACTTTTACTTAAGTCCTAAATTTGCTCTGATTAACTCTCGTCCAAAATTGTACTTAGTGACCTTTCATAGCATTTCCATGTGTCATTACTCTAGTTTTTCTCCAAATTTGAAGTCCAACAAGATGTCTTTTAGAGATAAATTCCCATATTAGCCAAAACATCTTAGATTTGAAATTTGGGGAAAACTAGAGCAATTAGCAAAGCTTGCTTCTTATCCTAGTGACTATGGTGCAATTTTGTTATTCATGAATACAGGTACTATATAGACACATAGATCCATGGATCCATATATCTCAATTCATTGACCAGGAAAGGTGCATAGATTATTTGAATTGTGGTAAGACCTAAGGAAATGCATATGGGTTTGATGTCTACATAAACTTATTTAAATTTTCTAGAAAGAGTTGCGCTCCTCTATTTTCCTTGGAAAATAGCTCTCTAAGAGAGCTAATAAAACATGAATAGATTGGTTTCGTGAAGAATAACCCCAAGCTGCTCCTTGAGCTAATTTACCAAAAAGGTATGCTTCTTTATTGAGTCTTTTCGGGCATGTTCTACAGATATAGGTAAGGAAAATGATAGTAGAGAAATCAGAACTTGGTCATGATAATACGAGTCCACCCTTTGTTCTTGTGAAAGAATAAAAAAGAATAAAATAATAAAATTGGAATCGTATCTAAATTGGGTTTTTTTATGAGACAAAAAAAAAGTTCAGAATATAATTGAGACTGAACCTAAAATTGAGTTTTTTTTTTTTAAGGTATTAGAACATAAAATTAGGCTAAAGGGAAATGATTCATGCTAACACTAACACATAAAATTTATACTCCACACTTGCATCCTTCCCCTTCCCATCACAAATCGCCATTGACGACCCTTCCCTCGTCTTTTGTTGTACAATCGTATGCATCACCATCGTCTTCTACCATCATACCATTGCTCCACCTTAACAAACCTTATTTATCGATCAAGGAGAAATATCTAAAGATATCAATCAAAATCACAATTGATTCTTGGCGATGCTAGAATCAAGGGATTAACAACTCTTGTGATATAATGATCTCTTCATTTATTATTTTCCTTTATTGTATGATTTTCTTACGAAGTGTAACAATTGTAATATCTTTATATAATGGAAATCATCTCAACAATTGAATGTTGAGATCAATAATCGAACACTTTTGTTCTTTTATGGTATCAAAGTACATCTTCGAAAGAAATCGATCCTTAACCATGACTGCCACCAATCCTAAGATTAGCAATTTTAGAGCACGTCCTTGAACATTAGCAATTTTGTGTCACTAGAACTGACACAAACAAACTATTCTTGTTGGAGAGCCCATATGCTTGCACTAATTGAAAGTCAAGATATGGTAGAATTCATTGAATAGTATCCCATTTGATTTTGGAAAAAAAGGCTAGTGCCTCAAAGGAAGTGACAAATCTAGAGTTTTTACACTAGAGAAAGTCAGATTGCCTTCTACGGGATGGATTATTTTGACGCTCTCCGAAGAAGTTCTTACTCGAGGAGTAGACTTGAAGACATTAGTTGAGGTATGTTTAGCTTTACCAAATATTTTGGCCAAGGTATCTAAGGAACATGAAGTTTCAATTTTTCTACAAATCCAAAAATGTCATAGAGATAATTTATCATTCCTTCATGAGTATCTTGGTGCTTTTCAAAAATATTTTAATGAGTTATCTCTATCGGATGTCCTCTTAAGGACAAAAAGAAGGGCATCTTTGTTTTGAATGGCTTAGATGATCAATAGGATTCATTCACAACCTCCATGTTGAAGCCTCCCATGCCAATATTCTATGACCTAATTTCACAATTGCAAAGCTTTAAGAGTTGGCTCACAAATAAAAGTTCCTTTGTAATTCAACACAGGACGGCTTTCTTTGGTCAAAATAGTAATTTTAAGAGCAGCAAGAAGGGAAAGCAATTCCAACATTCCAACAACGATTACTTTTCTTCAAATGGAAGATGGTTTTCTCACAATGGTCCAAGAATAAAAAATTCTCGAGCTGATTTTATGTAGTCATAAGCTACAATTCAATCAAAGCAAGATCGAAAAGATTGTAAAAGGAACAAACAAAGTTATTTCCTTTAAAAAATGTAACAAGTAGTCACATATTTATTTAGATTGCTTTAATCAGTTTAGTCAATCATTTCTCCCATCATATGTGCCGAGGGCATTTGCTGCACATATTGTATGAGTTAATAAGGATTCCATGTGCTCCATTAACACTAGAGCTCCAAATCACATGCTGGAGATGAAAGTAACCTTTTCAATTTACAACCATATATTGACACAGATAGCGTTATAGTTGGAAATGATGATTCGCTTAAAATTTCCCATACTGGTGATGCTCCGATCAACTTGAGCCAAAAGAGCATTGACTTAAAATACATTCTACTTGTTCCTTAGATGAAAAAGATTTTATTATTAGCAAGCCAATTTACAATTGACTATCCTCTAAATTTAGAGTTCTCTACCACTGGTTTTGTGATTAAAAAAAAAAAACACGAAAATGGGAAATGCTCTAATAGTTGAAAACTATGAAGGTGATCTATATATCTTAAAGGCGCCACCAAAAGAAGTGCTATTTTCGAATCGGTTCAAGAAAGCTAATTAAAGTCCTTGGCATCAAAGGTTGGGACAACCACAACCGATGACAAACCATCATCTGTAAAATAAAGGTGATATTATTGTTACTACTTAGAATAACAATACTACTATATATAGTAGTTGTCAAAGGGGTCAAGCATTTAAACTTCCTTTTTTGCCTTCCAAATTTAGTACTACTAAGTCTTTTGAAAGATCCATTGTATTTTGTGGGGAAGGAGTTGATAGTCTTTTTCCAAGGTTTTAGTATTATGTTTGCTTTGTGGATGATTATACGCGATATTCTTGGTTGTTTCCATTACAGTGAAAATTTGAATTTTATGTACGTTTTCTTAATCTTGAGAAATATTTGAAAAAGCAATTTGAAGGGTACGTTAAAATCTTTCAATCTGATGGAGAAGAGTACAATCAAGCAAAGTTCTTAATTCATTTAAAAAAGAATCGAATTATTAATCAAGTATCTTGCTCAAATACTTCAGAGCATAATGGAGTTGCTAAGCAGAAACATAGGCACATATGCAAAATTAGCTTGACTATGGTTCATCGAAGTGGAATTCCTAAAAAATACTGGGTTGAAGGCATTCAAACAACAATATTTCGCTTGAATCGACTTCCTATAGGGGTGTTGGGCATGAAATCACATTATAAATTCTTATTTGGCAAAAAACCATACTATAATTCTTTGCGAGTTTTTGGTTGTAGGTGTTTTCCTTATCTTAGGGACTACAACAGAAATAAGTTTGATGCTCAGTCATTGCCATGCATGTTTCACGACATGTTTTTTTTTATGAAACCATATTTCCTTATCTCATGTCCAACTCATTATTTCAGGATCAAAGTGACAAAGCAAAGGATATTTAAATTTATAAGCTTGCCAAATTAAGACACAATAGTGACGGACTTGAAATTTTTGCCTTTGTATTTGCAATAAGGTGCGTTCTTCTTTAACTCTAACCAACCACATGATGGCTTATTAAATTTTGCTACACGCGGTACTTCTTATAAAGATAACATTGATGGAGGCGAATCACATGTTCACCAAAATCATGTTAGAATTAGTGACTCATCAAGTGTTTCGCTTAATTCTCCATGCAATTTGGCAAATTAATATTCCTCTATGGATGTTTTTCACAATTTTTCAATAGCACATCCACCCACTTAAAACATTCAATGACTACTGGAACAGGTGCTAATATTGTGAAACCTAATCCAAAATATGCCAATTTACATATGATTGATTCTTTACCGAAGGAGTCGAATAATGTACGCTATGCTTTGAAGCATCAAGGGTAAGGGTGAGCATGGTCTGGATGAACGGTTCCCACCTTGGAATTGGGAACCACCCATTAGTTCTATGAATCCACCTAGTGAACAAAACTGTCAGTCCGATCCGATTCCTAGGTGGGTCCATAGAGTCGGTCCCCATTACCTTGGACTTTGTCCACCAACACAAGAAGGGCATGGTCCATGTAGTTTCGATGGCCACAAATGAGATCAATGTCTTCCATGAGAGATTAAGTAAGCCTCTCCCTAGAAACACCATAAATTGTAAGTTTAATTTGGAATTGGTGCAAGATTTGTTAGTTTCATTTGGATTGCAATACCGATGGTAAGTAACCATTTATTCTACTACTCAGCTTGTTCTTCGCCAAAGACTCACCCGACAACTAGGAGATGTCTTGATTCCTGCAGAGGTTGACATCATAAGAGATAAAGTAGGTTCGACAACGAGGCATCGTGCAAGAGGCATTATGTGAGAGCAATTATGTCTGCTTTTAATTACTAGGAAGGTGACCAAGAATCCATTGCCTTTATAGAGAAAGAGTGTACTTGAACACACTGCACGCGCGGGCGCACACACTAGATTTCAATTATTGGAATCAAGAACTGGACTGGTCCCCAAGAAACCACCTATTCCAGGTCAATCTAGGCAGTTCCCAATTCTTTTGTATACTCCTAATCCAAGGTGGTCGATGGTAATAAAAGAGGAACTCAATGCACTGCATTGGAATAAAACTTTGACTCTTATTGTGACATCCTCGATCCGACCCCAATTTTCGGAATAAGATTCAAACAGTGGCCAATTTTCTGAGTGGGATTACAATGAGGATCAATAGACTACAAAAAAATGCCAAGAAGGCCAATTTGGGGTGAAAACTCAATTTTTTCCATTAGTGAAGCGCGAAAATTCGAAAAAGTAAATCGAGTTGCAGACAAAAACTCACATGGGTCCAAGCCCACGAGTGGGCTTAATGGGCCCCACGCCCATGGATGGGCGGCCCAACGGGCCTCATGCCCAAGGAGGGGCGACCTAAGGAGCCATGGTCTCTCCAAGCCCATCTTGACCCTCTTGCAAAATCCTATATTAATTGTATCAATGTACTTGAATAGTACCAAATATTTATGTAATTTCCCTCTCTTTAAGCTATGGACAAAAGGGCAAGGATGGAAAAGCCAAGAGAGGGGGCGGCCACATGGGATGAGGAGGGAGGAGATGAGGTCACCCTAGACCTAGCCTATCCCCCTAATTTTCCCATGTGTGCATATCAAATGTATTAATTACTTTAGATCTCCTCTCTTCATGAGAGGATTTTGGAGGATTTAGTACATTTCCATTAATGGCAAGATCTCTCGTTCTCTCTCTCCTCTTCCTCTTTCCCTTTTGAATCACATGCCACTCTCTTCTCTCACTTTGCTCTCATTCCCTCTCCTTTCCTTGAGCTAGCCGAACCCCCTCATCTCCATTTCCTCTCTCTTTGCAAGCCATTTTCTCTCATTTTCCTCCTTAGACCTCACTCCATCGTCTACCGCCCATCGTCCAATGTCAAGGCCGCCATTCTTGCATTGCCATCCTCGCCGCCGTGCAGGATCGCAGAGGTGAAGTGGAGATCGTCCAGCCCCTCACTACCATCTCTCCCTCCTTTCTTTACTTTCAGTTTGGACCACCACAAGCCCAAAAAAGGCCCTCCAGCCCTTGCTACCATCGTTTATCGGCTGTAACACCACCACAGCCTCCACCGTGAGTTATTTGAGGTGTGACCAACCTCCGCTGAGCACCGTCATCACCGTCTAGCCCTTTTCACTCCTTCGCAGTTGTTTACCTAGCTTAGAATTGAGAATGAGTGGCTTTTTAACCCTTGTTTAAGGTTGTGACTATACTTAGAACTAGGATTAGTATTAGATTAAGGTTAAGTTATAATTTGGTTATGCAATAAGTAAGTCTAACCGATAGATTATCGTAAGTTTCCGATAGGTCATCGTGATAGGTTATCGTAAGTTTCCAATAGGTCATCGTGATAGGTTATTGTAAGTTTCTGACAGCTCATCGTGATAGGTCATCATGACTTTCCGATAGCTCATCGTGATAGGTTATCATAGGTTTTTGATAGGTCAATGTGATAGGTTATCTAGGTTTCCGATAGGTTATCATGATAAGTTATCTAGGTTTCCGATAGGTTATTGCGATAAGCAATTTTATTATTTGATAAGTTATTGTGATATGATATGTTGATATGGGATAAAGTTATCAGATAGGTTATATTGACATGTGATAGGTTATCATAATATTTATACTTAAATGTAATAACTTATCTTGTCTTTAATAAGTGTTCTCTTTGCTATGAGATCTAGTGGATTGGTGCATTATTGAATGCTAAATTTAGGAGGTTCAAACACTTGGAGTGCCAAAACTTAGCATGGAGGGACGCTTAAGTACCAAAAGTTTGGAAAGTGACAATTAAGTGCCAAAATCGGAGTAAAATGGATCACTTAAGTGCCACTCCAGCCAAGATCCGGCCAAAATGTCGATGTGACAATTTTCCGACGAAGGAAGTACAAAACGACGCCGTTTTGCAAGCTAATGTGGCTAAACTATACAAAAATGACATTGTTTTGGTGCCAACGTCATTAAAAAATTAATATAAAAATTAATTAAATTAAACTTAAAATAAATTTATTTAAAACATTTTAAAATAAAAATAAAAATATTTTTTAAAAAATTTTTTAAAAATTTTTTTTTAAATAAACTTATTTAAAACATTTAAAAATAAAATAAACAATTTTTAAAACTAAAATTTTTAAAATATATATATTAAAAACTAAAAATTTAAAACATTTAAAAAAACTAAACTTATTTAAAACATTTAAAAATAAAATAAAAATATTAAAAAACAAAATTTAAAAAAAAAAGCAAAATTAAGTCGGGGGATGGGCCCTTCCGGCGATGGCAAGGAGGTGGCGATGACGAGGGCTCAACTGCCTGCCCTTTTTAAAAAAAAAAAAAAAAAAATATATATATATAATTTTTTTAATTTTTATTTTATTTTTAAATGTTTTAAATAAATTTAGTTTTAAATTTAATTTAATTAATTTTTATATTAATTTTTTACCACGTCAGCACCAAAACAACGTCGTTTTTGTATTGTCTAGACACGTCAAGGTGCAAAATGGCATTGTTTTGCCCTTTCTTCTCCGAAAAATTGCCACATTAACATTTTGGCCGGATTTGGCTAGAGTGGCACTTAAGTAATCCATTTTACTCCGATTTTGGCACTTAAGTGTCCCTCCGTGCCAAGTTTTGGCACTTAGGGTGTACTTCTTCCCTAAATTTAGACATGGTGTATTCTCATATAACTCTTAGAATGGAAAATGGTAAATGCTTATGACATTCAATGATTGTAGTCAATCAATATGTATGTAAGGATATGTGGAAAGAAAATATGTTAAAGTGTTTAAGTGATGTAATGATGTGATATGATATGAGATACAAGCATGACATGGTTGCATGTGGCAAACGTTATTGCATATTATAGGAGCATTACACTCCTGCATCGACTAATGAAAAAGATATTAAATGAGCTTGAGTGAGGCATGTTCGTGTGATCACTTAAATACCCAAGTGCGTATGATTATGCGGGGTTATAGAACTGTCCTGATGCGTATGATTATACTGGACGATACTCAATTAAGTTCGGATGCCCCACATCAACGGGATGCCGTTTGTAGATAGATTTCGGAATGAAGCTCCTCAATTGGAATGTGGTCCTGAGGCGTATGCATATGCGGGATGATACCATGCCCGATAGGGTTGGATGATGCCTAGTTATGCCGAAAGACCACCCACCTTCAAGTTGGCTGTGGCCCTAAGCAGCCATAATAATCTGGACATATGTGTGTGAAACATGCATGAGAATGATATTTGATTATGAATGGATTATTAATGGCATTTGTGTATGATTATGAGACATTACACGTTCTTATTTCTGCCTTAGAAATATGTGATTTATTGTGAGAACTGCCTTTGTGCTTATGGGATGATGGCTTTGAGAATGTGAGATAACCGTCCCGTTAATAATTAAGGCAAAGTAAGGGTTTTGCTATTGATCTTCCATCGATAAATAACTTACATGTTTAAGCCAATTCTAAGGTGAATTACCTCCCTACTCGAGGATTAGGAAGCTTATTCGCTAAGTTTTATCTTATTATTATTTGTTTAAATGTTTTCAGGCCCTAAGTATGTCCGAGCTCTATTGTCACGTCCAGTTCGAGGTCCCCATCGAGCAATGTCGGGAGGTGACTAGGTATCCTATTGAGGGAACCAATGTCTATTACGAACACTATGTGACCATAATTTGAGTAAGTGAGGGGCTTCAGAACTTAGTGCTTCATCGCCTCTCAACTTGATACTTTTGGGTACGGGATGACTTGTAAGGCCCCATTTGAGGTTTTAATGGACTTGGTGCAAGGCCTGGGAACATTAGCTAAGACACGATGGATTTGGATGCACCCGAAGGGGCAATGTCCAATCTAGAGGTGGACGTTGACATAATTGTCGAGCCAGAGCCCTAGTACATGGAGCCCATAGGGTATTAGATGGTAGTTGGGGGCATCACTTTTTAAAGTCGCCCTCATAATATTAGAGGTGCTAGGCTTACCCCCGAAATCTTTTGGAGATGGATGTGACCGTGCTTTTGGGTTGTTTTTGAAGTGGCATAGCGAGTGATGCTGATGTTGTGTTGCTTAGTTTGTTTGTAAATAGTTTATACAAATTGATGTTATTATGAATGTATATATTTATATAAGTGTGTTTTATGCTATCCCTGTTTGAATGGTTGGGTGATTATATTTTTGCTTCCGCTTGTGGATAAGTAAACGATCACACAAATAGGTCGGTGACGTCTCTTGAGACGTCATAATCAAATAGCCTACATGAACAAGGGTTGTTGCATACTTGAGGGTCAAGGCGTGACACTTGTTCTATGTCCTTTAAATACTAATATTGTGGGATGAAGATGGGTTTTTAAGTCTGAGTTAAGGGTCGATGGTACATTAGAAAGATTGGTCGCTAAGGGGTATACTGAAGTAGCATGAGTAGATTACCTTGAAACTTTCTTGCCAGTCGTTCAACCAGGAAGTATAAGAACGGTCCTCACCATTGCTATTGTTAAAGGTTGGCTCATCAAATAATTAGATGTTAAAAATGCCTTGTTACGTGATTTTCTATCACATCTTGTTTATATAAAGCAACCGCTAGGTTTTGAGGACAAAAATCATCCCGTCTTATGTTTGCAAATTGGATAATGCTTTTTATGACCTTAAGCAAGCATCAAGAGCATGATTTGATCGCTTTAGCTCATTTTTGCAATGTTGAGGATCCTTTACTGTTTGTTCATAAACCATATCATGGCATTGTAGCTCTATTTTCATATGTAGATGACATGATTGTTACAAGTGATGATCAAAAATTACTTGATGGGTTCATCTCTTCATTGTGTAGAGAATTTGCAATGAAGGATATGGGGCCGTTCCGCTATTTTCTTATTGTGGAGATTAGGATATCCTTCGACTGCCTTTATTTGTGCCAACAACAATGTGCTTTGTCAATTCTTAAACGTGCACAAATGGAGGGGTTGCAAGTCAGTTTTCACAAAACTGCTAGCTCTCATCTTAATATAGATGTAAGACTATTTTCGGATCCTACACTATATCAAAGTATCGCCTAAGCTCTTAAATATCTCAAAATTACATAGCCAAATATTTCATATGCAATCAATTTTGTCTATCAATTCATGCAATAACCTATTGTGAGTCAATGTTAAATTGTGAAGCACATTATACGTTATGACAACGTCAAGGCACAAATATTGTCCAAGTCAACTTTGGACTTGTATGCCATTTGTGATACAGATTGGGCAGCTTGCCACTTGACTCCATGGTCAACCAATAGATTTTGTACTTTGTTAGATAGCAACTTTATATCATGGAGTGTTAAGAAGCAACAAATGGTTGCTTGATCAAATGTCGAGGTAGAGCATTGTGCAATGGTGTTAACAACTATAGAGATTATGTGGATATCATTCCTTTTGAGAGATTTGGGTATTCATCTCTCTAGTCCACCAATAATATTTTATGATAATATCGACACATTTTATATGTTGACTAATCCAGTGTTTCATGCAAGAAATAAACATATCAAATTAGATTATCCTTACATGTGAGAAAAAGTGGTTCTTGGAACACTTGTGATGAAGTATGTTCTGTCTGTACATCAAATTGGTAGTCTCTTCACAAAACTATTGTCTAGAAATGCATTTAGAAACTTATGTCACAAATTGAGAAATTGGGATTCTTCTATTCCCAATTTGAGAGCGAGTAAAGGCACTGACTTATCAATCAAAAAAGAAGAATCTAGATATCAATCAAAATCACAATTGACTCTTAGAGATTCTAGAATAAGGGAATTAACAACTCTTGTAATATAATAATCTTTTCATTTATTATTTTTTATTATTGTATTATTTCCTTGTGATGAGTAACATTTGTAATATTTTTATATAATGGAAATCATCTCAATAATTGTAAGTAGAGATCAAGAATCAAATACTTTTGTTCTTTTAAATTTCTCTCCTTGGCCTTCCTTCGCTCAAGACTCCTCGGACTCCTCTAGCATTGCCCCTCCAAGCCGTTTTTCTTTCGTTGTTTCACCCCTCCCTCCGTGTACGCGCACACATGCTCGAGGAGGAACGTATCCTCCTTTGCGCCTGTCCGCCAAAGATCATGCCGTCTCTGCAGTCCTTGGCGTAATAGGTCTCATCATTAAAGGTTCCACGGGAATGCCTCCATGGTATTTTAAAGCCACAAGGACTCCTTCGGCTCCATGATGTATTTCTCTATCAAAAAGAAGGCGGCCATGCCGACGACATCCCACTACTATAAGACGGATGGCCAGAGGTGGCCTTAGACTCGACCATGTTCATCCTTTGACTTCATCCCGTTCCCCCCACCGTGATAACACCGAGCGAATATGATGCCGAAGAACGGAGCCCGCTTCTGTCCTTAAATTCGATTCACCTGAAAATTTCCGTGGATGTGATGTCCACGTTTATCATGCTGGAAGTATATCGTGTCGGGAGAATGAGATCGATTATATCAGCAGATGTTATATACTCAAAGAAAAAGGGACGGTCCGTTACAGTATTACCAGACTGTACTTCCTACTACAGCGAAGGCATGATAGATATTACACGGTCCCCTCGTGTGATAGCTGTTACAATCAAATTGCAGTAACTATTTTTAAAATGCCCGCATCTTTTTTTCTCTCCACCTCTTTCACTGATGATAGATGATATCAATTAGAACTGAAATTACTCAAATAATTAATGCTTCCGAAGAAATTATTCAATGTATTACAATTCAAATTTGAGAACACAACTACCTTTGCATTGGAAATTGTTTGGTGGCAAAAGGGCCGACCCAACCCATCCTGGGCTCGACCCGGGTGTGGCACGCCTCGCCAGGCACAGGAAATTTGCCGAGCGAAGGGTGCCTGTGCTGCACAACCTGACCATGTCGTGCCTGGCCGAGCTCTCGAATTCCTGCCAAGTCAGTGTGGCGGTTGGATCCTGAAATGAAGCCTGACGGCGGCAACTCACAGAGTAGCGATTGGGCAATTGAGAGCAGATGCAAAGGGCCCCAGGCCCAAAGAGAGAGACAGTCGAAAAAACCCTCAAAGGGGCGAAGAAGAAAATAAAAGCAAACACACCGGCTTTTACCAAATGACCCGGCCTGGACCGCCTGGGTCCGCCCGCCACGGGTCCAGGCCTAGACCGTCACATCAAGGTGACCATGCCGTGCTCAGGCTGACCTGGCCGATTTGCCAGCACCGTGGTGGACCGATGGTAAAGCCGTGTGAGGGGAACCAAATGCTTCTTTGGTGCATGACAATTAGAACCGCAAGAGATTCAACTCTGCATTAGCATTTGGATCACCATGACGACAAGTAAAAGCAAAAGAAAAGCAACTAAAAAGGCAATCAACAGCAGTCATGATTAGGTTTTCCTAAGCCAACTAATCAATGCGGCCCCCTTGTGCTCGCGGCACTCGGATTCGCTCTGCACCTTTCACTTCCTCACAGCTGTAACGCGAAGGGTCAGCATGGCATCTCTACAGAGGTTTGGCCATGATGTGTCTGAAAGCGCCATTAGAGTCGAGAGAGAGAGAGAGAGAGAGAGAGAGAGATAGATGTTTGTCTCTCTTTCCCCATTTAGGACAGGGATTTGTCGAGAAGGTTTCTTGCTTCTTCGAGTTGCACATTCCTGTTTTCACGTAATTTGGCTGGTCTTATTTGAGCTTCGCTTCGAAGAAATGTTGGAAAGGAAGAAAATTGATGGCGTTTCTTCACGTGTGATTCACTCGGGAACATTTGGGTGGACAGTGGCCGTTTCTACTTAAACGTGTGTTGATTCGAGCTTACTTTGCATCTGAACGACATCACAACTTTGCATTGAAATCAAGAGATTCACATGAAATTATTTCTTCATGTCAAGCTCAAATGATTGCGCCTGGTAAGAATGAATTCAAGACGCTACGATTTTTAAGGAGTAAAGCACCTGTCTTTTTCTGACCGAGCCTAGCAAGTTATTTATCTTGGCTCGAACCCTGTAGACAATACACCATCACGACCTTAGGTGAGAGAAATGAGTAATGGTGGAGGAAAAACGAAATTGTTGTGTAACCGTTATGAATTTTATCCCCGTCTAAACTAATAATTGATTATGTTTGTATGGAAAACCTACCACGGAAAGACTGATTGGAAGAAGTTTTCTCTAACTCTAATAAGAATGGGGAAAATTGTGACCCTTAAAGAAATATTCTTTTGCAGGAAAACAATGTGCAATGATGAAAAAACATGGCGACATTCCCTGTCCATACCGGATTCAAAATGGACAAAGCAGATTTTATATGATTCTCCAATGATCGACGTCGGCAAAGACTTAATTATCATGGGCCAAAAGTGGGGAATGGAGGTTGAAACCACCTCTCCCGAAGAGAATCATGGCACTTTTGAAACAAAAGGTTCTTTAAAATTGCTCGCATGGGTTTCATTCTTCTCTCTCCTTTGAAAGATATCAATCTTATAGTAAGTGTTCATCAACGGTAACTCAATCTTATATCAAAAGTGGGGAATGGAGGTTGAAACCACCTCTCCCTTACTCGTTTGGTTGTAGTAATGATTCAAGCTGCATCAAATGTCTCCACAGAAATTACCAACTCTTTTGAACAGCAAAGTACAAGATGCACAGTATTGCCTAGAAAGGAGGATTATGGCTTTCCAAAAATTTTGATTTAGACATCAGATGCGTACTCAAATATATTTTGAACATCATCTTAAACAAAATTGTTCAAAAAGTTTTGAATTTATTGTATTTTTGTCAATTCACTTTTAAACATATTAATCTTGTTAATTAAGTACTAAACATTTTCATTTTTTTGTCAATTGAGCTTATCCAACTAATTTTGGATAATAATTAATAATATGGACGCTGGCTATCCAATGTGGCGCGGCCACCACACATGAACAATTTTTAATAATATTTTTATAATTTATAATTTATTTTTTACTTTGGTTTTTTCAAATTCTTTTTTTTTCCCTTCTTTCTCTAACCAGTCGTCGACCCTCAACAGTCGGCTAAAGGTAAGAGCTGGCAAGGTCAACCTTACCAACATTTGGCAAAGCTCGCCCCCACTACCACTGGCAAAGGCGAGCATTGCCCACGAATGGTGAGGCTCAACTCTCACATAGCCACTGGCAAGGCTGACCTGGCGTCGTTAGGCAAGGTTGAGCCTTGCTAAGGGCTTGCTAAAGGCCAATGAGGCCTCACCTTTGGCCTATGTAGAACCGACACACACGCGACACGCGACACGCGACACGACACGACACGACATGACACGCCGACACGTCATTTCTTAAAAATAGAGAATTTCGACACGTTCCGACACGTGATATATTAAATATATAAATACATAAATAAATAATAATAAAAATAGCCTATAATTAATTTACACGAAAAACATTAAATAATATCATTCATTATTTTAATTTGTTACAATAATACATAAAACTTAGAGGAAAAAAACATTGTTTAAAGAAAAATACTGAAATGATATTTTTATATTTATTTATTTATCATATATAGCATTTTTTTATTACTTCTTTCATAGTAAAAGACTTTTAAAAAAACTAAAACAATTATAAAAACAAAACTGAAAAAAAAAAAAATTAACCTTGTGCGTGTATATTTATAGTAATTTTATTACTTCTTTTATTACTTCTTTTTGTATATTTATATTTTGACCCCTCAAGTATTAGAAATTTTTAAAATTGACCCCATGCGTGTCGGAATTCTGGACTCGCGTGTCGGAGCGTGTCGGAGAGAGTTGACCACGTGTCGGATTTTTCGACACTCATTGACCGCATGTCGGAGCGTGTCAGGACGTGTCGGAGCGTGTCGGACACGTGTCGGAGTGTTGGACACGACTCGAAGGCTTCCGGAGAGTGTCCTTGCTACATAACCTTTGGCTAGTCATCAGCCATCACCAAGACTCGGCAACTGGCTAGATAAAGAAGGGAAGGAAAAAAAAACAAAGAAAAGAAAAATAAAAAATAAATGTGATGGGGTTTTTTATTTGATGGGCCAAGTTCAGCCCGCTCGCCCATGTTGGGCCAAAACCCGACCCGTATGTAAAGCGTCCACAAGAGGAGATGGCAGTTATTTTCACTTAGAAAATAACTACAACATATATAATAAAGAAGATAACGTAACTTGTAACATATCTGAGAAAATACGCTTCTCTATTTTTCTCTCCCTTGAAGCAGTGCACTCCCTCTTGATGAACGGAACTTCATGGCTTCAAAGGATTCCTCTGAGACTGCAACGGTACTTAATCTGTGGCAATTAAGGTATATCTATCTCTGTGATATGCCTTCAATCGATGTTACATGTTTCCAGGCACGTTTCTGAGTTCATTTTCAATATTTGATCGTTTAAGTATCATATCATTTTTTTAGGAATTTGTTTCCAACATTAGTATCAAAGCGATGCTATTTACGTTTTCCGATCATTGTTAATGTTTAAAATTCGTTTTTTGGCCGAAATTTTGAGAATAGTTACTGTCAAACGTTCAGGGATGGAAATCCTAACATGCCCGTACTATTCGCCCCCCCCCCTTTTGATTTTCCGTAAATCAAAACTTGTTTTTGATGGTGTAGGGTCGTCGTTCTCGTCAAGATGAGAAAAACAATGGGTGGATCACTGCTAGGGACAGCCAAATGTGTTGCCACGCGCAGCTAGAAGGTCCAATGCTGTTGGCGCGTGCACCGCACGCGCTTGCGCCATTTTACAAATTTGCCCCTATTTTCTTTAAAATATTACGTTTTTGGCATTAATAGTTGTTTTTATGATTATGCCCTTATTGTTTGCCATTATTACTATTTTGCCCCTAGCTAACCCGTTGACCAGACTTGATCATCCGTTAACCGTCGTTGACCGTTGATTAGAGTTGACCGGCAAAAAAAAAAAAAGAAAGAGGAAAAATATGTTTTTTTTTTCCGATTTTGTTCGTTGTGGATTATATGTAATCCCTTTTGTTCTGCATTTGTTGCAGGAACAATAATGCGTTTTGTACGCATGCCTATATTTCCAAGAATGAACAAATAAAATGCGAGACTTGAATAGCTAAAAACAGAATTAACTAATTATTGATAGAATGACGATGATGTAGTATCATACATGGTCAAAGTCAACCAGGCAATACAATAAATCATTTGGAATGGTTATCTTATGCCGGATTTTCAGAAAGTGCCGGCTCTAATGAACATTCTTCCACAGGAATAGCAAGCGGTGCAGTTCATCTATGGGAGGTAAACGTGGTCTAGGATTATAGAAGGCTTGCAATAGCTTCTGTAAGAGAGTATTATAGAATTGAGGCAACCAAGACTTCAACCCTCAAGTTGAATGTCACATGGCACATAATGAATGTCACATGGCGCAGAATGAAGGTCTTTTCGTGATTGACCAATGTGCTTTCAAAATTCTCAGAGGATTTTACTAGAAGATTAGAAGAGACTTTCCCAGTTTATGAGATAAATGAGGATATTTGGGCTTAATTATTTATTTTTCTTAGATTAATTTGAGATGTTTTAGGTGTAAATATTTCTTTCTATGTTGATATATTTCCTCTGTATATATTACTTGGTGTAAATGACATGTTTACTTATTGAAAGTTCAATGTTATCTATCGTTGTAAATTAGTATATTAATTTACAATTCTTTGTGGGAAGTTCAAGAAAGTTCTAGTGACTTTAGTGAACTTATTTTTGCATAAATGATAATATTAATGATAATTTCAAGTTAGGATTTTTTTATGATGATTAGAAACATATTGATTTTTTGATTCTGAAACCTTATTTGAAATTATTCATTAATATCATGAGTTTATACAAAATAAATGTATAAATGATAGGCATTAATAATTCGTGCATATGTGTCTGATATGTTCAGATCCGATCACTTCAGCAACTAAGAGTATAATTGCTAAGTTGAACAAAGAAGAGAAATTGAACGATGAGAATTGTGAAATATTGAATATGAAAATTTAATATGTGCTTGAAAAGCAAGAAACACTAAAAGCTCTTAACCAAATTATGGAAGAACTTGAGGATGTTGTGCACCACCTTAAGCTAGCAGAGGACCGTCTTATGGCATTTGAGCGGGAAACAGATATTCATTGTGCTGGTTCAAGCTCAGAAGGGGCTTCGAGCTCTGAGCACAAGCGCATTGATTCGTTCAAAAGGTTAAAGTGCAAGGAATCAAGTCCTTCAAGTAAGAAACTAAGAGTTAACCAACATAAGAGAGGAAGATATCCTCAAGTGAAGAGAATTTTAAGAATGAAATGTTATAACTGTGGCAAGATGGGTCATTAGGCTTGCTACTGTCATGAGCCAAATAAGGTAAACACTCCTTGTATTATTGAGAATTTTTCTTATGTATCAAGTTCCGTATTCTTAACTGAATATAATCCTTTGTGGACTGTAAATTTGGGAGCAACAGACTATGTAGCGAAGGATAAAGAATCCTTCGTGAAATTCCGACGAGTACCGACTTGAACTAAATTGATTTATGTAGGAAACATGCGTGATGGACGCACCTTGTTTTTACATAATGTATTATATGCTCCGGAGATTCATTAGAATTTAGTGTCTATTTTAGTGTCAGTAAAATTTGGTTTTTTAAAGACAATGTCATACTAGGTTTGCACAAATCATCCTTTCCACCAAATTCCATACATCCTTTGCATCGAGCCCGACCTTTCACATGTGACTCGCAAGCTAGTTGCCCACCCATTAGTTGACGAAGAATGGCCAACACACCATTTGCTTCCTTGGGACCTCGCTCTCAAGCATTGAGTTCCACTTGATGTGCATTAAGAATGCCACAATGGCATTGTGGTGCAAAACCTCCTCTTGTAGACCCACCCCACAATGCACACCTTTTTCGTTATCACCTCTCTTAGCTCCTTTGCAATGGAGGAGCCACTTTCTTCAGCAATGAAGTCTGGTTGTATGTCCCATAGGAAGTGCCTTCTCATGTTCACCGGGAAAAGTACCAAAAAAATCATAAACCTATTGCATAAGTTTCAATTTAGTCATAAACTTTTTAATTAAACTAATATGATCATAAACATTTTCACATCATACTAATTCAGTCAATTCGACTAATTTTAGCCGGTCGGTGTTGACATAGATACCGGCTTGTGGCCAGACATTGACGTAGCAATTTTCAAGTAATTTTTTAAAATTTTTTTTTCCAATTCTGTTCTTTTTCTTTTTCCTTTTCTTTCTTTATCCTCTTTTTCTTCCTTGGGCCTCTTCTTCTTCCTTGGGCTTCTTCTCCCGCAATGGCTGGCGAGGCTCCAGTGAGGCTTGCCAACCATTGGGTGAGGGCCGCAAAGCCCTTACCTGGCCTTTCCCACAGGCTAAGAGGCCTTAGCGAACATCGCCATGGCCTCGCTTGCCATGAGTGAGGCCACCTTCGCTTGCAGTAAGGCCATGGCGAGTTTGGCCTCACCTAGATTTGAACTAAGCCGCTTGCCCGCAGTCCTTGTCGAAGTCTTGTCAGCCACTATGAGAGAAGAAGTGCAAGGAAGATGAACAGAAAAAAGAAAAGGAAAATGAGAAGGAAAAAGAAAAAAAAAATCTAAAAAAATATTTTAAAAATTCTCACATCAGCGTTGGTCGAATGACCGCCACCAGCTGGCATTCATGTCAATGCAAGTCAACTAAAATTGACTAAATGAACTAAATTGATACCAATACAAAAATGTTTGGGATTAAATTAGTTTAATTGAAAAGTTTCAGATTGAATTAGTACCAATGTGATAGATTTATGAACTTTTTTTGTACTTTTCACACTATTCATGTGTCCCAAACTTATGTTAACTCGTGTCAGTTGAGAATTGTCATGCTCCGAGGTCAACTTTCTAGATACATGATCAGAATGGTTTGAATCTCACATACAGGAGAAGCCAGTAGGAGATGGGAATTCAAAAGACTTTTTAAGTGTTTCAAACAAGAAGAATTTTCAAAGATTTTCAATTCTATTTTAGGTTATAGATTTTCAAAAAAATTTGAAGATTTTTTCAAAGATTTCACATTCTATCTTAGATTGCACCAAACACATAATGGGATATCTTTACAACCTAGGGATATTTTGAGAATTTCAAGTCCCCTTTTATCCAATCCCAATTTGGAACTAGCTAACCAAACATAGTTTTAAGTGTTAAGTGGGTTGTAAATAAGTTTACAACTTATTTAGACCCAATCCACCATTATCACTCTCTCAATCTTACACTTACTTCACACTCTCATTTCAGTTTAAATATGAGTTTTCCCACATTAGGTTAAATATGGTAGTGTTTTAATAAAATGTTTTTTTAATCGTAATAGTAATATGAGTTGAGTTGAGTATAAAGTGAGGATGGGTTAATAGATTTTTATTACGAATAAATGGGTTTTAAACTGGTTAATGGATCAATTAGGATCAGACCAATTATGACCCCACCCAAACTCGACCCAACCCACTTGTTTGACATGTCTATGAAGATTCCAAATGGCCATTTAATTAACATATTATATGTGCATACATGCATGACTTTATAGATAGACTCTAAATGCATGGATGAGATGTAATTAGAATATAGCACAAAAATGAATAAAGTAAAAAAAATAATAATCAAACTTTGTTTGTTTTGCGGAGAATGATGATTTTAAAACATATTTTCTTAAAAATATTTGATTGTATCTCATAAAAAGATAAATTGATGGAATATATTTTCAATATTTATGAAAATGTTTAGAAATAAATTGTTGTTAATAATAAAAATATTTTTATTTAACTAATTATTTCAAGCCAGACAAATACTTATTTGAGAAAAATTTTCAAGAAACAAACAAAACATTAAATTTTACAAGAAAAAATGAATACAAAACAAATAAATAGCATAAATTAAATAAAAATAAATAAAGAAACTAAGAATCTTTTAAAGGCTACTCTCCATGGTAGCTCAAGAAAATATGAACAATTGTCCAATTAGCCTTAAATTTATTATATGGATACTAAGTCAGTTTTATATTTTTTGATTATGTCAATTTAGTCTTGAACCTTTACATGAAATTTTAATGTGGTCCTTTCGACTGATTTTTGCCAAAAATTGCCAACATAACATTATGCTATGTGGGACAATCAACATGATTGAACCACCGCATCAATAGTTTCTTGAAAAAATTGATTGGAATGACTATATTAAAATTTTGTACAAAAATGTATTACTAAATTGGTCAAATTAGAAAGTTTATAACTAAATTAGCATCCATGCAATAAATTTAAAATTGATTGGGTAATTTTTTTCCGAAGAATACTTTGTTCTTAAAGGCTAAGATGAAATTTTGATATATTGCTCTTTTTGCTTAATATCTTTGCAATATTGCAGCTGGAAAGAAAGAAATTTTGACAACCCTAGTCCCATGTCAAAATGCTGAATCTATACAGTTATCTAAAGAGGGCAATTAAATATGGTGTCACGGTTTAAAAAGAAATAACACATCCTGTAAATTATAGAAATGCGTTCACAAAATTAGTTATAACATTAATTACGGACATGGGACGTCCTTTTAATAAATTGGCAAGGATATGACCATTTAAGTTATAATATTTTTACTAAAATATCATAGAAAAAGTCCGCACTTTCATTTCTTATAATGTAATTTATAACTTAATAAAGTTAATAATTGAGTGTTTGAGTTGGCTTAAACCAAACCGAGGTCATTTGGCCAGAAACCGTCTTTCAATTAGGGCAAGGCCTTCAACCGAGATCTAGAAAATCGAGATTTCAATCTACTCTAAGGCCTTGTTTGGTAGCCATCCAAACAAGGCCAAATTCTGATTCTTTGTTCCCGGAATCAAATTGGGAACAGAATTGCGTTTAGTAAAATTTTTGTTCAGGGAACAAATTGGTAGTAGAATCAATAATATAAAAAAAAAATGATTCTTGTTCCAAAATAAGAAAAAGAATCAAACTTAACTATTATTCTCTTTTCTTCTTATTCTTCAATCGCACGCCACCATCCACCCCCATCCGCCATCGTCCGCCGTCACCGCCGGTTGCCAAGAATCGATTCGGCGAGCTTGCTTGGGAGGCTCGCCAAGCCGGGCGAGGTCTGGCGAGCTCGCCGGAGGCAAGCCTAGCCACCGGCAAGGCTCGGCCTAGCCAGATCTAGCGAGGTTGAGCCTCGCCGGGGCTAGGCAAGCCTCCTGATGCCTAGCCCCATCGGTGGCCAAGCGGGCCTCGCCCAGCCCCGACAAGGCTCACCCAACCCCGCTGGTGGCCAGGCGGGCCTTGCCCAGCCCCACCGGTGGCCAAGCGGATCTTGCCTAGCCCCGGCAAGGTCGGCCTGGCCACCAGCGAGGCTCAACCTTGCCAGATTGGCAAGGTTGGGCGAGCCTCGCCCAGTTGCTGGCGATGCTTCGGTGAGGTCGCCGGCCCTTATCTGGCCAATCGCCGGATCGGCGACCGGCTTGAAGAAGAAGAAGAAGAAGAAGAAGAAGAAGAATAGGAAAGAAAAGAAAAAAAATATAAAAATTATTTAAAAATTAAAATAAAATAATTTGGAACATAATCAATGAAAGTACAGTATCAAACGTAATTCTATTCCAGAATCAGAAATTTTGGATAGTTACCAAACGGTTTAAAATGCTTAGAATCAGCTTCCGGGAACAAAATAAAAAAAATCATTTCTGATCAGAATCTACTCCCGAGAATAGAATTGTTACCAAACGCGCCCTAACCGAGCCAAAACATCCCTCGAGGCTCGAGATGCCCGGCCATTTACACCCATGAAGCTTCATGGTGAGTCAAGCACGCATGCATCGACGTCATGCGCAGCTTCTATAATTTACAATTAAGCTCTAATAGGTGCATTGAATCTCGTGTTCGAATCGCATTTTCTCCCACTCCGGAAAATGCTCCCTATCGTATAGACGTAGCCATAATCATAATTGGTGAACCTCGCTAAGCCAAAAGGTTTGAACACCTCTCATTACGAAAGAAAATCAACGAAGAAACATTGCTATTTCATTCCAAAGAATTTAGAGATGCTTCGAGGAGATTCAACGCGTCCCGACTGTTTTCACGGAGTTGGCCCGTCCTGCTCTCTTGCACATGCGCAGTTTGACCGGATAATTCAAACCGAGACGTTTGAATCGTCTGCTCTCGATGATAAAAGAGCCAGGCGGATGCGGACGAGCCCTCCCGTACGTAATCACGTGTCAGCCATTTCGTCGTCGTCTACTCACCGTCTCCGGACCGTCCTCTCTCTGCTACTTCAGCAGGCATCGGAGTCACGTCTCGATCATGGGGCTTCCGTTTTTTATCCCCCCGAAAGCGGGAAAAAAGGTCCAAAATCGTCGTCAGCGACGGGCGAAACTTGTCTTTGACCGTGGCAGTGGCGCTACGAGAATAAGAAAGGAGACGGTTCCACGAGGTAGTGCGTGCTGCTACGACACGAAAATGCCCCGATTCGACGTTCCGAGCTCGGGAGCGCGCACGATGGAAGCACGAGAATTGTAATTCCTGAATATCGATGAGTCGGCCGGCAAATTAGGTAAGTGGTAAGCACGAGATATCATGATTTACGTGATCACAGAACTTATCTTTTTGGATTGACGTAGTTGATTAGGTGTGGTTGAATTTGGCGTTTTGATCCCATCAATTGCACACGAAATGGTAAGGATAAAGCCATATGTACCAAATGAAGATTCGAACATGACCGGTTTATAGAGCTTGCGGGATTATTTCTTCGGATTTCCGTGCTCGTTCTCCTTGATTGTAAAGAAAAGAGTTTTGTGGTTGTGCCTGCACACATGGAGAAAGACACAAGATCCACCAAAGAAGGCGATTCCGCAAGTGATGGATACTATGCGAGACATCAACCTCAAAGGGTTAACAGCATTTCATCTCATGCTACTGCAACGTACTTCGTTCACGAATTGTTACGTCGCTGATTTTATGAGGTGACGGTTAATAGCATCATGGGTTGTAAGGGGTTCAAACAAATTGATTTGTCAATTTAGAGCATAAATTTGTTCTTCAATATGCATTATCTAAGCTAATATTTATAAGGATGTATAAATAGTGCCACATTTGGATCCATAAGTATTAAGGCTCCTTTTATTTCCTAAAAAATGAATGATTTGAAAAATATTTTTCTAAATAAAATTTCTTTTTTATTATCTGCGAAAATATTTAAATATAGATTATTTTCGATAATGAAAATATTTTATATTAAGTAATTATTTCAAACGATATAATATTTTCAAAAAAATAATTATAAATTATATTTTTTCATGAAACAAGCAAAGTCAAAATATTTGATAATATTTCAAGAGTGTCACAGATATATCGATCAGACAGCAAAAGAGAACATTTCATCGCTCTTTGACACGTAGCTTTATAAAGCACTCAATAATATAAGAATGGCACCAGGATGAAGTCATAGAAAAGACATAGCAAAGGAAAAGGCAAAAAAGGGTACTGTAAAGCAAAAATCGCCAATAGTGCGTGAGTAAAATTGGCAAGGAACTCACCCGGTTTGTACTAACAAAAGGGAAAATTTTAGTAGCGCTAAGTAAAATGTTTGGCCTAATTGTCTCTAGAACTCTGCATTTTAAAAAGTGGTGCAATCAACTTCAATAGTAATTAGTTATAATTTGTTAATGTGGCACGTTGGCAATTTGTTGCAGCTTTTCTCAATAGTTTTGTTATATCAGTAGCGATGTGACATGAAAATGATGTAGCGTTGCATCACAGTTAAAAAAAATCTAAAGAAATCAAAATGTTAAAAAGAATAAAAACAAAATTGGAGATTAACCTAAAAAAAATGCCAAAAAAAGGGAGACGGAGAGAACACCACGAATGGGGTGACGTTTAGCCACGTCCCCACGTCGCCGGCGAGGGCCGGCTCAAAACCTCCCTCACGCTGGCTGTCTTTACTTTGATTTTCTTGATTTTGCTTTTGTTTGTGCCTTTTTTTCTATATGCTTTATAAAAAAAAAATGGCCTATTGGCACCACGTCAACACAACTTGAAAATAATCAAAGCAACACGTAGGATTATAGCATGTCATGTCAACAAGTTCAGTTACGATCGTCCGATAAGTCACTGCTGGATTTGAAGCATTGCACTTTTCAATTCCTTTTAAAAATAATAAAATAATCTTCTATTTTCTGTAACATAATAATCATGGTGAACACTTGTCTAGGGTAGAATCTAAAATCGAATCATACTGATCTTATCTGGTTGATTCTAGTTCGATAAGATAGATTTTGGGTTCCAAAAATTAGGTGTCGATCTCAATATGATGACTTTCAAATTTCAAGTTCTAGATTCCAATTGCAAAGTTGGTAAGTTCCAAATCTAGAATTTGATATGATGCTACTTCACGATAAAAAATATATATAAATAAATCAAAATGCCCAAAAGAATCAAAAATCTTTTAGAGATTAGTTGGAAAAATGCCAAAATCGAAAAAAAAAAAAAAAAAAACAAGGAGATAGAGACAACACCGCAAGTAGGGTGGGGTTTAGCAACGTCCCCACATCGCCGGCGAGGGCCAGCTCGCTTTGATTTCTTGATTTTATTTTTTGTCTTTTTTCTTTTATATCATAAATCTTAACAAGAAAAAATTGGCCTATTGACACCACAGTTAACACAACACATTCTTGAAAATCATTAAAACATGTCATAATCTACCATGTCATGTTAACAAATTCAGTCATGATCTTCGAAATTATTTTTCTGCACTGGATTCAAAATGTTGAGGATTTAATTGTATTTTCTCAAATGCTTAGGAATTATTTGCACATGGAGGAATAGTAATTCGATTTTTCCTTCTAAAAACAATAAAATTTGACAAGTCTTCTATGTTCTGCAACATTCCCACTACCGACTCCAGAAAGGAAGCGAAGAAAGGAAAAAACAAATAAGAGCGCGTTTGGTAATACTTCTATTCTCGGGAACAATTTATGATAAAAAATTATTCTTTTTTATTCTATTCTTAGGAACAATTTCTAAGCATTTTAAGCCGTTTAGTAACGGTTCAAAATTTCAATTCCCGGAATAGAATTGCGTTTGGCACCATCATCCTCAAAATTTCTATTTCAAATCATTTTCTTTTAATTTTTAAATAATTTTATTATTTTTTCCTTTTTTTCCTTTCTTTCTCTTCTTCTTCTTCAAGGTTGTCAGTTGCCGACCTTGGGATAACTGGCGATTGGCAGACGAGGGCCGGCAACCTCGTTGGAATATCACTGGCCCTCAACGAGGCCATGCCTCATTAGTCAAGCCTTGTCGACTGTTGGGCGAGGCTTGGCCAAGCCATGGCCAGGCAAGGCTCACCAGTGGTGGGGGGGAGGCTCACTTAGCCATCAGCGAGCTCGCTGGACCTTGCCCAACTTGTTGCCGGTGACCGGTGGTGGTAAATAGCGGACGGTGGCGGTAATTGAAGAAGAAGAAAGAGAGGAGAAAAACAAGAAAAAAAGAAAAGAAAAGAAAAGAGAAAAATAGGTTGGTTGATTCTAGAATTATTTTCGAAAACAAAAAATCAATTTATTTATTTCTTGATTATATTACTAATCTAACAAAATAATAGAAATTTATATTCAGGAACGAAAGAATAGAAATGATCACTGTTTGGCAAGTTTTGCCAAACAAACCCTAAATAACCCGCCACAAAAATCTCATTCTACGGTGAAGAAGCGAAGGCACACACGTAATTTCCTACTAGTCAAGTTGAACTATTTATATTCTACCATAAAAAAAAAAGGTAAACTATTCATAGAAAAAAGGTAAACGAGGTAAAAATAAAAGGCTAAATGATTTCAGTGTAGAATTCGTAATTTTAGTAGTTAAAGTTGTCATATATTGCAAAACTGTTGCCCATCAAAAGAATTTATTCTCCTTAAATTTAATATCACAATGGGAATTACGAAATAATAATATTACGAACGTTTGTAAATGTTTATTAATAAAGTATCGTCATATCAATATAGATGTACACAAGTGTTTTTTAATGAAAAATCTCCCCTCAAAGCGAATCAAAGTGAAATCACAAAAATGGCTCTTGCACGTATTATGCTATCATCGCCCATCGGCACTATTTAACTTCGATCGTCGTACTATCTTTTTTTTTTTCCTTTTTATTGATACTTCTTCTTGTTACAGATTTGCTCTATAAGCTAATTTTTTTTATCACTATGTCAGGATAATGTCCATGACTCATCCAAATGTCGTCCAAAATTACTGACTGAGTAAAGAGAGCTAGAGATTAACGCATTTTGCTGATGCGAAATGAAAAAAGAAGTCGAGAAGAAATTACTAAAACTAGTTCTTATACTATTGTCCTTGTTTGACTGTAATTTATTTTCAAATGGATTCAAAGAAATAAATATCGTATCTCCATCAAAATCCAGACATAGTTTGATTATCAAGCACTAGAGATCAATACATAGCGTCAACATGGAACAAGCAATGGAAATTTGATGAACTAAAGCAATCCTCAAGAGTTAGGGAGAACTGCTGCGACATCAATTTTTTTATATCGATGGCACGGAGCTATATATTAATCTTAAGTGCAATTAAAAATTTAGCACTTAACCAAAAAAAAAAAAAAAATTTAGCACGTATATAATAGATTTTAATTAATTCTTTATAATAGTTTTTTTAACATAATTCTTTATAATAGTTAACCCTCCTCGAACTTCGGTGACAGTATACCTTGTCCTTGAATTTTCAAATGTTAAGCAATAATCCTGTGAACTATCGTTTTATTGCAAGGGTTAATACCTTAAAAAACCCCAAACTGGTACACTTGTGACAAATTTACCCTAAACTATTTTTTTAACCATGAAAAATCCCAAACTGATACACCTATGACAAATTTACCCCGACTAACTATAAAAAACCATAAACTTGTACATTTATGACAAATTTACTCCAAACTAATTTATTCGACCACAAAAAACCCTAAACTGATAAATTTGTGATTAATATACCCTCCGAAATATTAGATTAATACCACAAAAAAATCATAAAAATTATAAACTGTGACAAACATAGTGTAAAATCCTAAATTGATATACCGGTCAATTGTCATGTGTTATTTAACTTTATAATTTAACAAGAAAATTTAACTAAAACTAACAAAGAGTAAATTTGTCACAAGTGTACTTGTTTAGAGTAAATTTGTCAAAAAGGTATACCAGTTTGGGGTTTTTCAAGGTATTAACCCTTATTGCAACTATTAACTCTTTGTTATATTTTTTTGTCAACATGTATTAAGAGGTAAAAGCATATTTTCATTTCATTTTTTTAAGGAAATCTCTCTTTTATCCTTAGTTGCTGTGCGAAATACAAAAAAATTTAAAAAGGGAGAAAACTAATTATCTAAGTTCAAACAATAGCAAAAATAAATGTCATTATGTTTTAAATTTGACAAATATATCCACTTTAACAAAAAAATAATAATATATTTTGTGAAAAATTAAATAAAAGGGAAAATAGCTTGAATAAAAAAAGTTCAAATGACAATAAATTTTGGTATGTTTAAAGAGTTAATTAATGTCCTCAATTCATAAAAGGATAATTTTTAAATATGTTCTCAACTCATAAAAAAATGATTAACCAAAATCCAAAATAATATTTTTAATTTTTTTTTTTTATTGATCGACAATTTTTTTTTCATTCATCTATTATTTAAAAATACGTAATGCATATTCAATTTTGTAATTTGTTTCATTGTTGAGGCATTTTTCTATTTTACTTAACTGTATATTTGTATATAGAAGTATCTTATAAATTCTATTATATATTCATGAAATTCTTACCGTTTTCATTTCTTAATATTATAATCGTTCTTTATTATGTTTGATATTGATATTCTAGATAATTTATTGTTCTCTATTGTTCTCTATTCTTATCTTCTTTGTATAGAAATGAAAAAGTGAAAAAGAGATTTTCTTAAAAACAATAAGATGAAAATACACTTTTATCTATTAAAAGTTGTGGGCATCGTACTAATGAAAAATATAACAGAGTATTAACGGTCATAAAAGATAATATTCAAGAATGCAGCCAAAATTTTAAAAAGAAAATGTGTACGACCTCCAAATTTCGGGAGGGTTTTGAGTAATATTTTTTCGATAAGATTTTGAGAATAATGAAAGTAAAATGTAAGTTAAACTTAGTAAATAGATTACAATAAATTATATTACAACAATCTGCTAAACAAAAATAGTAAATTTTTTAATTTATTCAACATCATTCTACTAATTCTTGTAATTTTGTCATAGAGAAAGATATTAAAATTATCATTTTATATTTTTCTCATTCCATCCTTTGATTTTATCTCGTTCCGTTGAACCGAATGGAACATGAATTTTGTCGGGTCGGTTCGCGGGCGGCGGGCGGCGGGAGAGGGGAGGGCGCCGGCCAAAGCAAAAACCAAGGCTCTATTCCCAATCTTGGAAATAGTATTTGTCGCAAACGAATCATAAAATAGATTTTTCCCGAAAAGATAACCAGAAGAACAGCACACAAAAAGACAAGCACCGCCGAGACCGGCTCGTCCCGACAACTGTAGATCGGGCGTGGCTTCGCTTTCACACGTGGACGGTGGGGATTACGAGCGCGACCAGCAGCAGCAGCAGCCAAAATGAGGAGCTGAGGAGAGAGGAGAGAGACTTGGGGATCGGGTTTTCCGGCTAACCATGGTTGAACCCCCATCCAACGTCCCAAACCTTTGAAGGCCAGGCCCCTTATTAACCATGGTTAACTCTCGCCGCTTCCCAGTTCCCAGTTTCCTCCTCTTGCAAACAAAAAGCTCTTTTGCTTTTTGACAATCCAGGAATCTCTCTCTCTCTCTACGATTTGTCTTCTTCCTCCTCCCAGAATCGCAGCCGCCGCCTTCGGGGACCAGTGTTCTCCGGTCAAGACCCGGCCAGCCATTATCCTCAATCTGGAACTCCGCATTTCGTTTTCTTTTGAATAAGCTCGAGCTGAATGCGAGTGCTGGAAGAACTCTTGGAGAAGAGAGAGAGAGAGAGAGAGAGAAAGAGAGAGAGAGGGAGGCGGTTCTCTTTCAGATGATCCTTTCGCCGGAGAGTGCTTCATCTTGTTCTTCAGCCTTTCGATGGTGTTGTAAGAGCTTTAGGACCGAGTCGAGCCTCTAAGACCCATCTACCCATCTTCGGTTCAGTTCGATATAGTCGAAGAACGCAGGAACTGGGATTTTGGCCGAGCTCGTTGGAGTAGCCATTGATGGTGGAGATGCCAAATCCGTCTTCGCAAGAGGTTTCTTCCAGCGACCTATCGGCACCGCCGGCAAAGAAGAAGCGTAGTCTTCCGGGGATGCCAGGTATGATTGGCCCAGCTGAGCTACGACATGATCGCACAAAACCCTAAATTTGCCGCTCTAAATCTCTCTCTCTCTCTCTCTCTCTCTCTCTCTGCGTGTGGCAGATCCTGAGGCGGAGGTGATAGCTCTGTCGCCGAAGACGCTGCTGGCGACGAACCGGTTCGTGTGCGAGATCTGCAACAAGGGGTTCCAGCGGGACCAGAACCTGCAGCTCCACCGGCGGGGCCACAACCTGCCTTGGAGGCTTCGCCAGCGGGACAGCAATGCGGAGCCGCCGCGGAAGAAGGTCTACGTGTGCCCCGAGCCGGGCTGTGTCCACCACAGCCCCGCCAGGGCCCTCGGCGACCTCACCGGGATCAAGAAGCACTTCTGTCGGAAGCACGGCGAGAAGAAGTGGAAGTGCGAGCGGTGCTCCAAGAAGTACGCCGTCCAGTCCGACTGGAAGGCCCACATGAGGACCTGCGGCACCCGCGAGTACAAGTGCGACTGCGGGATGCTGTTCTCTCGGTATTACCGTGTTCCTTCTCCAGACGAAGACGGGTCAATGACAATATGAGATTTACGAATTTTCTTTTTCGGGTTTCTGATTTGCAGGAGGGATAGTTTCGTGACGCACAGAGCCTTCTGCGACGCATTGGCGGAGGAGAGCTCGAGAGCTCAGAATAACAACTCGGTGCAAGACGAGCAGAATGCCAGGAGGTCTGGGTCGGCCGCCGCCGCCGCCTCCGCCTCGTCGCCTCCGCCTCCGCCGCTTACCCCGTCGACCACGGTGGTGTCTCCGGTCCTCTCCCTTCAAAGTTCAGGTGAATTCTTTTATTCCAGCTGAGATAGCCAGGCTCGGCGTGCAAGATAGGCGTGTGAATTAGCGGAGGTCAAAGGGGAAATGTTTAAATAATGAGGCGTATCATGTTCCATTCAGATGTCGCGGTCTAATTTGCTTAGCTTGACGATCTGGTCCGAGTGTTTTATTATAAAGATTCGTGTTTTGTCTGTTCTTGAAGTCTCTCTCCTTGTCCGCTGCGTAGCCGGTAATAGGGGCGGAGGAGACAAGACAGACTGTTAAAGAGAAAGAAAGGGGGGGTGGGTTTGGATTTTTAATGGGTTTTTGGATCACTGGTTCTTTGCTTAGTTGACTATGGAGATCAGAGAATCCATTGGGCAACAAAAGGGAAAAAGGGGGTTGGGGATTGTTCATTATGGTGGGTGAGAAAGGACGCCATTATTGCTTCTCCTTTAAAGCTTTGAAAATGTGGGAAAAAGCTCTTGTGAAGTTCATTCCAGCTAGGACTTTGGGAGAGTTTTTGCGATCCCGAAAGAGTCTTTTTCTTCACTGTTTTCTTTTCGCACTTTCATTGGGATCGCGCAATTATCTTTCTGGATCTTACTTTTGGCTTTCCATATCCCTTTTTTTAATTCGGGCCTCTTTTGCTTTCGGGGGTTGCAGATTTGCCTGAAAACGCAATTGAACTTGTGCCATCTGCTCTGGCGTCGTCTTCTGTTGCTGCCACCGCAACTGCCCCCACTGGCCCGGACAGCAGTGCGGTCACTGGCAGCAACACTGCCTTCACCTGCATATTTCCGGCGTCGGCTCCGCCATTGCCGCAGGCCTCGCCTTCTTCGCTCTCCAATCTGGTCTGCACCGCGGCAACAACCCCATCACCCTCTACTACGGAACCAGCCTCCCTCTCCCTCTTCCTCTCCAGCACTGCCTCGTCCCTCTTCTCGAGGCCTGATCAGAACCAGCAGCACCTCTACGCCCTGCCTCCTCAGCCCGCCCCAACCATGTCTGCCACGGCCTTGCTTCAAAAGGCCGCTCAAATGGGCACGGCAGCCACCAATGCGTCACTGCTTCGTGGGCTTGGCTTAGCTATTTCCTCACCTATTGCTTCTTCTAGCCACGAGGCAACTCTGGTGACTGCCGGCGATGGCTCCACCCGGTGGAGCAGCCAAGGGAAGGTGGAGAGCTCCTCGGAAGGAGCTGGGCTCGGGCTGGGTCTCCCGTCTCCGCCAACGCTGTTCGGCAACAGGCCCATGACAGTGGATTTTCTGGGACTGGGAATGGGTCCTGCCGGGGGCCACACAGGCAGGCTGTCGGCTCTGCTCACTTCAATTGACGGCGGGCTGTCGTCGGATCGTGGATTCAGTGGCGGAGTGCCTGGTGTTTTGTTTGGAGGAGGAGGAGGAGGAGGAGGAGGAGGAGGAGGGAGAGAGAGGGTGGATGACCTCAGTCGAGGTTCTTGGGAGGAGTTTCCTGAGTCGAAGCCCGACGGGCCAGACGGGCCAAATGGGCCTCCTCACTATCTCTAGTGACCGTCTAAGTGCACTTCCCGGGCTCTTTTTGCTCCTGGCCTCTTGGGGAAGTTCACGATCAAGCTTGGGACTGCTTTTTTTGTAATAACAACAGTATAGGTGTGATTTATTTTACGAATGTATATCGTTCTATTTATCTAGTCTTTATGTCATCTTTCTCTTTTTTAGCCAATATAATATAGTTCTTGCTTCTTACTAAACCCTATATGGGTGCTAGTCCTCTTTCAAATGACTCAAATGCATTTTGTGGCGAACCTTAGTTTGCTAGAAATAAATTTACGACGTTTCAAGATGCCAACAACAGTCCCCTACCCAATTATCTAATCCAAGCGCTTCATTTAGTAATTACGATAGGAAGCGATGAGGGTGCATGTGATTGAAAGTAATAGCCACGTTGTTCCAGGATGTTGCAATTGGAGTTAGATTGCAAGCAACGAGTGACGTGCTTCGGATAAACTCATCTAAAGAATCTTATATGCCATTTTAGCGCATGCTTTTCAAAGCATATAATTTAATAGGAACTTATATGCATAATTAGTAAAACGTGCTGCAACCGGTTGTGCTCCCTGGGTAGCACCTCCATATAACTTTATTCGTGACGGGACTTCTGTCTAAATGGCTTCAGTTAAGTTGACGGGTCCCTGGCTCTATTTAATCAGCAAGAGGCACCAACGGTTACAATCTGTTGGAGAAATCTTTCCAGAATATTTTGAAGCTGACAAAACGTTTCTATCAGTCTAGTTTGGATATCGATAGTTAAAGTCTCAAGACTTTGTAATCTCAAGACTCAAGACTCAAGACTCAAGACTCAAGACTCAAGCTTATTCTCACCGATAGTCTTTCTAATCCAAAGTGACGAAGGATATCCAAAACGAAGTATATGGTTGAGGATTTGATCCTATCCTCTCGGAAAAGATCCCTTGGTTGGATAATCATTTCGGATTCTTTGATTCTTATCTAAGATCAATTGAAGATCAAATGTTCGACGAAACATTCTTGGAATGTTCTATTCTTGGAAACCAAAATCCTGATTGTATGGGCGAACATGATTGATGGGCTATCATCAGATTCCTTAAATAGCTCGGATGATATTCTTAATTGATTCCGTCCAACGGGTAGATTGGAGGAATTCCTTTGGTAAGTGCCAACGGCTATGATGGCATAAAGGAGTATAAAAGGAAGACGTTCTAGTTGTTTTAAGTGTGTGATCGATAGAAAAATTCCAGTACGAAGAACCTTGATTGTTAGTCGATACAGTTCGAGCGAAATTGTATACACAGAGAGTGTTTATACTTGGTGATACCTTGAGCGAGTGTAGTAGATCATCTACATCGAGAAATCAAGGAAGATCAACACTGTAACATCTCTTTGTTTATAGTGGAATCCAGCCAATCGGCATCGGTGCGTAAGAGTGGACGTAGGCTTGAATCAAGCCGAACCACTATAAACCTCGTGTTTAATTCTCTCTTTCCCTTACTTAGTCTTACGATTGATCTTTTTAATCCTTCATCTGTCTAAGTATTGTGCAATCTTCAAGAAAATTTTTATAAACCTATTCACCCCCCTCTAGGTACTCGTACTAGCATTATCAATTGGTATCAGAGCTCGTGTTCTTACTTTATTTGAAGTGTTTTACTTGAGTAAAAGATACATGGCTAGTATGCTAGCACGGGGGCTGTTGGAAGGGCAAAGCAATACCAGACCACCCTACTTTGATGGAAAGGATTACAACATCCGGAAAAACAAGATGAAAGCTTTTCTACGATCAAAGGATCCTCCGGAATGGGATGTGGTGGAAAGAGGAATTACTCCTACCGCTGCATCGGCATCCGAAAGAGGGAAAGAAACCGTTGAAACCAGCGGAATGTCTCAAGAAGAGATAAACAAGAGACAAGCACTCGATGCAAAAGCAATTTACTCTTTATATTGTGCTTTATCACCAACCGAATATAATGAATATCTTCTTGTGAAACAAAAAAAGAAGTCGGGATAGATTACATATCACTTATGAAGGGACGGACCGAGTGAAGGAGACCAGAATTAACATTCTTCTTGGTCAATATGAAGCCTTCAAAATGAAACAAGGAGAATCTATAACCGACATGTTTAGCCGTTTTAGATATTGTCAATGGACTTGAGAATCAAGGACAGAAAATTTCTGATCCCATGAAGGTGAACAAGCTACTGCGTGGACTCTCCAAGGATTGGAATCATATAAAGACTTCAATTAGAGAGACGCAAAGAATTATGCCATTATCTGTAGACGAGCTGATCGGAACTCTTCAGTCTTATGAAGTGGAACGAATTAATGAAGACGAAGATCCAAGATGTAAGAAATCCATTGCATTAAAATCTAACGATGATTCGATGATACGGACTCGAAGAAGATCTCGGACGATGAGGAGCTTGCACTTATGATTAGAAGGTTGAAGGAAAACGAATAGAAAAGGAAGAAGGTTCAACTCGAGGAAACAAAGTCTTCAGAAACAGCAAACCAAGTTTGTTGATAATGAGGAACCAAACAAAGATGTAGTTTGCTTCGAATGTAAGAAAAAGGGACACATCGAGACCAAATTGTCCTCTCTGAAGAAGAAAAGAGGAAAAGCTGAAAAGTCTCGAAAAGCTCTCAAAGCTGAAACTTGGAGCGATACGAGTGTGAAGAAAGTGATGAGGAATATGCCAACTCGTGTCTAATGGCACAATCGGACTCGATTCTAGATCGACTCGGAGCGGTGAATTTGAGGTAAGTGATTATAAAATCCCTGTCAAAGTCTCTAAATACATTGATGAATTATGTCTTAGTCTTAAGACTTCTCTAAAAAGGATTTCCGAACTTAAAAAGGAAAACTCAGTGTTAAAACAAAAGGAAAATATTTTAAAAGAAAAAGTGAAAAGTTTAGACTTGAATGTTTCTACTCTTAAGGAGAATGAAGATAGACTTTCAAAAGAAAATGTTTTCTTAAAAACTGACTTATCAAATATTTCAAAGAAATTTTCAATAGGGTCTGAAAAACTTGAAAAAGTTCTTTCAGTCCAAAGACCTTACTTTAATAAGTCTGGTTTGGGTATGACAACAGAAACAATTCCTTTGATTGATTTTCCAAAAGTAAAAGAAAGAATTAAGAAAAGACCGTCAAAAGAGGCTTACGAAAATCATTTCAAGAAAGTCTTTGTAAAGTCTGTAGGTCGAAGTGCTTTAAGGTGTTCAAAGTGTAACAAATCGGGATCATTTTGAAAAAGAGTGTCCTATGGTTTGGAAGCTGTTAAGAAAGTATGGCCTAGTAATGCTTATTCTACTAACGCCAAAGGACCCAAGAAAATTTGGGTACCAAAGAAAGCTTGAGACTCTCTTTTGAATGCGGGTCTGTCAAAAAGAAAGTTAAGTGGTATCTTGACAGCGGATTTTCAAGACACATGACGGGAGACTCAAATTGCTTCATAAAGCTTGTTCAAGTGAATGGTGGAAAAGTTTCATTTGGAGGAAACAGCAAAGGAAGCATTGTGGGATTTGGAACTGTGAAAATTGGAAATCTCACAATAAGCAATGTCTCTCTAGTGGAAGGACTCAACTACAATCTTCTAAGTATTAGCCAATTGTGTGATACTGGTTTCAAGATCTCCTTTCAAGAAGGCACATGTTCTGGAATTAGCAAAGACTCAACTCAGTCTTTCATGGGTCGAAGGCATGGAAATATCTACCTCCTTGATGTAAAACCAAATGAAGCACAATGCCTAATTTCAATTCAAGATGAAGCAGTCTTATGGCACGTAAAGCTTGGCCATGTCAACATGAAACAATTAGCCAAAATCTCATCAAAGAAGCTTGTTCGAGGTCTACCTAAATTGCCATACCAAAAGTCGATTCATGCACTCCATGCATCGGGGAAGCGGGTAAGAAATTCATTTAAGCAAATAAACCATATTTCTACTAATCATGTACTACGGTTGCTTCATATGGATCTCTTCGGACCAACCAGGAGAACCCGAGCATTGGAGGTAAGAAATATTGCCTAGTAATTGTGGATGATTACTCCCGCTTTACTTGGGTATATTTCATTGCAAGTAAGTCAGAAACCTTTTCGTATTTTGAAAAATTTGCTAAAAAGGTTCAAAATGAAAAAGGATGTGCAATCTCAAGCATAAGAACAGATCATGGAAGTGAATTTGAAAACCAAGATTTTACGAAATTTTGTGATAAATCTGGTTTTAATCATATGTTTTCCTCTCCATATACTCCAGAGCAAAATGGAGTTGTGGAAAGAAAGAATAGATCTCTTCAAGAAATGGCTAGAACACTTTTAATTGAAAGCAAAATTTCTTCACGATTTTGGGCTGAAGTTGTTTCAACAGCATGCTATATTATAAATAGAGTCTTTTTAAGACCTATTTTAGAGAAAACCCCTATGAATTGTTCAAAGGTAAAAAGCCCGTTGTTTCATACTTTCACGTGTTTGGTTGCAAATGCTTTATTTTGAAAAATGCAAATGATCGAGTTGGTAAGTTTGAAGAAAGATCGATGAAGGCATCTTCCTTGGATATTCTACATCAAGCAAAGCCTACGAGTCTATAACAAGAAAAGCCAGTCGGTGGAGGAATCAACGAATGTTAAATTCCAAGACTCAATGCAAGATGAATCCAGCCATTCAGCATGAAGAATCGAACCTACCTGCACCCTCCATCGCTTACAACTCAAGAAGCATCTCAGTCTCTGGAAGTCCAACATCAAGAATCTCATGAAGATTCAAATAAAGAAAGAGATCATCAACCAGGCAGATCAACCAGTAACTGGAAGCATAAATCCAGTCATCCTAAAGATCTCATTATTGGTGAAATCAATGAAGGAATCCGCACCAGATCAAAAGGCGTGAAGAATCTAGTGTCGTGGCTCTTATTTCGAAATCGGACCAAAAGCATAGAAGAAGCTTTATCTCGATGAAAGTTGGATCGAGGCTATGCAAGAAGAACTCGACAATTCAACATCAATGATGTCCGGGAATTGACATCTAAACCAAAAGGTAAAACTGTTATTGGAACCAAATGGGTATTCAGGAACAAGATGAATGAAGAAGGAAAAGTCGTACGAAACAAAGCAAGACTCGTGGCCAAAGGATATACGCAACAAGAAGGAATAGACTATGATGAGACTTACGCTCCAAAGTAGCAAGGTTAGAAGCTATTCGTCTATTACTTGCGTTTGCTTGTTATAAAAATTTCAGGTTATTCCAAATGGACGTCAAAAGTGCATTCCTAAATGGATTCATCCATGAGGAAGTTTATGTGGAACAACCACCTGGGTTTGAAGACCCAAAGAAGCGGACTCGGTTTCGACCGAAAAAGGCCTTGTATGGTTTAAAGCAAGCACCTCGAGCTTGGTACGACAGATTAAGTAAGTTCTTATTACAGAATGGTTTTGTCAAAGGTAAAGTAGATACTACATTGTTTATCAAAAAGGAAAGCAAAAGCTTTTTACTTGTTCAAATATATGTGGACGATATTATTTTTGGATCATCTAATGAAAGTCTATGCAAGAAATTTTCTAAGTCTATGCGGGATGAGTTTGAAATGAGTATGATGGGAGAGTTAACATTCTTTCTTGGACTCCAAGTGAAACAAATGAAGGAAGGAACTTTTATTCATCGGGAAAAATATGCGAATGATCTTGTCAAAAGGTTTGGATTGGAAAAGTGCAAAAAGACCGACATACCAATGTCATGTTCTCGAAGATAGACAAGGATGAAGAAGGGAAGAAAGTAGATCAAAAGCTTTATAGGAGCATGATCGGCTCACTTCTTTATCTTACCGTTTCTAGACCCGATATTTTGTTGAGTGTTTGCATTTGTGCTAGGTTTCAATCAGATCCCAGAGAATCCCATCTCGGTCTGTAAAACGTGTTATCAAATACGTTGCCTCATCTTCAAGCATCGGTCTCTCGGTATCCCAAGAAGGGAGACTTTAATCTTCTAGGATACTCGAGATGCGAGATCGGCCGGTTGCGAGTCGATAGAAAAAGCACCTCGGAACTTGTCAACTACTTGGAAACGTAACGGTGTCTTGGTTTTCGAGGAAGCAAAGCACGTAGCTCTTTCTACAATGTAAGCGAGTATGTAGCTCTTGGAAGCTACTGTTCACAAATTCTATGGATAAAACAACAGCTACAAGACTTTGGGATTGAAGACTCATGTACGTAAATCGATGTGACAACACCAAAGTGCGATCAATCTCACCAAAAATCCAATCCTTCATTCAAGAGCAAAGCATATTGAGATTCGACATCACTTCATTAGAGATCATATTCAAAATGGAGAAATCTCGATTAAATTTGTTGATTCAAAGAGTCAACTAGCGGATATATTCACAAAGCCTTTGGAGAAAAATCAATTCGACTTTATCCGTTCAAGACTCAACATTTTGAAGCTTGAAGAAGTTAAAGTCTAGAGACTCACCAACTCTAAGACTCTAATCTTTCGGACTTTAAATCCTCGGACTCGGACATTCGTGGCTATAGACTCGTAAGTTGTATTTCATCTAAGAGGTACGAATTTTCATTTAGTTATTTTAACTCGAAAATGTACGATCTTTCGTTCGGTTATTCTATAATCCGCATGAAATTTGAATTTCTTTTGGAATAATTTTGGCGTTATTGATTTTGAAAAGAAGTAATCGTTCATTTTCCTTGCACCGATTGAACTTCCCTTTTCAAAACTGAGTTATATATATACAGTTTTTCTCTTCCCAATCTTCAAAACCCTAAAAGGCACTCTCCTCCCGATATTGTTTCTACTGCTTGTTCGTCATCGAGAAAGTGGTCATTTTTCTTGGGAAAGCAAGTGAAGGAATCTTCCAATCGACAAAGAAAGATGTCTTCCTCGAGGAAATCATCAAGAATCGCAAGCAGGGGACCACAAAGAATGGAGAAGGGACCGACTCACTTCGATCTCACTGAGGAAGAAGACTTAGCAAGTCAGCGACAAAGTCCGATTCGCTCTCATCCACGTCATTCAACACCTCTTGCCCCACAAGGTGAAAGTCATTTTCTAGAAGAAGAGATAATCGAGGATGCCGACCCAGTAAGAGTCCAAAAACCCTCATTTATGTATAAACTTTATCGTGCGTTGAAAAGCACCGGTACTCCATTGCAATATATAGATGACTTCCTTAAGGACAAAAATTATGGAAATGAGTATCGTTTTCGAAGAAAATGGAGGAATTGGGAATTGCCCCGAAAGGAAAAGCAGAGGAAGCACTCGCAAACATTCCAAGTGATCCTCGTATGCCAGGACAAAATTTAATTGAAGGGAACGATGATGACAGAATGTTCCTTGAATTTCAACCGAAAATGGGAGTGGCAAAGCAAAGGTGAAAGGAAATCGGATGGATTTGTTCAAATCCAAGGATCAAGAAAAAGTGTATTTCAGGCTGTTGAAAAGAGGGGTGATAAACCCTAGAAGTGTCGATTTTGACTTCCTGGACGCCATCAACATAAATTTAAGAGAAAAGTTGAATTTATTTCAACTTGAGAATTTTTGCTCGACTCTGAGACGGGTACGCTCATCGACCGCTTATTTCTATTCAAATCTTAGCTTTTCGGATGCGAATAGAATATCATTTAGTGTACGAGACCAAGTCTACTTGGTAGATGTGAATATGTTGGCTGATATAGTTGGAGTTGAACGAGGACGCTATCTACCAATCAAAGTCTCACCTGCTCGCACTACTCGGAACTGGTCAAAGATAGGGACGCAGAGAAGAAAGTTACCTATTCCGGGATGAATGCCATCAACATCGTGCTTCATAAGATTGTGATCAACTGTCTTAGACCAAAGTCTACGTCAAAGACTTCTGTGTCTCTTTCTGAAGCAAAGTTGATGTATGCGATCAACACAGGACGGAAGTTCTCTCTTCCGCACACTATTCTCTTCCATATGTACAGAACAATGTCGAAAGACAAAGGACAATTGCCTTATCCTGATCTGGTGACCAAGATCTTCAGACACATGAATATTGAACCGCCTCAAACTCTTTGTGTTCAATCGTGTGATAAGATGGTGGTAGGCTTGAAGATGTTAACGAAGATGCGTCTGCAAGAACTTTCCAAGGAAATGGAGAAATTCAGAGTGAAATCTCCTGTTCAGTCCGCTTCAAAGAGAAAAGGAAAGGAGGCCATTGAAGCCCCATCGAAAAAGAAGAAAAGATCTCTCATCCTAGAGGATGAAGATGAAGAGGATGAAGATCCCACTATCCAAGCACTGACAAGAACCAGACGTTCTGTGTCTCAGCCGAGAGAATTTCAGAAGAACCAGAGAGAAGAAGAAGAGCAGAGAGAGAAGGAGAAAGAAGCCGAAGAAGATAAAGAAAAGTCTGCTGCTGAATCTGGAGAGAAGGGAAATCGAGAGCATGATCATCATTCTTCCCTTTGGATGTCCTAGAGACGAGGGGGAGTTGGCGAGCATGAAAGGTCTACACCTCATACTTGCTCATAATGAAGGTCCAAGACAATCTCCCGGCAGACCCGGTAAGAATTTCAGGCTTCTCAATTGCTTGAAGAAGGTGATACATCGACACCAAATCTGCAAGACTATACAGAAGCACCATCGTCTCCATCCGAAAAAGCTCATGCCGGTACACGACGGACAATTCTGCAGATTTTCATCGCATCATGGATATTCTTCGGAAATGCGTGGCCAAATATATGCTCGGAATGTGAAATTCAAGCCATGAAGAATGCTGGACAAGCATCTTCGATCAGCCCGGAGGACAAGATGAAAGACCTCGCTCGCAAATTCAAGCCAATGCCAAAGGAGAAGAGGTAGCTCATCTAAGGCGGGACTTCAAGAGGCTAGAAGGCGTAGTCCAGTCAATGGGAGAATTCCAGATCGTGCGCATTCCCAAGCGACATGACTCCTTTCTCACCCTTTTTTAATGATGACAAAAAGGGGGAGAACCAATTTGAACAAACAAACATTATTTTAAAACTTTGACTTTTGTGGTTATGTTTATGACTTGAGAACTTGAACTTGGGTGTGAGACCGAATTGGTGTGGATTTTGATGCTTGACTGTTTGCATTTATATCAAGTATTGTTATATGGTATTACTCATGAAATACTAACCTATTTGCTGTGGATGCGAGTCTGGTTGTTTATTAATCTTTATGAGTTACCCATATTGCTTGAGTAATGTTTTGCAGGTCAAAGTTGTTCAAATCTACAAGAAAGTTTTGTCACCATCAAAAAGGGGGAGATTGTTGGAGAAATCTTTCCAGAATATTTTGAAGCTGACAAAACGTTTCTATCAGTCTAGTCTGGATATCGATAGTTAAAGTCTCAAGACTTTGTAATCTCAAGACTCAAGACTCAAGCTTATTCTCACTGATAGTCTTTCTAATCCAGTGACGAAGGATATCCAAAACTGAAGTCTATGGTTGAGGATTTGATCCTATCCTCTGGAAAAGATCCCTTGGTTGGATAATCATTTCGGATTCTTTGATTCTTATCTAAGATCAATTGAAGATCAAATGTTCGACGAAACATTCTTGGAATGTTCTATTCTTGGAAACCAAAATCTGATTGTATGGGCGAACATGATTGATGGGCTATCATCGATTCCTTAAATAGCTCGGATGATCTTCTTAATTGATTCCGTCCAACGGGTAGATTGGAGGAATTCCTTTGGTAAGTGCCAACGGCTATGATGGCATAAAGGAGTATAAAAGGAAGACGTTCTAGTTGTTTTAAGTGTGTGATCGATAGAAAAATTCCAGTCTCGAAGAACCTTGATTGTTAGTCGATACGGTTCGAGCGAAATTGTATACACAGAGAGTGTTTATACTTGGTGATACCTTGAGCGAGTGTAGTAGATCATCTACATCGAGAAATCAAGGAAGATCAACACCGTAACATCTCTTTGTTCATAGTGGAATCCAGCCAATCGGGCATCGGTGCGTAAGAGTGGACGTAGGCTTGAATCAAGCCGAACCACTATAAACCTCGTGTTTAATTCTCTCTTTCCCTTACTTAGTCTTACGATTGATCTTTTTAATCCTTCATCTGTCTAAGTATTGTGCAATCTTCAAGAAAATTTTTATAAACCTATTCACCCCCCTCTAGGTACTCGTACTAGCAATTAGGGGAATTGAGTTTTCTTTCTTATACGGGTTTGGTTTTCAGATTTCTTAAGTGCGGTATTCCATGCTTTCACTTGCTAATTTGCTATTATTTTGACCTAAATAAGACCTCGTAGATTGTTCATCTTGCTATTAGTGAACTTTAAGAAGCTCGGGTTATTGGTTTTCCCGATAAGAATCAAACATCTATTGGTACGAAAATATTAAATGAATCGTAACTCTGGAAACTTGTGATTTGCACGTCTCTCTGTTTCTCAATAATTTACTCGGTCATTCTTATCTCATTTTGAAGTAGAACTTCACTGTAGGAAACATTGATACTCTTTTGCAAATGTCTAGTTTAACACGTATCTGATTCTGCAGAACTCCAAGCCCTTGTGTGATTGGGAATGAACCTTTCTTTGTGGCGGAATGGCAATGAATTCTGATGGAGCATCCAAGAGCGAGAAGATTTAATTGGATGACGGATTCTTGTGTGGTCCAAGGAAATCAATGGTTGGCTTTCATGTTAGAATTGTTGTGATATTCTATGTCCGGAGAGCGATGTTCCTTATGGCCTGGTTTGGCTTGTTGCAGCATAAGTGCATCTGTTGCTATTAGTACAGAGGTGACAAATAGCAAAACGGTGGTTGTTATGGAAAGTACTTACAACTCAATCAATTTGAAAGGGTGGTTTTATATGTTTTGGTTTCATTCACATGCTTAAAAGGACACTCTGAATTTTTGTGTTGAGCTTTCTGCAGAATATTCCGATTATGATAGTCATGAAGTTAATGGGAATGGAAAGCCATTGAGAGGTTGTCCAGATGATTGGCAGAGATCCTAGATACAGCGCCCTACTTCTTTCATCAACTGAGATGTTTGGTCAAGGAAAACTATGTATGCTTGTCAACATCAATCATTTTTCATCTTACAATTCTATATGCGTTCAAATGAATGTGATTATCCTAGATAAAATGACAGATTTTCTATAATGCTTGTGATTATGCGCAAATGATCTCTTGTTTATGATCTTTTGGAGCATTATTTTTCTCATGCCGACGTGACATTTTTAATTGCCAATGATAATCATCTTCCTAGAAAATGGAATTATGGAAACCTCATTGTCCAGGATGAATTTAGCGAAGTCATCATGGAAGTGGATAAGCTTAATCCAGTTTACTTATCAGTACCTTATAGGAAAGATATGAAGTCATATCTGGCTCCATGTTTTTGATTTTGTGTATCTTCTGTAGGTTTTGGCTATTCTGTCTCACAAGTTGCTTTAATCACAGGAATGTGCAAGCCTGGGTATATTTATGCAACAAGCTCTTGAGCTCCTCGAGGAAAAAGGTTTGAAAAGCTTTGCAACTTCAAACTCTTGACATTGTTGGAGAAAACTTCCTTGAATGTTTTGAAGCTAACAAAATATTTCCATTAGTCTAGTCTGAAGACTTGCATACTCTTCCATCAAAGTCTGAAGACCTCCGGACTGCCAGACTCAATACTCAAAGTCTATCCTCATTGACAGTTTCTAGACCGTCGAAGAAGACTTATCTAGAACTGGATGTTTCGTCAAGGATTTGACTTTATCGACTGGAGTAGATCTTCTGGTTGGATATAGCATGTCGGAATCCTTTGTTTTGATCAAGATTGATTTGGGAATCGTGGATTCGTTGATTGTCGAAGTATACTTGGAAGGTTTTACTTATGGAAACCAAGATCCTAATTGTATAGGCGAGCAGAATTGATGAGCTATCGTCATGTTCCTTAAATAGCTCGAAGATCTTTCTAATTGATTCTGTCCAACGGGTGGATTGGAAGAATTCCTTTGGTAAGTGCCAATGGGTATGATGGCATAAAAGAGTATATAAGGAAGACGTTCCAATTGTTCAAGTATATACGTAATAGAAGAATTCCAAAGTCTGAAGCTCCTTGTTCTTAGTCAATTAAACTACTGAGCGAAATCTTGTACGTAAAAGAGAGTCTATATCATTGAGAGACCTTGAGGAAGTGTAGTAGAATCTCTACACTGTGGATTCAAGGAAGAGCCTAACTGTAACAACTCTTTTGTTCATAGTGAAATCCAGCCAGTGGGCTGTCAGTGCAGAAGAGTGGACGTAAGTTTGGATTAAGCCGAACCACTATAATCTATGTGTTCATATTCTCTTCTCTACACTCTTTTACTTTGATCGTAATTCGTTTTGAGAATTTCCTTTTCATAATCTATTGTTGATTTGCACTGCACATATCTCGCAAAATTGTTTCTGCACCTATTCACCCCCTCTAGGTGCTCATACTAGCTTTCACAATTGGTATCGGAGCTCGTGTATTCACTTGAATTGAAGTGTTTTACTTCAGAGTTAAAGATCCATAGCTAGTATGTTTGCTCTAGGACTGGTTGAAGGGCAAAGTAATATCAAACCGCCTTATTTTGATGGAAATGATTACAACATATGGAAAAACAAGATGAAGGCATTCCTAAGATCAAAGGATCCTCTGGAATGTGACGTGATAGACAAAGAAATCATTCCTAAAGCTGCACCTGTCTCAGAAAGAGGAAAAGAAACTGTTGAGTCTAAAGAAATGACTCAAGAAGAGATAACCAAGAGACAAGCTCTTGATACAAAAGAGATTTATTCTTTATATTGTGCATTATCACCTACTGAATATAACAGAATATCTTCTTGTGTTACAGCTAAAGAAGTCTAGGATAGATTACACATCACCTATGAAGGAACTGACCGAGTGAAAGAAACCGGAATCAACATTCTACTCGGACAATATGAAATATTCAAAATGAAAACAGGAGAATCTATCACTGACATGTTTAGTCATTTTACAGAGATAGTGAATGGTCTTGAAAATCAATGTCAACCAATTTATAATCCCATGAAAGTAAACAAGCTATTGCGTGGACTCTCTAAGGATTGTAATCACATAAAGACCTCAATAAATGAGACACAAAGAATCATGACACTCTCTATTGATGAGTTGGTTGGGACTCTTCAATCTTATGAAGTGGAGCGAATCAACGAAGATGAAGATCTTAAAGGTAAGAAATCCATTGCATTAAAATCTAATGATGATTCTGATGTCATAGATTCTGAAAACGATATGGATGATGAAGAGCTTGCTCTCATGATAAGAAGATTCAGAAAGCTAAACAGAAAGGGAAGAAGACTCAATCCAAAGAAACAGAGCTTTCAAAAGCAACAGAGTAAGTCTGTTGAGGATGATGAATCCAATAGAGATATAGTATGTTTTGAATGTAAGAAAAAAGGACACATCAGACCCAACTGTCCCATTCTGAGGAAAAAGAAAGGAAAAACAGAAAAGTATCGAAATGCACTCAAAGCAGAAACTTGGAGTGATACAGAATGTGAAGAAAGTGATGATGATTATGCCAACATTTGTCTCATGGCACAATCAGACTCAGACCCCGAACTAGACTCAGATTCAGACAGTGAAATCGAGGTAAGTAACTTGAAAATCCCTACTAAAGTCTCTAGATACATTAATGAACCGTGCCTTAGTCTCAAGACTTCTCTTAAAAAGATTTTCGAACTCAAAAGAGAAAACTCTGCATTAAAACAACAGGAAATTGTTCTGAAAGAAAAGGTCAAAAGTTTAGACAAAAGTGTTTCTACCTTGAAAGAAAATGAAGACAATCTTTCAAAAGAAAATGCATTCTTGAAAAATGACATCTCAAATATTTCTAAAAGATTTTCTATAGGATTCGAGAAACTTGAGAAAATTCAGCACAAAGACCTTACTTCAATAAATCGGGTTTAGGAATGACTACTGAAACCATTCCTCTAATTGATTTTCCTAAAGTAAAAGAAAGAATTAAGCAAACACCTACGAGAAATGTTTATAAAAATCATTTCCAAAAAGTGTTTATAAAACCAGTAGGTCGCAGTGCTCTTAAATGTTCTAAGTGCAATAGTTCAGATCATTTTGAAAAAGAATGTTCTATGGTTTGAAAACCTATTAAGAAAGTATGGGCAAAGACAGTATATCATACTAACACCAATGGACCCAAGAAAATATGGGTACCAAAGAAAGCTTGAGTCTCTTTTCTAAATGTAGGTCACTATCAAGAGAAAGATTAAATGGTACCTGGATAGTGGATGCTCAAGGCATATGACAGGAAATTCAAATTGCTTCATAAAACTTGTTCAAGTTAATGGTGGAAAAGTTTCATTTGGAGGAAACAGCAAGGGAAGAATTGTGGGATTCGGAATTGTAAAGATTGGAAGTCTCACAGTCGGTAATGTTTCTTTAGTGGAAGGACTCAACTACAATTTGCTTAGTATCAGTCAGCTGTGCGACATCGGCTTCAAAATCAACTTTCAAGAGGGAATATGTTCAGGAACCAGTAAAGATTCCTCTTAGTCTTTCACGGGTCGAAGACATGGAAATATCTACCTCTTGGATGTCAAACTAGATGAAACCCAATGTCTAATCTCAATTCAAGAAGAAGCAAACTTATGGCACAGAAAACTTGGGCACATCAACATGAAGCAAATAGCTAAAATTTCAGCAAAGAAGCTTGTTCGTGGTCTACCCAATCTGTCATTTCAAAAGACTGATCTATGTACACCATGCGTGTTGGGAAAACGAGTAAGAAACTCATTCAAACCAATAAATCAAGTTGCCACTAATCGTGTACTGCAGCTTCTGCATATGAATCTCTTTGGACCAACCATAACTCAAAGCATTGGAGGTAAGAAATATTGCCTAGTAATTGTGGATGACTACTCATGATTCACTTGGGTATATTTCCTGGTAAGTAAGTCTGAAACCTTTTCTTACTTCAAAAAGTTTGCTAAAAAGGTTCAAAATGAAAAAAAAAAAAGGGTATGTTATTTCAAGTATACAAACTGACCATGGAGGCGAATTTGAAAATCAAGACTTTACAAGATTTTGTGATGAATCTGGTTTTCAGCATGTGTTCTCTTCTCCATACACTCTAGAGAAAAATGGAGTCGTGGAAAGAAAAAATAGATTGCTTCAAGAGATGACTAGAACTCTTTTAATTGAAAGAAACATCTCTTCACGTTTTTGGGCTGAAGCAGTTTCTACAACATGTTATATCATTAATAGAGTTTTTCTAAGGCTTATTCTGGAAGAAACTCCCTACGAGTTATTCAAAGGTAAGAAGCCCATTGTTTCATATTTTCACGTGTTTGGATGTAAATGTTTTATTTTGAAAAATGCAAATGATCGAGTTGGGAAGTTTGAAGAAAAATCAGATGAAGGGATCTTCCTTGGATATTCGACCACAAGTAAAGCCTACAAAGTATACAACAAAAATACTCAATCTATGGAGGAATCAATGAATGTCAAATTTCAAGACTCTTTGCAAAATGAATCGATTCAGACTCAACTTGAAGAATCTGAACCTACTCTAGACTCTACAAAGTCTAAATCTCCAGAAGCAGCTCAGACTTCATAAGACCAGCAACAAATAATAGTCGAAGATTCAAATGAAGAAAAAGATCAATAGTCTGACAAATCAACCAGCAACTGGAAGCATAAGTCCAGTCATCCCACAGATCTCATTATCGGTGATATTAATGAAGGAATTTGCACAAGATCCAAAAGGCGCGAAGAGTCTAGTGTGCGTGGCTCTTATTTCGAAATAGAACCCAAAAGTATAGAAGAAGCTCTAACTGATGAAAGCTGGATTGAAGCCATGCAAAAAGAACTCAAGCAATTCAGTATCAATGATGTCTGGGAATTGACTCCTAAACCGAAACGTAAATCCATCATTGGAGCTAAATGGGTTTTCAGAAACAAGATGAACGAGAAAGGAAAGGTCGTAAGAAACAAAGCAAGACTTGTGACCAAGGGATATATGCAAGAAGAAGGGATAGACTATGATGAGATTTACACACCAGTAGCAAGGTTAGAAGCAATTAGATTAATACTTGCTTTTGCTTGTCATAAAAATTTCAGGTTATTCCAAATGGACGTCAAAAGTGCTTTCCTAAATGGATTTATCCAAGAGGAAGTCTATGTGGAACAACCACCCGGTTTTGAAGACCCAAGGAAACCAGACTATGTTTTCAGACTGAAAAAAACTCTATATGGTCTAAAGCAAGCACCTCGAGCTTGGTACGATAGACTAAGTAAGTTTTTAATCCAAAATGGCTTTGTCAAAGGTAATGTAGATACTACATTGTTTATCAAAAGAGAAAGCAAAAGTTTTCTACTTGTTCAAATTTATGTTGATGATATTATTTTTGGATCTTCTAATGAAAGTCTGTGCAAGAAATTCTCTAAGTCTATGCAGGATGAATTTGAAATGAACATGATGGGTGAACTAATCTTCTTTCTTAGGCTCCAAGTAAAACAATTGAAGGAAGGAACCTTTATTCATCAAAAAAAGTATGCTAAAGATCTTGTCAAAAAGTTTGGACTGGAGAATTGCAAAAAGACTGATGTACCAATGTCAAATTCCTTGAAGTTGGACAAAGATGAAGGAGGAAAGAAAGTCGACTAGAAGCTATACAGAAGCATCATCGGTTCACTTCTTTACCTTACTGCTTCTAGACCTAATATTTTGTTTAGTGTTTGCATTTGTGCCAGGTTTCAATTAGACCCGAGAGAATCTTATTTAAGTGCTGCAAAACATCTTATCAAATACATTGCCTCATCTTCAACTTTGGGTCTCTGGTATCTTAAAAAATGAGACTTTACTCTTCTTGGATACTTAGACGCAGACCTAGCCGGATGCAGAGTTGATAGAAAGAGCACCTCGAGCACTTGTCAACTACTTGGAAGTAGGACAGTGTCTTGGTTTTCAAGGAAGCAAAGTACAGTAGCTTTTTCTACAGCAGAAGCAGAATATGTAGCTCTTGAAAGTTGTTGTTCACAATTTCTGTGGATAAAACAACAGTTAAGAGACTTTGGAATTGAAGATTCATGCACTGAAATCAAATGTGACAACACCAGCACAATCAATCTCACCAAGAATCCGATTCTTCACTCAAGAGCAAAACGTATAGAGATTCAACATCACTTCATTAGAGATCACGTTCAAAAGGGAGAAGTTTCAATTCAGTTTATTGACTCAAAGAATCAACTGGTGAATATATTTACAAAGCCTTTGGAGAAAAATCAATTTGAAGCTATTCGTTCCAGACTCAATATCTTAAAGTCTGAGAAAGTTCAGACCCAGAACTGAAAGTCTAAAGACTCTCAGACTCAGATGATCAAGATTTTTGACTATAGGATATTTTATTTTCTCTTAGATCAAATCTCGAAAAGGTACGATCATCTATCCGTAATTGATTGTTAATGTTTTCAATTTCCGTGATTATTACATTTTTTTTGGAACAAGAAGTTAAATTTCTAAAATGACAATTATCTAATTTTTTAAAAGGCAATTATTTTTTAAAAAGGTATCTTTATATTTCCTTTTTACGACGTTCCGTATGCATCTCTTCGACTGTCTTATATACTGTCGGTTCTTCTTCATTTTACTCACAAAAACCCTAAGAGAGCACACATCTTCCATTTCTGTCTTCTTCTTTTGTTTAATCTTCAAAAAGTTGTCATCTTTCTTGGGAAAACAAGCTTGGAATCCCTCCAATACTGTGAAAAATGTCTCTTCAAAGAAAGTCTTCGAGGATCACGAACAAGGGGACCACAGCAGATGCGTGAGGGGTCTACGCACTTTGATCTCACCGAGGAAGAAGAATCTCCTAATTAGCAACAAAGCCCACAACATTCTCAACAGCATCCATCTCCTCCATCTAGACCTCAGAATGTTGCACATCAAGAAGAGGAAGAAATCATCGAAGACGCAGAACCCGTAAGAACTCTTAAGCCTGGCTTTACTTATAAGCTTTACCGTGCTTTGAAGAGGGGTGGTACTCCTTTGAACTACATTGATGAATTTTTGAAAGAAAAAGGGTATCGAAATGAAACCAATTTTCTATGTACGATGGAACATTTGGGAATTGCCCCTGCTGGATCGGCGGAAGAGGCATTCGCAAATATCCCAACTGATCCACGTGTTGGAGGGTTGAGTCAGCCAGATGGGAATGACGATGATAGGATGTACAGTCAGTTTAAACCGAGAATGGGTGTTGCGGCAAAAATCCAAAGCAAAAGGACAGGCTTGTTTAGATCGGATGACCACAAGCAACTGTACTCTAAGTTGCTGAAGCGTGGGGTGATAAACCTAGAAGTATGGATTTTGATTTTCTTGACTCTGTGAATGTCAATCTGCGGGAGAAATTCAGTCTTCTTCAACTCGAACAGTTTTGTTCTGAATCTACAGAAGCCTATGTTGAACTTACTGCTTATTTCTATTCGAATCTTAGTTTCTTAGATGCGAATAGATTCTCTTTTAGTGTTTAAGATCAGGACCATGTGGTTGACATGAATACATTGGCTGATGTGATTGGGGTTGAAAGAGGGAAATATCAACCTATCAGTGTGTCTATTGCTTGTGCAACGTTGGAACTTGTTAAGGATCGAAGAACGGAAGACAAGATTTCCTATTCGAGGATGAATGCAACCAACATTCTGCTTCACAAGATTGTGATTAACTGACTCAGACCAAAATTTACTTCAAAGACCGATGTTTCAAACTTGGAGGCAAAGTTGATGTATGCCATCAATGCTAGGAAAAAATTCTCTCTTCCACACTCTATTATGTTCCACATGTACAGGGCAGTGGTGAAGGACAAGGGACAACTTCCTTATCTAACTCTTGTGACCAAGTTATTCAGACACTTGAATATTCAGCCTCCCCGAATTGTTTGTGGTCGAGCGTGCGATCAAATGGTGGTGGGATTGAAATTGGTCTCTAAAATGCGTCTGAAAGAACTCAATAAGGAGTTGGAGAAGTTCAAGGAGAAAACCCCTGTCAAGACTCATCAAATATCTTCGGCTGCAAAAAGGAAAGGGAAGGAGCCTATGATTGCTCCATCCAAGAAAAGAAGAGCTATCATCGTTGAGGATGAAGAGGATGAAGATGACATTACCATTTCTGCAATGGCTTTGAAGAACCCGAGTCGTTTTGTACCTGAATCAACGGAGAGACAGGAAAAAGATACGGCTGAAACAGAACAGAGGATTAGAGAAAGTGAAGATTTTAAGAAAGAAGCAGAGGAGAGAGATGCAGAGGAGGAAAGAATTGAAGAAGAAGAAGAAGAAGAAGATGAGAGAGTAGAAAAAGAACATGAAGAACACTCTTCTCCACCTGAAGGCATGGAAACAGGGGGAGATCCTGAAAAAAGAGGAACATCCTCAATTCCTGCCACCAGTGAAGGAGTAAGTCGCTCTCCAGCAGATCCAGAGGACATCTATGCCTCACAATTTCCTGAGGAGGGACACGATATTTCATCGCCCAATCTGCGTGACAATGCTGATACACCGTCTGATCGTGCAAAAGCAAGTACTCAGACTGATAATTCAGCAGACTTTCGCAGAATTCTTGATGGATGAAAGGTCAAATCTATGCTCTAGGATGCGAACTTCAGAATATGCAGAATGCAGGACAAGCTTCCTCAGTTTCTTTGAATGATCAACTCCAAGCCCTTACTCTTCAAGTTCAGACAACTGCTAAGGGTGAAGAAGTAGCGCAACTGAAGGAGGACTTAAAAAGGCTGGAATGCATTGTTCAGTCAATGGGAGATTTCCAGCTTGACCGTGTTCCCAAGCCATCTTAATTTCATTCTCTTTTCATCTCTACCTTTTTAATAATGACAAAAAGGGGGAAAGATGTGCAGATTTGACTGTTTGGATTTAATTTTTTTTGACTTGATGTTTGTGTTTGGCTGTTTGGATTTGACCGGATTTGTTTTTGATTTGTTTGAACATCTCGTTTATCTTAAGTATTATTGATATCTCATGGCCTTGTTCATAAGACTAACCTACTTTCTGTTGATGCAGATTCTAGTGTTATTACTAAGCCATTTATCTTTATGAGATATCCATATTTGCTTGAGTAATGTTTTGCAAGACAAAATTATCCAAATCTACAGGAAAGTTGTCACCATAAAAAAATGGGGAGATTGTTGGAGAAAACTTCCTTGAATGTTTTGAAGCTGACAAAACGTTTCCATCAATCTAGTCTGAAGACTTGCAGACTCTTCCATCAAAGTCTGAAGACCTTCGGACTACCAGACTCAAGACTCAAAGTCTATCCTCATTGACAGTTTCTAGACCGTCGAAGAAGACTTATCCAGAACTGGATGTTTCGTCAAGGATTTGACTTTATCGACTGGAGTAGATCTTCTGGTTGGATATATGTGGCATCCCAAAAATTCAAGACAAGCTCTAAGGTGTATTAAAGCTCATAATTAGGTAATGAAATTACCTATGGTTTATGCTTTAGCCATTAGTTCTCTCTTAAGGCTAAGTGATATATGCTTGTGTTCATGAATTTTTGAAATTAGGACTATAGGATAAATTAATGAGAATAATCTATGCTTGGCTATGCACCTCATAGATTAAATTCCTATAAATAAAATGTTACAAGATTTTGGCCATGTAGAATTTAAAATTTAAAATTTATAGAAGAGAGAATAAAAGGGAAAAAAATTGATTTTTATTTAGGTTTGGGCCTTAGGCCCAAGGGGGGATTTTTGGTGGGCCGAATGGCCAGCCCAATAGAAGCCCACGGAGGGGCTGTCGCCGTCCCAAGTGAGGCCCAAAAGGGAGTGGCCGGCCCATTGCATGGGTCTTGCCAAGTGGCAAAGAGGTCTTCATGCATTGGCCATCAAGGGAGGCATGTGATGATTGCTAATGATGGAGAATTGGGGGAATAAAAGGGAAGGAGAGAGAGAGTGGCCGGTTGGTTTCTGTCCAAGCCAAAGAAGAGAGAGAGAGAGAGAGAGAGAGAGAGAGAGAGGGAATTGCGAGAGAGAGAGGGGCGCCGAGAGGAGAGGAACCGAGGAGGAGGAGTCGTCCGTCGCCGCCCGTTTGCCGCCCGTTCGTCCGCCATGTGCTCGTTACTAGCTCGGTTTAGAGGCAAGTTAGGATCCTCTTCCTACTATTGCATGTGTGTCTTGCATGTATGTTTGGAGTGGTGTCGAATTTTGGGTGGTTAGGAGGGAGAAACCGGAGCTAGTATGTTTTGTTGTTGATGTATGCTTGCTGTTTTGGTATGAACCACCTGAGCCAGAATCTTGTGAGAGCTTGCATCCATGTTTCAAGTTGGATTTTTACTTTTATTCCTTCATTAAAGTTGTAGCCAACATCTTAAAATATAACATACTAAAATTTGGTACAAAATGGTGGAGATTTAATGGGTCAAACCCTCATCCTACGGAGACACTAGATCTGGAACTGTTTTGCTGACCTTTTGGTAGATTTGTGGTTGTATGTCGATTTTTATCAAGAATATCTCTTCGACTTCCTCATGAAACTTGTAGAAAACATCCTAAATATTAACATACTCAAATTTGAAGTAAAATGAGCAAGTGTAACCTAGTGAATCGACTTACTCTTGAAGACGGTAAATCTGGAGACATGGTACTGGACACCCGAGACTTCATGGACCTATATAGTGACTGTTCTTTAAAAATTTGACTTAGATCCCTCAATTAAAGTTGTAGGGGACCTCTTGAAGTAAAACATATCCAAATTTCAGAGGAAACGAAGAAGAATAAGTGGGTAAAAACTCGGTATTTCGGAGATGACTACACTGGACGTTTCGGTGCGAGAACCAGAAGCTTTGGATGACTATAGGAAATTATCTAAAACGAATATGGCCTATAAGTCTTCATAAAAAGTATACTTTAGTGTCTTAACTATACCCTGGTAAAATTTCATAATTTTCGGAGGTTTTTCGGGTATTTTAATCGAATTATTTCAAAAACTGCACATTCTATTTTTATCCGAAATTGTATGTTGTATTTGTGTGAATTATATCTTTTGTGTGGAACTCTATTGGCCATGTGTTTTTCATGAAATCATTATCTTATTTTCTCATCTATCACATGCCTTAATTTCATGATTTTTGAGAATCATATGGATATTTAATTTAAATATTTTCAAAAATGGTACAAGCTGGAATTTAAATAAATTTCAAAAAGGCATGATAAATGGACTATTCTAAATTGTATGAATTCCATAAATTTTATTGTTATGAATGATTGCGTCTTGCTGCATGTATGATGATGACTGATGATGCATGTATAAATCAAAGGATGAAAGTGATTTTGTTTGCCATTACATTATGTGTCATGCTGAGTTGAGACCTAAATTGGTAAACATGAACAATGATAAATGAGGAAACTATTTGTGGCGGATGATAATGCCCTGGGAGTATCAGGATGCCCGGGATGGGGGGGTGCTGGATGGCCGGAATGTATAGAGATACATGGCCGGATGGCCTCGGGAGTTTCGAGATGCCCGGAATGGTTGGGTGCCGGAAGCCTCGGAGGTCTTTGCCCGAGGGGATGCCTCGTGATGCCAGTTGGGATGCGAAATGCCCGAAATGTGGGGGTGTCGGATGCCCGGTGGCCTTAAATGGTTGAATGCCAGAGGTTTTTCTCGTGATGCCAGGATGGGGTGCGAGTGTAAAGTATGGGATGAAATTGATGATCCCGAGAAAGAGTGATGTGGTGATCGAATTGAAAGTTAAAAGTGTGAATTGAATCATGCATATATGATATGATATGATGATGATCACTTATGGCATGATGACTTGCATATATGATATGATGATAATGATCACCTATGGCATGATGACTTGCATATATGATATGATGATAATGATCACCTATGGCATGATGATATGCATATATGAAATGATATGATGATGATCACCTATGGCATGATGATATGCATATATGATATGATGATAATGATCACCTATGGCATGATGACATGTATGTGATATGATTGTGATGAAGATATATGATGGTATATGCATGGCTTCAAGGTAAGTGTGCTTGGATGCATGAATGACATGTATTATGTCGCAATTGTATTGTATAATGCATTAAGTGGTTATTGGATCCTTTACCTGCTGAGTGGTTGTACTCACCCCTTCGGGGACCAACATTTCCGATTAGAAAGATGCCGCTTCTTACCATCACGTGAGGTACCTTCTATGGCCTCCCCTCGGATGTAGAAGTAGAATGTACGGAGATCGATTGCGTCACCGTCCCTGGATTGACTTTTGTGCGAGTGCGAGTGCTGGTTATGTATGATGTGGGCCTGGCTGGGGGCCCAATCATCCAGGAGTTCCTGTCAGTTCATGTTCGCCGAGACGGAGTGTTTAGGGGGATGTTGCCACCACCACCACCCGATGCACCAGGATGGGTGTGATGGTTGCGTGAGAGGTAGAGAGCTGGAGTTTCTTTTTGGGAGTAGCCGCCACTGTTAGATGGAGGACGTCATGTGATTACTTTAGGGGTCATAGTATATTTTTGGGATGTGGCCAAATGTAGCTGAAAATCTTGGCTTTCTTTTGTTGTATCGACCCGTGAAAAATCCATCACGAAAATATGTAAATAAAAGTGGCATGGCTTTATCTTTTCCTATGGTACTTAGTGGTGTGCAATTGTATCATGGTTGTTGGAGGGAGAGATGGCGATATTATATTTTGCTTCCGCTAACGAGTCGCGCTGGGACCGTTTTCAAAAAAAAAAAAGTGTCTATGATTTCCGACGCTTCTTCTAAGAGATGTAGCTAGTGTTCCATTAGGTGTAACATCAGGTGCCTGTGGCGACCCTAGGGGGTTCGGGGTGTCACAATATAGCATGTCGGAATCCTTTGTTCTGATCAAGATTGATTTGGGAATCGTGGATTTGTTGATTGGCGAAGTATACTTGGAAGGTTCTACTTATGGAAACCAAGATCCTGAATATATGGCCGAGCAGGATTGATGGGCTATCGTCATGTTCCTTAAATAGCTCGAAGATCTTCCTAATTGATTATGTCCAACGGGTAGATTGGAAGAATTCCTTTGGTAAATGCCAACGGGTATGATGGCATAAAGGAGTATATAAAGAAGACGTTCCAGTTGTTCAAGTATATGCGCGATAGAAGAATTCCAAAGTCTGAAGCTCCTTATTCTTAATCAATTAAACTACTGAGCGAAATCTTGTACGCAAAAGAGAGTCTATATCATTGAGAGACCTTGAGGAAGTGTAGTAGAGTCCTACACTGTGGATTCAAGGAAGAGCCTAACTGTAATAACTCTTTTGTTCATAGTGAAATCTAGCCAATGGGCTGTCAGTGCGGAAGAGTGGACGTAGGCTTGGATTAAGCCGAACCACTATAATCTCTGTGTTCATATTCTCTTTTCTACACTCTTTTACTTTGATCGTAATTCGTTTTGAGAATTTCCTTTTCATAATCTATTGTTGATTTGCACTGCACATATCTCGCAAAATTGTTTCTGCACCTATTCACCCCCCTCTAGGTGCTCATACTAGTTTTCACAGACATCACTATTGCATCTCTCTTCTGCAAGAGTGCAACAAGTTCCTTAAACTTGTAATATAGTCCCCATCAACTCTACGCTTTAAATAGAAAAGAGGGACCACTCCGCTATCAAATACACCATGCCAATTGTTTGTTTGTGCACTCTCAGGCCTATGATTTTTGTCCAAGAATCAGCAACTCAGATTGCATTTGAGCCATAAGCCCATAGCCAGATTTTAGCCACGATGCACAAGGTTCTTCGAGGCATCCAAAGAAAATATCTTAAACCAACATAATCAAGGCAACACTTGTTAAGGATCTATTACCCACTATGCCCTATGGGCATTTGTTAATGATCTTCTCAACCCATCTTCTTCTCAGCCTCAGTGGCATTCTAATAGATTTATAATTATCTGGAATATCTTCTCACTCCTTTCTTGCATGATAGTGTTAGTACTTGCAAATTGGTTGCTAAGTAATCGATGGTCTTTCAGTCCGGTAAGGTACAGTAACTATATACATGACAATGAAAAAGCTAGATACAGCTAATTTTCTATTGGGACTGTTGTATGTTAAGTAAGTGGGAGATTCAGTTGTTGTTTTAACTGGAAGTAAGTGATGGCATAGTGTTTCTGCTCATCTTCTCACACATTAATTTCTACTGCAGGTGAAGAAGTTGCCAGATGCAAATATTTCAACTAGAGAGTCGTGCAAAAAAAAACTGAATCTCCCACTTACTTAAGGACATGTTATGCTCAAGGACATGCTATTACAGATTATCAAGTTTGCCCTAATATCAAGTACTTTTTAGCACCTCCCGAGCGGCACTTACTTTGTTTGTATGACTTGTTTCGGAAGGTGGAGCTGTGTCTATACTTCGAGATGTATTTCTTGCCGACGTGTGGTTAACCTTTGCCTTAATGTCTTTCTCTTAGACATCATTAGCATAACCCAACTCTTTATTTATTTTTGTAATATGAATTTATGTATCTGTTTATGTTTCTTATGCATAAGGAGAAGAACTTTCTGTTGTGACAATATTTTGACGTGTGAACATGAGTAAATTATATTGAGATGAAGTGTATGCTTTGTTTAGAATGGTCAAAGACATATTTTGGGAGGACAGGGAAGCCGTTCCGCTGTCTGATTGCTTCTCAAAATTTTATGTAAGAGTTTTCCTAATGTTGACTAAATTAATTGATATTGTAATTTATTGTTTTTACAGTTACTGTAAAATAGGGTTGGTTTAAAGTGAGATAGAAGGTTTCTTAATTAGTCTAATATGGACTGGCTAGTATGGGCCGAGTTGAGTCTGGCCCGTAATCAGGGGGACTAGCTGGAAACTCTATAAATAGTGCGCAAGTCTCTCATCTAACCCTAATTCTCACATGTATTCTCACCTAAAGGGTGTTTACCTAACGCTAAACGTGAGGGGGACGCCTCATTGAGGCTGTGATATGAAGGGCAATAGAGAAAATGTCTTGATGCGTGGATCCCCTTGATATGTGGGTAATCCATTTTCTGCTTCCGCTTTATGATCGATGGATCCCAAAATAGGTGCGTTAATCTTTCTACTAAATTATGTATGTTCTTGTTCTGGTTATAGAGATCTTGGGATTGCGTGATTTGCATCCAACATGTGGTATCAGAGCAACCATAACTCTAGAACTTGAATGCATAATATTTTGCCATAATTTGTGATTTTCAAGATTTTTCTTGTTCAATAAAAGAAAATTAAATTATATATTCGGATTGGGCTCGACAAGACGAGAAGAACGGTAGGCGGCACGTCACCGGAGGAGGCCGCATGCGCCCCCATGCGTGGCCACGCGCCGCCTGGGCGTCGAACACGCGCGGCGCGCTTAAGCTGCGCGTGTGGGTGCGTGGAGCCTCTGTTTGGCGTGTGGCTGGTGGCGTTGGATTCGTATTTCCGTCCTCTATCTTGTAGTAAATTTATTTTACATGTTTGATGATTTTATAGATGTGAAAATAAATACAAAATCCTAAATACTTGTATTTTTAGTGTATTTTAGTGTATTTTTCTTGTATTTTCTGTGATTTTGGAAATACAGGTGATGGGTTACTAGTATGTTATCACATAAACATTATGAATGTGTGATTCATTAATAAAATCAAATTTTATTATAAATTGAAACTGGCTTAATGAGATACAATCAGTATAAGATAGTATTTGAGTTATGTATTGAGTTGATGAGAAACAGTAAAGGTTATGAAACTTTTGTTGCTCAAGCATACTCTTTGACACGCTGGTAATCTTTGAATGATGGACGTCTTAAGAACTCATGACCAAACTGATTGTACTGATTAACACATCTGCTAAATGTGGGTAATACATGTCAATTAAGTTATTGCATATTGTATTTAAACTCATCTGGTCATTGGTTAATATCTATCAAGTTGAATATTTTTATGATTAAGAAGTATGACGGCATTTACACAGAGCAATTGTATCTACTGTTATAATTTAGATATTTGGTTCTGTGTTTTAACTCAATTTATAGGCCACTGGTTGATGCAATGATAATTTGTTACTTAAAATTGGCTAATAAATCAGCTATTGGCCTTGGAGTCATGTTTTGCCTTATGAAACTCATGAGCTATAGTTGATCAGCTATCAAGCTTGTCAATCTGAAGTACCCTGTATTACTATTTATGTTAACTTGTGAGGGATCCTTTAGATCAGCATTCTTTTAATGTTGTTCAAGTAATCAGTAATTTGGGTGCACAAGAGATGCTTGCTTCTATATTATGAGAATTTTCTTGTGTTGCTGTGATTGGTGATCTCATTAGAATCTGTCTTTCAGTTTCGCTATATATATTTATATATATGTATGATTAATTTTTATTAATAGATAAAGTAATGTAATTAGCATGACGTGATTTAAGTGATATGATGCCCTTATCACTAAAGTTAAAATCACATGTATATGATGTATGTGAGATGTAAAAATCATATCCCTAGTGTGAGAGAGTTTCAAGGATTCAATTGAGTTGTGACCGCCAAAGTGGCACACTTGATTGGGTTTGAGAAATTTCGATCTCGCATATTGATTGTGATGTCTCATAGTCTAATATATAGTTATACTCCCAAAGGAGGTGATTGTGTATTAGTTCATGGAGGGATACATGATGGTGTGGTGGAGGAGTGACCGATCCTAATAGTTCATATGCCCAAAAGTGATGAATTCACGAAAATTGGAATATATTCTCATAACCGCTATCATGTGGGGAGTGTACAATTGCATATCATGTATTCTGCCCAAAGGTGTTTATGTGATTTTGCATGTAATTCTCTGGATGTGTACTTGTACATCAAGTTATACGGTGCTCATATGATGCTAATTATATATATTGCTTGGTTTTCAGTCACCTTTTATGTAATTAATAACTTAATTATTATTGAGGTTTTTACTGCTTCAAATTTTAAGTAGTGGACATATGATTTACTGCTTGAGAAAATAGCAATAGAATTTGCTTATTGTCTATGAAGTGTTCTATTCAGGAACACTTGAAAAGTGGCTTGTCTACTAACTGCACTATTATAAGATGATGGAAGCTTTAGTTGCTTGAAATTATGTCTTGTCTGATATCGAAATTAAGACATATCTGCAAAGATTGTGTTGAAGTCCTAATAGCATATACATCTCGTATATGGTTGAAAAAGTTGTTTCTAAAAGTTTTTTATTTAAGGAAAATGACCGAGATAAAGAATAAAACAATTACAATTAGTCTTAAAAGGTTGTCAAGCTTAATAGTGGCCATGCGTATTTTGGCAAGTATGACAATATGAAATAGTTTAAATGGTCATTTGTCAAATACTTGGTAGATTTTGGGGTGGTAACTTAATTACTATACCTGAAAATCCTAACAAAATGATTTGGCCGAAAGGCATAAATACACCATATTGAACATGGTGATGAGTATGATTAGTAAGACTAATTTATCTAGTTTTTTGTGGGCTAATATTTTGAAAGTGACATTTTCACATACAAAAATAGTTTCATAAATTTCTTTTGAGTTATAGACTAGACATAAATTACTTGAATCATATTAAATTTAAAGGTGTCATGCAAAAGTGAGGTGATCTAATTCAATATTAAGTATGTTGGAATTTAGATTCACTTGGAATTATTTTGTATCTTATCTAGATTGTTAAAGGAGTATTGATTTTATGATCTTAAAGAATGTGCAAGAATTATGGAATCACATACTCTAAAGTTTCTAAAGATTGACGTAATTGTAGAGGATAACTGTTCTCAGACTATTAAAGATAATAGTATGATGGATGTTACTGTGTTTTTGTCTTTACCTGTACAGATACTTATGGAATCTCCTGTATCATAGACTAAACTTGTTGAGGTTCAAGGTACTATTCTTGATATAATTTATAATGAAATTTCTTAAACCTCTCAAGTGCAGAATGAAGTGGTTGCAGCTTTATTAAGGAGATTTGTTAAGGAAAGACGATTAGTTATACCATCAAACTATATAATCTATTTGTGATAGCGTGATTACAATATCCACTATATGGTTGATGTAATGGCATATTTAAAATGTCGTTTCTTATTCTCAATCAAGTATGTGATTAGATACCATAAAATGTGATATACAATCTATGAAATATTATAGTGTTTGGAAACTTACTGATTTACCTAAAGATTGTAAGTTCATTAGTTGTAAATTGGCATACAAAACTAAAAAGACTTCAAAGAAAGATTGTGGAATTTAAAATCAAATTAGCAGCTAAAGTTTTTAATCTGAAAGAGGAGTGGATAGTTAATAGTGAAGAAATAAATATTTATTTCTAGTATTTTTAAATATTCTTTCAGAGTGAACGTGACATTAATAATTTATTTTGATATGGAATTACGCCAAAATCTATATTGTGCAATTGGAGGATTTTGCAGCAGATTCAAATAAATTTGTGTGTAAACTGAAAAGTCTTATTCATAGCCTTAAGAAAATTTCTAGACAATATTATTAAAGTTTCATAATGTTGTTATTTTGTTCTATTGAGAACAAAGTAATTCAATATACTGCAAGGTCAGTGGGAGGAAATTTATTTTTCTCATATACTATGTACATGATATTTTGTTTACAAGTAGTGACCTTAAAGCATCTTTTATCTTTTGTACTGAGGTCTGTAATGATTGTTTTTGCCATATTATATTAGATTTTCTCGGAGGACATTTGATGATTGTATATTGGAAATATTCAATATACATCATTGCAAGTTAGGAATTGCTCATGTTGTTAAGGGTGATAGACTGAATCTATCACATTGTTCTTATCTAGATATTGAGAAAATCTAATTAAATGGTGTACTTTGTGCCAATGCACTTAAAAGTATAATGTATGCTCAAATTTGCACTAGACTAAATATTGTCTTTGTGAAGAGACTTCTAAGCAGATATCGGTCAAATCCAGGACGTGATCACTAGGTTGTTGTTAAGAAAGTTTTAAGGTACTCAAATAGGACATAAGATTATATGCTAATTTACAAACATGTTTAATTATTGCAGTTAGTAGGGTGTTTAAATGTAAACTTTCACGGCTATTCTGATGACATGCAATCAATAACAGAATACATATTTATGTTAGTAGGAAGTATAGTAAATAAAGTTTTATGTTATCTTCTATTATGTAAGCAGTGTTAATAACATTGTTTTAGGCCGTTACTTAGGCTATTAGGCTCCAAAATCTTATGAAGGAGTTAATCGTTTTAACTTTATGGATAGACCCATACGATTATATTGAGATAACAAATTTGTAGTATTATTTATTTACTACAGAGATTTTAAGGGGTCTAAATATATGGTGATCAAAATTTTTGACCAAAAGGAAACGGTACAAAAAGGTGACGTAATAATATAACATATTTTCACAGGTGATATGGTTGTAGATCCACTAATTAAATGCCTATACCCATGTGTATTTGAGTGACATGTCATTAGCATGGGCCTAGGAGCATCATGAGATGCTATTGTTTAATGGGAGCTATTTTGGCTTTACTCTGATAAATGTTTCATCTATGTTCGTTACACTTTGTAACGGTTTAATATGTATTAACTTTTGCATTCAATAAAATATTTTTGAATGTGTTATTATTATATTGAATACATATTGATAATCTCAAGGGCTTGTATAAACCTTGAGTGAAGGCTAGGGGCATCCGATTATTAGCCTTGTGCATATGTCTTGTGATACATAAAGACAGGTTAACCATAAGGACAAGACATATGTGGGTTCATTGGAACCATAAAGTATTCTCTAGTAGCACAAGTTTTTGTGACACTTAAAGTAAGATAATGGTGACTGGCAAATAGGATATCTCTATAAGAGATGTTATCAATTTGACACACTATCATATTAAATCCATGTTAATAAAGTTAAGAGCATTCGTAACCATGGAAAATATTGTGTGTATACATGCAGTTACCGCCATAATTCGGTGTTTAAGACTTTATGGGATATGATTGACTATTAATAATTATCTCTGGACCAAATGTGCGTACATACGGTACGATTTCAATTAATATAGTCTAAGTGGAAGAATGTAAGAGTTTTCATAATGTGGACTAAATTAATTGATATTGTAATTTACTGTTTTTATAATTATTATAAAATAGGGTTAGTCTAAGGTGAGATAGAATATTTCTTAATTAGTTTAATATGGGCTAGCTAGTGTAGACGAATTGAGCCTGGCCCATAATGAGGGGGACTGGCTGGAAACTTTATAAATAGTACTTAAGTCTCTCCTCTAGCCCTAATTCTCACATGTATCCTCACCTAAGGGGCGTTTACCTAACGCTAAACGTGAGGGAGCCGCATCATTTAACCAATAATACGGAGGGCAATAGAAGAGAAGGTCTTGATGCGTGGATCCTCCATTTTCTGCTTCCGTTTTATGATCGATAGATCCCAAAACAGATGCATTAATTTTTCTACTCAATTATGCATGTTCTTGTTCTAGTTATAGAGATCTTGGGATTGCGTAATTTGCATCCAACATTTTCCTCCAATAGAAGTTTGAATGCATTTTCCCTAGCTCTTCAGAGATGATAATATATCGCCTGTAGAATCGACTGGCGTTATATAACTTCTGTTGAGGTAATAATAAGTTATATTAGCATTTAGCTATTAGTTAGTATTAAGTTAGGCAAATAGAATTTTGTAGTGTATCTCAATGCTATAACAAGATAATCATCTTCATTTGGCAATTGAAATGGCAATTGGATAAAATCTTTTGATCAAAGGGACTTTTTTTACGCTTGTAATGGTACATTTTCAGAGACAAGTGTTTGCCGGCTCCCATATAACTATGTGTTTCGCTCATCAAGTTTTGACACATTCTTCTTATCACACAGCTTTATGTTACCGAGTTTTTTCCACCTATAAAACAGGTGTTGTAGAGACTTGGTTACATGGACGCTCATGTATTTGTCATGGGTCGATCGATTTAACGTTCCCCAACCCATGCGGCTTTAGGATTTCTCCTAAGCAACCTTACTTACACTCGACTCATAGGGATCTTAGAGAGATAAGCTTTAAAGAGAGAAGTTCTGAATTTGTATTTCACTTGTGAATAAGTTGATATAATGAAGGGGAGGAGACCTTTATATATACAAGTAAGGAGAGACCATATAAGTAGATCTCTTATCGATCTAATGGGGAGATCGCATCTTCCTAACTACCAACTACCCGTATTTATTACATATTCGTACATTTATCATATCGTCCACCCCCAATAGTATTTTAGAACATTCGAGAAAACCCTAGGATTTAGGGATATCAGTTGAGGGTAGCTCGTCCCAAGATTTGGTCACTACAATCGTGTAGAACCCTCTTGGATTGTCCTTTTCTTTGAGCCATGACATTCTCTCCCACCTACTCGAGCGACGTCCTCGTCGCATCTTCAGTATATAAGGCATTGATTTTCTTCTGGAACTACCAAAAAGTATCTGTAGGTTCCCAACTAGCTTCACTCTCCGAAAGACCCTTCTATCGGACCAAATATTCTTGCTTTAGCACACAATACAATTCCGTATGACTCAGTCCACTATTATGCATTCGACTTTTTGATCATACAAGGTTCTTGTTCCAAGTGGTGCCCGTTGCGACTCCCCTCGATTTGGATCTTCCTCATCTACATGGAAAGATTTAAGCATACTCACATGGAAAACTGAATGTACCTTTAGTTTTGGTGGCAACCTCGGCTTGTATGCAACCTTCCCAACCCACTATAGCACACAAAGTGGCCCATCGTGACGATGGATCAACCCCTTGTGCATATCCTTGTACCGGAGAATCGTGTGTAGCTTAGCCAACACTTGGTCCCCAACTTGAAACTCCACATGCCGTCGCTTCTTGTCAACCCACTTTTTCATGCGCTTTGAGCCCTTGTGTAGACACACTCGCACTAAGTTTGCCTGCTCTTTGCTAATTCTTGGCAAACTTGTATGCGGATGGGCTATTCCCCTGATAGCCAGATGCAACCACACTTAGTGTTTGCGGTTGTTGCCCGATCGCGATCTCAAATGGACTTTGGCTAGTGGACTCGCTCTACTGCAAGTTGTACGAGAACTGGGCTACATCAATCAGTTTCGCCCAATTCACTTGCGTTGTGCTCAAATGGTGTCGGAGATAAATCTCCAAGAGTGCATTTACTCTCTCTGTATATCCGTTAGTTTGGGGATATAGGCTCGTAGAGAAGTTTAGCTCCAACCCTAGTAGTTTGAAGAGCTTGATCTAGAAATGCCCCATGAATTGTGGATCACAATCATTCACGATTGTTTATGTGACTCCCTCTTACTTGACCATGTACTTCAAGAATAATTTGGCCTCCTCCTCGCCCGAACAATCCTTCATCACAGGCACGAATGTCACATACTTAGAGAACTGATCCACCACGACCATGAGAGTCTGACACTCTTCGAACTTCGGCAAATTTACACCGAAGTCCATGGAAACACTCTTCGATGGATATGTTGGGATGGGAAGTAGCTCTAGGAGACCTGGCGATGATTGTTACTCGAGCTTATCTTGTTGGCACACAAGATGGGTCTTCACATAGGCTTCAACGTCGTCTCGCATCTGAGGCCAGTAATATTGGTCTTCAACGAGGGCTAAGGTATATTTGATCCCTAGATGACCCACCCACGTGGAATCGTGACACTTGCGCAACATTTCTTTCCTCGTCTTCTTATGGAATGGCACATATAGTCGCTACACCTTGGTGTAAAGAAGATCATCCTCACACCAAAATTGTTGGGTCTTGCCCTCCGCACATGCCTAATTAAGTCTTGAGGCCTTTAATCATGCTTGAGCCTTTCCTTGATATGATCGATTCATGGGCAATCCGGTTGACTCATGTGCTTGTCAACTCCATTTCCAACTAAGTGTGTTCGGTCGCAGAGTTAGCTTTCCCCAGCTTGTATTCTAGCACATAGTCGAATTTTGCTAGAAAGTCTTACTATCAAGCTTACTTTGGACTTAGCTTCTTTTGGGTCTGGAAATAGCTCATTTGGGTCTAAAAATAGCTCGTGGCTATGTTGTCCATCCCCACGACGAACTTGAACCCTAAGAGATAATGCCTTCATGTCTGAAAGCAATGGACCACTGTGGTCATCTCATTCTCTTGAACGATATACCGTCACTTGATATCGTCAACTTCTGAAGACTCGAACATCACTAGGTGTCCATCCTACATAAGAACACCGCCAATAGCATAATCTGATGCATTAGTCTCTATCTCATATGGTTTGGTATGACCAGGCAACACCATCACTGACTCATTGGTCACAATTTGCTTCAATTGATCAAACACTTTTTAGCATTAGTCCGTCCAATCCCATGACTTCTTTTTCTTCAGTATGTCTATGACTGGCATGGTGATGCTCGAGTAGTTCCGAACAAAGCGTCAATAGTAAGTGATGAGGCCAATGAATGATCTCAACTTTGTTACTTTTATCGGTGGCTCCCATTCGATGATGGCTTGGATCTTCACCTAATCCATCCGTACTTGCCCACCCTCGACAATGTACCCCAAAAATGGAACTTCCTTTTGAGCAAAGGCACATTTATCATGCTTGACGTACAAGTCATTCTCGCCCAAGACTTGGATAACCTGTTTTAAGTGTTTGACGTGCTCCTCGAGCGCCCGACTGTATATAACAATATCATCAAGATAAACCACGACAAACCAATCTAGGAACGGGTGGAGTACCTTGTTCATGAAGGTGCAAAATGTAGTCGAAGCATCAGTTAGGCTGAATGGAATGACGAAGAACTCATACAATCGATATTGCTTCACGCATGCAGTCTTTAGCTCATCCCCTTCGACAATCTAGACTTGATAGTAACTCGATCGGAGATTAAGCTTAGTGAACCATTGAGCTCCTCTAAGCTAATCAAAAAGATCCACAATGAATGAGGTCGGGTATTTGTTCTTGATAGCGAGCTTGTTTAGCACCCAGTAGTGTATACACATCTAGAGTGACCCATCGTGCTTCTTTTGGCATAGGACCGGTGCATCGAATGGAGTCTTGGATGGTCAAATATACCTTGCCTCGAGTAGTTTTTTCAGTTGCTTCCTTAGTTCTTCCAATTCGAGGGGCGCCATGCGGTATGGTGCCATGATAGGCATTCGAGTGTTAGGCATTAGCTCAATCCAATGATGCAACTCCCTTAGAGGCGGAAGTTTCTTCGGCAACTTAAGAGGCATCGCGTCCTTAAATGAGTTGAGGACTTGGGTCACCTCTGTCAAGACATCGCTCCCTTCACCATCGTTGTCCTTGGTCTTCAAGGCCGCCCTTAGTAAGTTGCATTGTCGAAATCATCTTCCAATCACGGTTTGACTCACGATAGACCGGAATCACACATTGGCATTGTTTATCCAAGGTGCATAAACACTTGGCAAATGACAATATAACTGCATGGATCTTATCTAGGAATTTCAATCCAATGATAAAGTCATAGTTATCGAGTGGAATTACCTCGATAGTCTCTTCACTCTTCTATTGCCTGATTTGAATCTTCATGTCCTTAGTATCACTAACAGTAAGGACCTCCTTGGAGTTCACAATCTTGAGCCACTTGGCTTTTTTGTCAACCCGAAAATTAAGTTTCTTCGCAGTTTCTTCAGATATAAAGAGATTAGGTGCCCTAATGTCCATGAGCGCACTTATCGTGGTTTCTCCGATTTTTAGATCTACAAACATAAGTCTCTTAAGCTTCTTTGTCTTCTTGGACTTGATTGTGTTGAGGATCTGCAAAGAACCCAATCGCGACTCCTCTTTCGGCTCATCCTCTTTATGAAGGGCTGCCAATTTGTCCCCCACCGCTCGACTTTGTGTGAGCTTTATGAGGGCATGCCGGTGGTTTGCCTCCATTCCGGTGATTGAATTTTCCCCGATCTCTCCCACCATTTGTCTTGTCCTTCGAATGAGAGTCCGACTTTGATGTGGATGCCTTATTCTCTATGAGGGATTTGACCACGGTTATGGTCGTTGTGAGGCCTCCCACATTAAACCCCTTGAACTCTTGTTTGGTCCACAACTTGAGATCACTCATGAATTGGTAGTACGCCTTCGTTTCATTCATCGAAGGGATTTGAAGTAGCAACTTCGAAAACTGCTTCACGTAGTCGTGCACCATGCCTTTTTGCTCAAGACGCTTTAGCTTGTCGCGAGCTTCCTCTTTTGCATAAGCGAGATAGTAGTTTCGTTGAATTTTTTTGACAAACCTAGCCTAGGTCATGATAGGGTCTCCACATCTATCATCCGACCAACAATGCTACCACAACAATGTATTATCACTCAAGTATATAGATGTAATGTTTATCCGTGATAGATCGTCGTTGATCCCCATGGCTTAGAAGTACCGTTCCATGTGCCATAAGAAGTTGTCCACATTCTTAGCCATCCGCGAGCCCTTGAACTCAGGTTTGGGTGCATCCATTTGTGAACCGACTTGCCCAGTGATCATTCCATCCACGTGTGCTGCTTCCGATTCGAGGTGCTTCCTCTTGAGCTCTACTATTCCTGTGCGCATTGCCTCTATCAAGGCCTTCAAGGATTCGTCTTGTTGTTGAAGTTCTTCCCTCGGGGTCCCCAGCAACTTGGCCCAAAATTCTATGCCAGCTTTGAGCTCATGTATCTCAGCCTCGAGCTCTTCCTTTTTTATGTCCACTCCTTTGATGGTATGGGTCAGGTCATCGACTGATCCTTTGATTTTGGTAACGAACAACTCTATCTTTGTCATCCAATGCTCTAGATCCCCCATAAGAACCCTTGAACTCGAAACAACACGGTTCTTCCTTCTCTTGGTAGCTCCCTTCTCGGCGTTCCTCCCATAATCATCATTAGAACGTGAAACAACCATTACGCTTGGAACAAACTTTCTCTTATATCACTTATTACAAGCTAATCGATCTAGCATTCCCTAATTTGTGTGGCCTTAGGATTTCTCCCAAGCAGCTTTACTCACACTTAACTCACAAGGATCTTAGTGAGAAAAACTCTAAAGAGAAAAGTTTTGGATTTGTATTTCATTTATGAATGAGTTGATACAATGAAGGGGAAGAGACCCATATATATATAAGTACATGACAAATCATATCTATAGATCTCTCATCGATCTAACAGTAGAGATCGTATTTCCCTAACTACCAACTACTCGTATTTACTACATTTTTGTACATTTACCATATCACCTGCCTTAAAGAGTATTTTAAGAACACTCAAGAAAACTTTATGATTTAAGGATACCAGTTAAGGGTCGTTCATTCCAAGGTTTGGTTACGACTGTCGTGTAGAACCCTATTGGATTGTCCCTTTCTTCGAGCCATGACTTATCACTTCATAAACATTATGAATAAATTATATCTAGGTTGTGGCATATGTGGACAATTATGACTTGGACCAGCTCATTTATATAGTTTGTGTGGGATTTAATTAAGTGAACTCTATTGACACTTGATTTTTAGTCAACGCGTCAAATATGTAAAAAATCGCAACTTGAGTTTTCGATCATGACGGAGCCCATTTTTTAGCAAAAAATGTCATTTTTCAATTCTTTATTTTATGTTGTTACTTTTAAGCAATTTCCAATTTATTTTTGAGAAAAATCCAAAAAGTCAAATAATTGACTTTCGCGTTGACTTTTTGGTCAATCATTTAATTAAAAGTCAAACCCGGGTCAAAAATTAACTTTTCATCCAAAAAAATACCATTTAGCTTTAATATCATTTTTCTTAAATCAATTTTTCAAAGTTCAAAGAATCGAATTAAAAATTAACATTTTGGAAAAAGTCAACTAAAATGTTGACTAACCTTTGACCAAAAAATAACAAAAAATAAAAAAATCTACATAACATTTCTTTTAGTGTCAATTTGACTTGTACGCCAAAAATTTCGCAAGATTCAATGAAATATCTCGTATTTTGAATTTTTCGGTTTTAGGTTCTAAATTTATCAAAAATAAAATTACTTTTGTTTTAATGACAATTAGATGTAATTCCTTTTACGACATTTGGTTTAGGGATTATTGTAAATTTGCTCATGCATTCAATTTCGCAAATTGCTACATCGAAAAGCAAATTGCCATTTTAAGCCCTAATTAGAGGGTCAAAATCAATTCTTCATAACTCGCAAATAGACAATTATTTTTTACTATTTTCTTAAGATATGTCCAAATCCAAGGTCAATTTTGAGAAATTCACATTAGAGTTCCCGATTTGAGAAACTTCACTCTCTTGAAAGTAAGAAAACTAAGCCATCAAGCTTCAATCGAAGAAATTTAAGTTGACTCATTCAAGACTAGGGTTCAATTGCATGAATTTAGGTCCAATTTTTATATTAGACCTCGATTCATTTTTGGCATAAGTTTCAGTACTTCGATTTAAAGCTAATTTGAACACATTAGGTGAAGTTAAATAGGGCTATTACAACATTAATTGAATTAAATTTCAATTAATTTGCAATTTTGGCCAATGGATTGTAAAATTGCTCATTTTAGCCCTTGGGGCTCGATCTTAAGTACCCATGGTTTCAGTCTGTTGTTTTTTGTAATAATCGCTCAATTAAGTTAATAGAGTGTCCATAAATCACGTTTATGAAGTTTAATTGACTTAATTGAATTGAAATTGGACAATTTCTACTCAAATCGTGCAAGGGATCAAATTGCATAAATTTTCAACCCACAAGGGCCACAAATGCATGAAGTAGCCAAAATCGAACAAAACCAGTTTAGACAGGTCAAGAAACTGGTCAAACTGACGTGAACTGGTATGATCGTTCAATCAGCCGTTGGTGAGGCAAGCCAATTCGGAACCTTGCCGACCTATTTTGGACTTTCGACAATCAGTTTCGAGACCCTCATTGTGCTAATTTCACTTTTACGCCCTCAATTTCTCAAGATTTTGCAAATTGGCCCTCAAATTTTGTGAATTTACAATTTAACTCCTAAGTGCAATTCTCGTATCTAGCTTGGGTTTTCAAAAATTGAGCCCATCCAATCGATTGCCCAATACCTCCTAATGATTATTAAACTTTTAAAATCATAATTTGGCTGTTAGATTTAGAATTCGACCATCAGATTGAACTAACAACCGAGATCAACTGATTTAGGAGTGGTATAAATATCATTTTTCCCTCCAAAATGTAGGGGGCTCATTTGTGCATTTCATAATCTCTCTCTAAACTAGAATTTTCTCTCTCCTCTTTGCATTTTCTTATCAACTCTCTCCCTCTCTTCTCTTTATGCAGTCGCCGTTACTACTAGCTATGCCTCCTCACTGATGGCCATTTGATTGACGTCGTTGCTCAACACCTCCACCAACGTCCTCCTGCTGTGGTTGCAAGTCCAGACCATTGCAGGAGTACTTGAAGCCCTATGCCAAGGCCAATCAATCGATTGGACTTCAAGACTAGCGTGAACACTGTTCGTTTGTTTGTTGCTTCACTAGACCAAACCGATGGTCCAATGATCTCCTTAGGCGAATCAACAGCCACTGATCCATCGATCGGTAATCCCTAACCACTTGGTAGTTAGAGCGGGACCAATTAGCCACTAGAATAACTCCGGTGGCCTGATCTTTGATCTAAGCTCAAGGATTGGTCCAATCGGACTACTCTTATCTCTAGATTGGACCTTATGAAATGCATAAATAAGTTGTTAATATGCTAGATTATTGATTTGCTGAGATTGAATGGAGATTGAAGTTGATTTGTGGTTGATTATGTTGGTAAATATGCATTTCTCAGATCTTTATGACATGTTTGCTATTTAGCCTAAAACGAGGTCTTAGATAGCCTTATTTCAACTTGAGACCTTCTAGACTTAGAAAGTGCGCTCTGAGACCTTTGAATTGATAGATCGCACGGCCTGAATGACCAACATTTGACGCTCGAAAAACACATTACAATCTACTCGATTTCTGCATATTCTTGGTTCTCTTTAGTTTCTGTCTTTAATCAGACTTAGCATTTTTTTTTAAAAATTTGTCCAGCCTTTTAGAATAGTTTTTTGACGAAGTTGTCTTCATGAAACTTGTTCCTCATTGTCTTAAGAAAGTATTGTTCTTCTTTTATATATATATAATTTTTAGACTGTTTCGGTAGGTCAAAACCTCTTAAATCTAAATATGTGTTTGTCTACCCTACACCAATCCAATGCATAATTAGTCAAAATTAAAGACATGATTTGACATTAGGGCCTTTGTGAAAAATTAAATACGTGTCGTATGCTTTCTATTGGTGTCATGATTTTGACATCATTTGATATGTCAATCATGTGTGTAAACGTACATTGGTACTGCTGCAATTAGGATAATTAGTAATGCGCATCTATTTTGCCATTTTTCTCATCATTAGTATGATTGCAATTTGTTCGTAAAATTCTAAACGCAAGTGCACGTATCAAACAAGTAATATAATGATGAGAAAAAGTATCGTCTCACGGAGATTGATGATTAATAAACCAATTAAATACTAAAATAGAGTAATTCTAAAATTTATCTAACAGATCAAAATATAATTAAGAATAAATTAAAAATGAAATTTGTATACTAAATGCAGTAAATCAATCAGATAAATATGTTAGAATATCCGATTTCACCATAACCACTAGATATGAATTTCAGATTTTTGTGAATACAAGAACAATATCAAATATGTAATAGCGGAATTTCCTAACCTATTTACTATCCTATCTCTAGGTATAGCAAACCTACTCAGCTTATTAATCCACTATATCTCTATGTGAATTAAAATAAACATGAGTGCATTAAAAACTATGAATATTAACCAGCGGCTCAGGTGGCTCCGATGGGTAGGCTCCAGACCTCCACAGGGAGGTCAGGAGTTCGAAACCCCTGCAACTTGCAGGGAGGCTGGTGGATCATTAGGCGATTTAAGTGTGGCGTTGGGGTGGTGGTTTCCCTCTAGCGTCACCAGGGGGTTTACAGCGCACTGTCGGTGCAAGTTAATTCCTCTTGTCACAAAAAAAAAAAAATTATGAATATTCCTAGCTTACAATGAGTCTTTTAGATCACTTTATCACCGAAAGCTACACAAATAACGTGGTATATCTCTATCCACGTTTAATCCATGGTTATATATTATAATGAACAATTGCATATTATCACTTCTCAGTCTCAAACATACACATCAGATTATTCAAGTGGTGGCCAGTCACTCAAAAGCATTAAACACAATAATATATAACTCACATGAATGAAATCAATTCTAAAACATAAAAATCATGAAATTTATATCATCATGATTAGGCTACATTGTAGCTCTAACAAAAGAAAATTAGAATATAGTAGAAGAATAAATAAAAATATAAATCAAACTCAGCATCTTGAATCAAAAAACAAGAATTATGTCATCACTTTTGTCTTCTCTTCAAAATACTTGAAAAACTCTCAGAATAATGAAAAACGATCTAACCCCCAAAAACCCTAGCTGCTCTCTATGTCTCTATTTATAGGATATATCCAAGATATTTATCTCCCAACGCTTGCAGATAACATTAGGGAATAAAATCAAGAATTTCCTGATTATATATCCATCTTCCATTGCTGCTTTTATTTGAATTCCTGATAGTTGCCATTATTTTCCTTATCCTCTTCATATCTCATTATTCTGCATAAACAAGGAAAATTCAAATAATCAAAAGGAAATCCAAATTTTTCTCATAGATAATGCATTAATTGTTGCCTAAAATAGGTAAAATAGGTAAAATAACTCTATTTTTATAGAGTTATCACAATTAGATTTTGAGTTAACGGAAAATATTTGTCATCATTCATTTTGTATGACATATTTTTGTTGGATTTGTGCATATTCTTAAGTGATCAAAATTAGACATGTTTTCAGCTCTTGATATAAGGATTAAAACCTTATCACGTGTATGCCTTTTCATGCTTGTTTAGGTCTCTTAGAGACCAAAATTCATATTAGTGCTTTCTTGATTTTTGAATTACATATTGCAAGCTTCGTGTACATATATGGTTCGCAATAGTTGAATGCCATTTTGCAAGTGAAAATAATGTCATAATTGTGTTAGTTACACTTAGAAATTTTCAAATACGTCATTATAAGTCTTAGATTATTTTGTATTGACATTGAATCGTATGACATTTTCGCATCCAACTTAGGGTTAGATGATTCCCCTAATCACTTGTCGCATCCAATTTTAAGTCGTGTATGATCTTCATGCCATTTATGCAGTGCGTGAATAATTTTAGTACTTAATAATGCATGTTTAAGTTCTTTTTTTATGGCTGACATCCACACTTTTACAAACCTCGGTCTTAAAGCACCAAGTTGACCTTGATTGGACCCAAACCCTTCTAGGAAATTATAAACCACACCTAGAGATTTCAAATGCTATTGATTCCATGCAAATTGCTTGTCGTTAGGTGCATTTTCCATTTTTCCTAAACTAGACTAGAATTTAAACTTAGGATTAAATTCGGACCCCTGTTTTTGCCCCCGTCTATATAGACTTTTACCATTTTTGTATCAATTTTTCGGTAGGGATTTTGAGGTTGGTCCCTCAATAAATCTTGTTGACTATATTGTGGAAAAATTTCATAATTTTTAGACTTTACTTGATAGGATAAATCTTGATTGCAATGACTTGGTATCATGCTGTTTAATAAGCTCCGAATGCATTATTGCTTATTTTCTGATTTTTATAAAATTATGCTTAATTATTTTAGAAAAACTTTCTTCATGAAAGTTGTTTCATATCATGTTGTACATGTTAAGTAATTTTTTTCATAACTAGATCATCAATGAGTATAGCCCAATTTTACTGATTTGTTATACTTGGTTTGAAATTTCCTGTTATAAATCTTTGGTTATGATTGCTTCGATAGGCTTTTTAGGTTAGTTTGTATATGATATTAAGGCAGGTCATCTTCATGAAAATTGTTTCAAATCCTTCGATTTTCATTGTCAAATGATTCTTTTAATGAACGAATTTCCCGAATTACATTGTGAAACTAATTTGGTACATGTGATGTTTCCAAAAGCAAATCTTTTAAACATTTTTCTCAATAATTGATTTGACTTAGGAAAGTCATGGTTTGGACCATATTCAAAATATCTGCAATGCTTGTGAGTGCATTTATGCAAGTCCCGAGTTACTCTTAGCAATTAAATACGTTATATAACCTAGATTTTCCTTAGTCTAAAATGTCTTCAAAGTGTTTTCAAACTTTGAATTAACATTGTGAAAGTCACAGTTTGGACCGTATTCAAAATGTTTGCGACGCTTGTGAGTGTATTTATACGAGCCCTGAACTGGCCTTAGCAATTAAATACGTTCCGTAGTCGAGATATCACTTTGTCTCAAAAAACCTTTTCGGTGATTTCAAAACCCATTTTTGAAACATCACATCTACCCCTCATGCATATAATCACATCATTCATTAGAAATGCTTGTATTTATGATTGGCGCATGTGTTAGTAATAAATGATCCGATGGTTCACTCACATGGTTAATTGATTGGGAAATAAGGTCTAAAAGGCTTACATGTATGTTTAATTCTTGCAACGCATATGGATTCTAGATGTATGCTAGATGCGATACATGCTACCGAGGGAAAATCTTGGGAAAACACATAGAATGCCTTATTAGGGACTTACAAGCGTTATTGACCATGCGAGAATACAAATGGTCAATAATGGCTATAAATCATGAAAAATGAATCGGGTAGATGTTTGGAGAGACCTACGCATGAATTGCAAAGGCCGACCTCGATGCTTAAATTGGCCGATTTAAAACCTTGTTTCTTTAGGTTATTTGCTATTGGCCTTGTGTCGTGATTTTGGTTGTTTTGACAAGTATGATTGATTCTTTCTATTGTAAGTACCTAGCTATAGTTCTTAGACTAGGTTTAGATTTGAATCCCGAAGTTGAAGAGAACATGAAGATGGTGGAAGGTTGATATCTATTATGACTACACTTTTATACCCTTCATCCCTGACATATGTCTCGAGTTTCCTCTGTTTGTATAAAAACTTGACGAGTTGTAAGTTCCTTTTTTTCAGTCTTTTCATTTCATTATTTTATTTTATCTTTTTTAGGATTGCATGGTGAATTTAATGCTTTCATTAATTGTTTACTTACCATTTTGTACTTTCAATTCAATTGATTGCTTTCTTTTATTTTTCTTAAAAATACAATGGCATGAAAATGATTACCCATGCATGATTGCCTAACTAAGGATAAATGATCCCAAAAAAGATAAAAAGAGATACATGGACTCCTCAGGTAACATGACACTGTTAGATACCGAAAAATGGTGCTAATAGAAATATTAGCGTGACTCAAGTCATTGACCTTCGATTACGTTCTCTAGCTAACCCCTCAAAAATGAGAATATTGGCGACTCCCGTCTTATTTCTAGGCTATTTAAAAAAGTAAACTGTATAAATAAACTTGTCGTGAGGGGTATGGACCTTTGGAAAAGGTTCACGATCATGATTTAGCATACCTAAGATAGTGAAGTCGATAAAAATGAAGTGATGTCATCTTTGGTGGATGTATATCTTGGGAGGGCTATCATGATCGTAAAAATACCATTAAACTCAAATTTACGTCTGGTTTCCTTTCGACTTTAGAACCGTCAATCAAAACAAGACATCAAGATAAGGTCATGACATCTTTCACCGTCACATAGGTACAAGCTTGGGAGAGCTCATGACTAGGATCAAGTGAACTCATAAGAGGTTTGCTCGGAAGGTGAGGTGATGACACCTCTGTAGATGAGAACCATGAGGGAGTTTTCGTGATCAAGTACTTCTAAATCTGACCTTTCTACCCTTCCTTTCCATGAGGGTTGGGTGGCGGAGAGATTAGGTCATGACAAACTCCAATTCCTTACGTGGAAATCTCTTGATGCCCCTCACTAACCGCTCAAATCCTAAAGGATTTTATGAGGTCTTTTGTCTATTTAGTTTGCACTCACATATTACCTACCATGGTTGAGAATTTGGGCCTTTTATTTGTAGAAAGGAGAAAAAAAATCATTATCATATTTGTTTCCTCCTTCATATTTGATAAAGAACATAGACAATCCACTAGAAAAGTTCCGGAAAGGGTAATTGTTGCTATGAAATTCCTCTTTTAAGCAGTCTATTGATAAAGAATTCAATAAGCACGTTGCGCATGCATTAGTTCAACATTCTTAAGCCCTATACATGAGTGTATTTGCAAAGGCATTTCCCAGCAGTGTTGAGCTTGGTAACACAATTTCAAGGGTCTTTGGTGTAGAGTTGAGCTCTGATAATGCTTAAAGCTCAGTACTCGAGCTTTGGGTTTTGACATTTCCTAAATGCTACTTTTAAGGGGCTTAATGGAATTTTTATCTTTTCCATCTTGTCCTTATTAGTAGATCACTATTCAACCCCCCAGCGGACAGAGAGAAGAGGGGAAGAGGGTCGTGTGCGCAACTAGATAGGGGTAATGAATCCGGATGTCGGGATGGTGGTGTGGCTGGTGGTGGGAGGCGAGGGTGTTGGTATTGATTTTTGGGGGCTGGGGTTTAGGATAGAATTTGATTTGGAGCAAGCCGAGCTCGTGACATCAAAGTTGCCTTTCAAAGTGTACTTTACATTGATTGCCACATAATATATGTACTCAATAAAAAATATCCTTGGAGTCAAAAGTCCTTTGTCTAGGTGTGATGTCATCCTTTCAAAACTCTCTCAATGACAAATGTAACTTGATATAGTGAATAAGGGGAATCAGTAAGACATCAGGTCGCCATAATCAAACCTAGTAGTGAAATTTGAAAAGAGAGACTTTACAACGGCAAACTTTCTTTGGTTGATGCATGAAGTGGCCCAATAAGCGTTCCCTTTGGTATTTGCACGTCCCGCGTTGAATTTCCTATTCCTCATCCTCCATTTCGGGAAAAGCACTTGACTAACGTCACTTAACTTATAAATCAAGCATTTGCATGGAATGGGTCTTGAAAGACCTATATTTGTTTAGACTTCAATGAAAGCAAGTTCCCATCAAAATCTATAAACATTAATCAAAATTCACAAAAATGTGAAACATTTGCATGCGAATCTTCGTAGTAACATCCAAATGTTGTGAAAGCGATGGGAGTTTCGGATTTTAGAAAAGTCGATAGGCATATGAATTCTATATTAAGGAAAAAGTAGAAATCAATCAAATAGCCTTAATGTTTTCACACAAATATTAAAACTCTGCCTTTTTTTGTCATGTCTTGAGCTTGGTAACACAATCTCATCTCAAAGGTCTTTGAGGTAAAGTTGAGCTTTGACAATGCTTAAAGTTCAGTATCCAATTTTGGGTTTTACAATTTTCTACATGTTACTTTAAGGGGTTAAATGAAATATTTTTTCTTTCCATGTTGCCCTTATTAGTAGATTAACGTTCCTGTTTTACCCCCTCACTCTTTCTTTCTTTTTTTAAAAAACTTTTCTTGTGCTAGAGATGGAGAAGAGCGGAAGAGGGCCGTGCGCGTGACGAGAGAGCGGCAGCAAACGAGGGGAGGTTGGCATGGGTGGTGCGGCTGCTGGTGGGAGGCGAGGGTGGTGGTATTGAACTTTGGGGTTGGGGTTTGGGAGAGAAGGTGAGCCGGAGCTGGCGAGGCTCATGACGTCAACGTTGCTTTCCGAAGCCTACTTTATATTTATTACCAAATAATATATGATGCATGGGAAGAAGAAAATCCTTGAAGTCAGAGTCCTTTTATCTGGATGCGAAGTCATTCTTTCAAAACTTTCTCAAACACAAATGCATCCTAAAGTATGTGAATAAAGGGAATCGAGGAGATTTCAGGCCGCCATCATCAAACTTCATTGTGAAATTCGAAAATAAAGATGAGAGACTTTACAACGGCAAAACTTTCTTTTGTTGATGTATGGAGAGGCACAACAAACGGTCCATTTGGTATTTCCTTGTCCCATGTTGAATTTCCTCTTCCTCATCCTCCATTTAGGGAAAAAGCATCTGACTAACGTCACTTAACTTATAAATCAAGTATTTCGCATGAAATGGAGACCTATTTGTTTCGACTTAAGCCAAAGCAAATTCTAGTTGAAATTTATAGACATTAAAATTAAGAAAAAACACGAATCCTTCACATATGTTAGCAACATCTGAATGTTGTGAAAGTGACGGGAGTTTCAAATTTGAAAAAGTTAATGTGCATATGAATCCTAAATTAAGTAAAAGTGAAATTCAATCCAAACGGATTTTAATGTTTTCACATATATACTAAAACTCTGCCTTTCTTTATCATGTCTTGTTGCATTTTCTAAGTATTCCATAAAATATTTGCTTCTATAACGGGATTGCTATTACTAATGCTTGCTTTGGAACTTCCCTTTCGTATCTTCAACTGGGACTGTTGAGGGCATTTGATCTTTAAACGAAGCCACGCTTTTCACATATATACTAAAACTATGCATTTTTTTTTATCATGTCTTGTTGCATTTTCTAAGTATTCCACAAAATATTTGTTTCTATGACGGGATTGCTATTACTAATGCCTGCTTTCGAACTTCTCTTTAGTATCTTCAACTGGGACCGTTGGGGGCATTGGATCTTTAAACGAAGCCACGCTACCTAAAAAAAGTGAGTAGAAATTCCCCACATGAAGCACGCACGTTCAGGAAATTTCACGCAAAGCATATATATTGCCTTCCAAGTAAATCGGGACCCCGACACCGACACCGACACCGACCACCTCAAAAAAAGAAAAGAAAAAAAAGAAAACGAGAAAGTTAGGTTGGCGTGCCGACCTTTTCGAAATGACCAAACTAGCCCCGCTCAATCGCCTTTCGCGAAGCTAATGCTGCTGTCAAATCAGTCAATACACAATTTAGCCGTCATAAATTTTATTATTCATTACTCTTAATGAGAACGAGGGATTGGTCTCTCTCCTGCGTCGCCCTTTGCCCCTCTCTCTCGCTGGGGCCTTTTCTAGGGTTTCGTCATCTCCATTTCCATCTCTCATTCGAGCCTTTTCTGCTTCGAGGGGAACTCTCTCGCTCTCTCTCTCTCTCTCTCTCTCTTCGTTGGCTTCTTACCGTTCAGCGACGGCCAGCTGCGTCTGTTGAAGGGCAGAAGAAGAGAGGGGTAGCGAGAGGGAGGGGGGCCTCGTGATTCCCACCGGACGCCGCTCGCGTTTTGTCCTCTTGCTGGAGCTTCGCTTTCGAGCCCCTCTCGGTCGTCGCGTCTGTTAGAGCTGATCCGTGGTGGTTCCGGAGGGTGGTTGTTTTCTCTCGGGGCTCGACTTTGATTCCGTCGTGCCCGTTAGTCGTCCGCGATTGCCTTGAGGGCCCGGTGAGCCGCCGACGAGGGCAGGTGCGGTCTTTGGGCCTCCTGCTGATAATTTTTTGCTAATTGCGGCGAGTCTGATTTCTCTTGAATAGCTTCCGCTGGTTATCGCTTTGTTGCTCGGTTGCTTTTGTTTTGCTGGAAGAAGCTGTGGTTAGGGTTGAGGGAGATGGGCTTTTTAACATGATGACGATGGAGGGTTTGTTTTTATTGAACTTGTGCCTTTCTTTTTTCTTTTCTTTTTTTTGTGATTGTTTGTTTGGGAACTGGTTATTGGAGGTGATTTTGCTCACCAGTCTAGTCATTCGCTCTGTTACCAGGTTTATGGGGACCTTGTTGGGCACTGAAGAGGAGACTGCATACAAGTACCAGTTCCCCACGAAATAGATGTTGTTCAGATATGATAATACTTGTCAAATCAGCTGTTAATCGTTGTGCTCTTTGCAATAGAGGGGTTCGAGAGAGGCTGTTTTATTTCGAAAGTACATGATGCCATCCTCCTATACTTTGAAACTGAGAACTGCCGTTCAGAATGGTGTCTCGAAATCAAGTATTGGGAAGGATGCTAAGGTGCAAGGGCCAGTGGAAGCTCTAGTCGAGCAAGGGAAGTCTTGGTTTGGGAATTCTAGGTTATTTCATTCTGTGCCCTTTTCGAGAGTTCCAGACCTGCAATTGCTTTTACCTCCGAGCACTGTTGTTGCTGCAAGATCAGACTCGCAGTTAGCTAATCAAAGAAGAAACATCTCTGTTGTTGGAGCTCTGTCTCGCACATTCTCTACTCCTTCAGTGTCTGGCCCTTCATTTCAAGTTTGTGCATATCACGTCGATCGGGCCTTCTCTGAGTCAGGCCAGTCTGTGGACGGCTGCAAGTTTCAAGATAAACCAATGGCTGCCTGTGGTTCAAGAGCCGTGTTGAGTGATTACCGTTTAATTTCAGGGCATCCACATCATTCAACTTTTACAAATCATGCCACTGCTCATTATAGCAACAAAAGCTTTGACAGTTGCCAAAGGGTTAGCATGAGTTTAAAAAATAAGGAGCAACCCAGTAAGCATCAGATATATGGGTACTTTGTGTTCAGTGCCTTGAAGGGCAAATACAACTCCGGTCAATACTTTGAGTCAGGGCTCAGAGATCTTTATGCTTCTTCTTGTAGAAGTTTATCTACAGGCACTGCTCCAGATGTCTCCTTTGACAATTTTTCAAGGGACGAACAGCTTGGAAGTCAAACAGTGTCTTCTGAGGGGTATAATTCTATTTTAAAATTCTGCCATTTTGTTATTTATTAGGGTTCTTAATCCGTGATTCCTCCTAACTATGGCATTTCTTCATTTTCTTGGTGTCTTATTTAAATTTCTCCTTACGACAAAATGATGCAAAGGACAGAAGGCTTGTTAAGTATTTCTACTTGGCAGCTCATTTGGTTTGTAAAGGATTTGATAGGTTTTTTGGGTTTGTAATTTAAGTAGGTTCTTTCTGACATTGGTTGTTTGCTTTGTCTTTTTAAATGGTTAGCCGTTGAATTAGCATGAGCTCATTGTGCTATAAAACTATTTGCTCCTTCCTCATTATCGGTGGAAGGAATTATTTGGTCCCATGTTAGTTATGTTTCTTTCTATGACATCAGAACAAATCTACCTGGAAAAATGCTGAAGCTACTTTCAGGGTCGTGTTACCTACCCCATCCTGATAAAGAAGAAACTGGTGGAGAGGATGCTCATTTTATCTGTTCTGATGAGCAAGCAATAGGCGTGGCCGATGGTGTTGGTGGCTGGGCAGATTATGGAATAGATGCTGGGCAATATTCTCGAGAGCTTATGTCTAATTCAATAACTGCTATTCAGGATGAGCCCAAGGGCTCTATTGACCCCTTCAGAGTTTTGGAAAAGGCATACTCAAGTACCAAAGCAAAGGGCTCATCCACAGCTTGCATCATTGCTCTCACAGACCAGGTATTGTGCTCTTAGAACACAGATCTTACCATGTGATGTATCTGTTCTTGAAAATGATTAGTATTGATACTGTTACATTGGTTTGATATTTCCCTATTTAGATGGCAATGCAAATTGCAGTTGCTTGTGCTTTGATGCATCTACTAACTAAATAGTTGGATCATATCACATGATTCATTTCATTGGGCTGCAGTGATTCTGAAATTTTCCTGGGAGAGTGATTCCACTTGTCTGATTGGACACTAAGTCACAGCTCAGGGATTTGAATGAGCACAGGGCATTTTTCGGCTGATCTGGCTCATTTGCATAAGATTTTCATATGTCCTGGGTGCTTTGATTAAATTGTATGCATGAGGTTGCTTGATGGAGTTGATTTGTTGGATGCCGACAAATTACTATGCTGGTTACATATTGATCTGCAGTGTGAAAACATGGGTGATTTTAGATGAATCTTTATTTGACTTTGGACTCTTCCACAGGAGAATGATGTTGCTTTGAGTTCTGTTTGTTAGGATGATGTTATGCTCTTTTCAACAATGGTATATTGCTTCTATTTATATGGCAGGGTCTCCATGCTATTAATTTGGGCGACAGTGGGTTCATGGTAGTCCGGGATGGATGCACAATCTTTAGGTCTCCTGTTCAACAGCATGATTTTAATCTTACCTATCAACTGGAGTGTGGAAATAGTGGTGATTTGCCCAGTTCTGGTCAGGTCAGTAAAGGCATAAGTTCTGTTGTGTCTTATTTTCCTAGATACTCATTGCTCAGCTATATACTTGGCTGGAGTTAATTCTGCTTTTCGTTGTTATTATTTTACTGTTTGCGGTCTTTTGCCCTGTGATTATCTGGTTTGGGATGGTACCAAAAGTAGCTTTTAATTTGGAATTTGTTGTACAAGTCGATATATCAGAGATTATCAAATAACTAAACATGGATTATGCATGCTTATGATTCACCATAATGCAACTGTCAGTTCAATATTCCAGCTATCTTAATGGCCTTCTCTTGACGCAGGTGTTCACAATTCCTGTTGCACCGGGGGATGTTGTGATTGCTGGTACTGATGGACTATTTGATAACCTCTACAACAATGAGATTACTGCTGTAGTTGTTCATGCGACAAGGGCTGGTCTAGGGCCACAAGTCACGGCTCAGAAGATAGCAGCATTGGCACGCCAAAGAGCGCAGGATAGGGATCGACAGACTCCATTCTCTACTGCTGCGCAAGATGCTGGTTTTCGCTATTATGGTGGCAAGCTTGATGACATCACTGTTGTTGTTTCCTACATAACCGGTTCTAGAGATGTAAGTTCTGTTCCTTTCCATACTTCATGCATTTTCTGTTTCGTTATATTGTTCATTATGTTCCAACTTTAAAAAAAAACTCCATGCATTTTCTTTTTCATATATGGAGATTAGAACTATAATAATCGATTGCTCTCCTGCTTGTATATGTAGGAAAAACAATCATCAGCTTAAGATGGTACTCCTTATGCAAAATATGGGTCATCACACGAGACAGCTCAATTTTGGTACTTGGTTCTCCCAGGTTGTTTTCGGGGCTCGAGCTGACATGAAATATCATGAGCTAGAAAGCGTTTCTACACCCCACATAGCCATTTATTGATTGTCTGAGCAGCTCCTGTAAATATTGTTTGGTCTGCTATGTCCATGCTCTAATCATGCGATGAGGGAACACCTGTGACTTTGCAAAAATTGCGTGAATTTCTAATGGATGAGATGAGATTACAGTGGGCTAGTATGTCACCCTGTCATGCCCCCTTGCTTTTTTTCCTCCCTGCTCCTGAGTCCCTGAATATTGGCTGAATCTGACCTTAAAACTTTGTGCAACTAAACCCTAATTGAATGGGATAAAGGCGAAGTTGCGAGTGATGCACTTAACTATTTAATGATATGTGTTTGGCTGAGCCTGGTAAGACCGACACTGACTTCTCTTGTGAAGGATGCCGTGGCTGAATTTACCTATATAATGGGATAAACTGGTCCTTTTAAACAAAATGTCTTGTCTGCTTGATATCGTTGAAATGCCCAAGTGCAGATAAGGTTCAGTTGGTTTTATTATGCTTCCTTTCCTCTCTTTTTATTTAAGATGCGCAGTAAAATTGTCTGTACACTTAATGCTTGGAAACCATTTTTGTGTTTGATTCCCCTCAGTTTGTAGATTGATGATTTCTTCGTTTAGGATTATAGGTTCAATGAGAGCTTTGGCTACTTTTTGACATTGAGATTCTTGTATATTTGTGTAGCTGTCATACGATAAGGCACTTGCTATTACTGTAATATTCTGTTTGACATATGTAAAAGCCAACCCATCAAGGGTGTGTGGTCGACTTCCCTCACTCCATCAATAATACATTTCACCCAGAATCACTCCAGAGTTGAACTTCCTTCACAAGATCGTGGAGAGAATCACCAACACCATCTGATTGTAATTGAAACATTTTTTTCATTATTGTAGGTAGACATCAACATTATTGTATGTTTTAAGTGTCAATTGTGACATCAGCTGACTTCTTTCGCGAAACGACGTCAATGTTTTAATGTTTTATCGGGAGATGATGAATGGTCTATGAATCCAACTAGAACGTGCGTATGTAAAGAGACTTGTCTACTTCTTAAAGAATATTATGGGACTTGCTATTTGTAAGGTTTGAACGTAGGCGGAGATCGCCCACCCTCAAACCTTAAGGTTTGAATAAGTTGGTGCTTTAAAACTGACCGACTTTATTTTTGATTTCTTAGTCAGTGTTGTGGAGGCAAACATTGTTTAATTCTTTTGTATGGTCGGAATCTGGCACATCCTGACGACCGATTGCAGAAAGGGTGATTTTACGTATTACCTACGCAGAATGAGTACGAATCCGCGCTTATGGAGTTGTCTCTGGAGGATGCCTATCTTTTTATGATCGAGGTTTGAAGCAAATGTGACCTCCTCCCGACAACTACAGGTGTTCAATGAGGGTGGCGAACGCGCATGAAATAGAACCCCGTGACTGACGAAAGACAGGGCCTTTTATTTCTTTTGTTATTTACATAAAATGACACAAACTTAAGTTTTTATAATATGACAGTGGGGGTGCGGTATCTCAATGTCCAATATTGACCTTCATTTGAAATGTTTTGGATTTTCCCTTTTTGATAATATAGTGTGTTGTAGAAGATTCCGATTAGCGGTGGTCAATGTTAAACCCGAACCGAAATGGAAGCGCACATGACCCTACCCGAACCGATACCTAAACTGCATATAACCCAAGGCATCAGGTTGGGTCGGGTTTCAAGTATTTTTTTGTTAATCTTTTTGGGAACCGCAAGTAACAGGGAAGTCAAACGTGTTCATGATAATTAGCGGCTTTCGTCCTCAGGTTTTGATACTGATCTATGGCTGAATTAAATTTGCTTTGGACGTGTTGTTCCTCTGGTTTTGAAACAGTCGCAGAAGCCTACGTGTCATCACCATCAACCTCTGGTTTCACGAAGAACTCAACATAAGCAATTCGATTGGGTTGATGATAACCACCATGGGTTGTGTTGGCACATAGCAGAAGTATCTTGCAACTAAATCCAAGTGCTGAGCTTTCAAAATTCCTCCTCTCCTAATGGTCAACTTGCTTCCGCTGTTGGGCAGCTGATCTATCGGTGGGTGTCGCGCTGGCTCATCTGATTTTGCTGCTCCTCCATCTCCAGCCATTTTCTCTTCTCATTATTCATTGCTTCTAGAAAAAGCCCTGTCCTTAATCAAAACAAAGAAAGAGCCCCACTCAATCAATCAAAGAGAAAGCAACTAGCACAGTACAAATCTAAGCGTAAGCTATCCCAGAGCATACCCAAACACCCCCAAATAGTATGTGTCAGACCCAAAAACACAACACAAGGTTGACAAAATGCAGAGTCCGTGTACTGGTTGAGTAGATTTCTCTGGATATTAAAGCAAAGAGTCCTGAAAAGGAATACAGATGAAGATGAATCTTATTCTTTTAGTCCCAAAAATACTGTTCTAATCTCGTAAAAATGGCAACAAAAATTCAAATCCACATACCACACAATCAACCATACCACATAGTTCAATGCACATGCACTGTTGATAGTGCAAACCAATAAGCAAATCCACCCAGAAAACAAAAAACCTAATCCCAATGTCCAAAGCTCAACAGCCTCAATCCTCCAAAATCCACTTCGGACTCACCAATCATTTTGTAGGAAACAACCCAGAATTTATTGAGCAGAAAAATAAAAGTCAAAATATTCTTCCCATCTCTTTCCTGGCCCATCACATTCCTCCCATTTTCGCCGTGCTTTTTTTTTTCCCCTTCCCTCTCTCTCTCTGCAATTGAATGTACTCCAATGGCTACTCTAAAGGACATTGGGGTATCGGCATTCTTGAACTAAGTCAGTTTGCAAGTCTCGATAGTCCACCCACAGAAAGTCGATTCATAACATAGTGGATGAAATACGCCTTCGTCCACGATAGGACAGTGGCAGGACCATTCTCTGGAAAGCCAAGTGAATTGTTCATCAGATAGTTATGTGTCTCACCGGTATGGTTGTACCACTGTTGAACTTGGGACAGAGGGGAAAAGTATTATCATTATGGATTGAGAAATACCTGTAAAGAAAGAGTTTGGATTAGTGCATGTCATGACAGGGAGTGAACACTCTGAAATGTGCATCCCCTCTCCTTAGTTTTTCTTGCTCAGTTTATCCTCTAAGCAATTTCAACGAACACATTATTGTGACTTGACTTTCCACCTGCCGTTTCCTTGAGATTTTGCCTTCATGTTTGCTTTCCTTTCCCGTAATTCTGAATAATGAATTTGAAGTTTCTGAGATACTAGCATGAAATCAACCATGTTTGTGACTACACTACTCATATCATTTAAATGATATTGTAACATAATAATCTATCTTCGGAGTTCATCATTTTACATTGATGTCGAATCTTTCAGGTTCTGGAAAGAGCAAAAGCAGCAGTCAGATGGTTCAAGGGGAGTGTGTGTTTTCTCAGATATGAATCCGTATGGTGGGCACCCCAATCCCTTAAAAGAAGGCCAAAACCTCTTCCACAAAGGGCTTCTGGGTGAAGCAATTCTTGCTTTAGAGGCTGAAGTTCTGAAAAATCCTGATAATGCTGAAGATTGGAGATCACTTGGCATAGCATGCAGAGAATGATTGTTAACAGGTTATTCAAGTTAGTGTATCTTAAAGTCAGCGAGTGTGTTCCCATGCTTAGGATTTTCCCTCAGGCACATTATCTGTTCCTTCGTCAAAGACCTCTTTTTCCCCTGAGTTTGTTGTTCTATTGTTGTCTTCACAAGAAAGCTACCATCTGCTTTTCAAACGACTTGTTGACCCAGTTGTGCCAGTTAATTGAGAGGCGGACAATTAGCTGCTTTAAGAACAAGTACTTCCAAGTGTATAGCTGAGCTTTAGGTGCGTTTGTTTCACCAATTGTAAAGCCCTTTGGCCCCAAAGCTCTTAGGCAAATGCAAATGTCATTTGGCAAAATCTTTGGGTGTGCATCTACAGAGCACTCTAAAGACCTTTAGCTCAAAGTAGATCCGAAGATACTCTGAAATGTTACATTTCCACAATGCAAATAAATAAATAAAAATCTTAAAACTTTGCCCTCGCTCAACTTTCATAATTTTGGAAATGTCCACGAAAAGCCCTAACTTTGCCTCAGCCACTTATGAGTGGTTAGTAAGCGGCTAGAATGTCACTAGCGTGTAGCTAGTGTGCATTGGCGAGTTCCACCACCAAATAGTTTGAGATTTTTTATTAAATAAAATTAGCAAAAATCTTTTATAAAGTATAGCTTTTATAAACGGCATTTATGTCAAAGTTACTTTCCAATGTGTTTTATACTTTGACAAGTACCACTTGTATTTCAAAAAACCCATTTAGCTCAAAAGCCTTTGCATTTCCTTAATAACATTTTCCTAAAGTCAAACCAAAGACCTCCTATGTCCATGTAGAATTCATGTGCTATTGTAGGAAACTCCTATGATTATGCAAAAATTTAACGGAGGAGATGAGATTTCGGTGGGACAGGACGTCCCCTTGTTGTTGTGCCCCTTTTCTTTTCTATATTATCAACAATTATGATTGCTTTGGATTAAGTTTATCATTATCAATGGTTGTGATTGCTTTGGATCTTGGAAACGTTTGTTTGAGAATGGTGATGGTGGTGCCCTCGGAAGTATGTGCACGGGTGCAAATCAACGGAGTGAAAAATGAGTGTGCATTGTGTTACCATGGATCAACGCCAAGCATGGCTATACTCAATCATGTTATCTGCTACTGATGTAAAATTTGTTCTCTCGATTTACTGCAGAAGCTTACCAAATGACATTGTTCGTGCTCATGCGAAGGTGTGACTTTAATTGCTTGTCTTAACCCATCTTCTGCATAGACTGCTATTTACATCATAAGATCACATTTCCTTATACAAAAATCAGTAAGTATATACATATCTGTTCAGATGCATGACTTGAATACCTGAATTTTAATCAATGCCTTTTGTCAGGATCGCTATTTTGATGTGATGACAAATGTAGTAGGTCTCGCAGCGGCCGTTCTTGGTGATAAATTCTACTGGTGGATTGACCCTGCTGATGCTTGACCACGTATTTTCATGCAGTTTCGCTCATAGGGCAGTTGGCGCCTCCAGAAGTTTTGTAGAAACTAACTTATTTGGTGATAAGACATCCTCAAGTCAAGCGGATCGACACTATTTGGGATTACATCTTTGGTTTGCTTTATTCTGTGGAGTCGAGTCCTTAATTATAATCACTTTCTTTTGTCTTGGAGAGCCATGGATAGCTCCACTGAGTTTTGTTGGATGGCCGCAAAACTGATAGTGCTGGTTTGTCGACTGACTTCATCAGACTTGCTATGTTTTAGTGTAGCTTTGTCTGAACTGAGTTGATCTCTGATAGATTGCTTGTTTAGCAAAATGTTGACTCGTTTTGCTTTCAATTTCTTGCTGACTAAATTGGCTTTTGGATGATTGTGATTAATCTTGACCATCCAACATGGCACATCATCAATCAACGTGATGAAAAAATTCAACCAATGGGGGTTTTTCTCAATTGTTAAGTATTCAATTTGAACTATTATAAAGGTAAAAAGCTTGATATTAGAATTTCTGATCACGATAGAGCTCATTCTTCAACCCAAAAATAGCCATTTACTATTTTTCCTGCATTAACACTTCATTTCCCTTTCATTTTCATCTTAATTTCAAAAAGTTAAAGTGTTAACTTTTGAGTTGACTTTTCTATCCCAACCTAAAAAGATTCAAAGCCATGATGGATCTCTCTCACTGGTAGCGCTCATCCTCTCTCCTATGGGCAGAGCTTCTCTCTATCCCTTCAACGGGTGATAGTGCAAACAAAACCCTAAAACCATCGTGACCCTCATCCTACTTCTTCTCCCACATGGCTCCTTCTACTCTCTAGCCTTGGAAACAACCCTAACTCCATAGCCGACATTCCCCAGACTCGCATCCTTCCCTCCCCTCCACAATACCATTTCGACCTACCTTCGATCAATACACAACCTAAAAGGTTTTAATCCTTGCTACAACTCAACTCGCAAACCCATCCCAGCTTGCAAACCCATCTTCACATAGCTCCCTTCAATCTTTCTCCATTTAACCCATCTCCAAAAACCACGGAAACAAACAACAAAACCTTCTTGTCCATTAGATAGCACCTTTTTGCCTATAAGAAGACCAAAAATAGGAAGCTTCACTCCTCTATTCTTAGCCGTCTTCTTGTGAACAGTAGAACTAGAAGCAAACCCCACACTTGCAAAAAGGAACAATGGAAGGTGAAATGGAGAATGATTTGCGTCTAGCAGCTCTATGCAAAAGTCTAGGCCACTTATGGTCAGAGAATGATGCAGTAGAAGCAATAAAGGAAATCCCCCTAGAAAAAAGGAGGGAATGCGACCACACCCTATTTGGTAAGTTATTCTCAAAACCTAATGCCAACTTCCAAGCCTTTCTTAATACAATGAAGAAGGCATGGAAAATAGAATTAGTGGTTTCCTCCTAAAAGGAACCGGGATTCTTCTCTTTCGTTTTTCAATCGGGGGAGGAAAAAGAGAGAGTCATGCAATCGGGACCTTGGTCATTTGCTAGTAATCTATTAGTCCTTAAACAATGTGAACCAGAAATTCCATAGCATTGCTACAATAATTCTCAATGTGCTTTTAGGGTGCAAATTGGAGGGATGTTGGGTGGATTTTAAAAGTGTTTGCTGATTTGGCAAAACAAGTGGGCAAAGTATTGGAAATTCAAGTGGAATCAAAAGGAAATGGACCACAAAGTCAGGAGGGCGAAGGTGGAAGTGGATATGTTAGCTTCCTTAAAATCACGTGCTATTCTGGACATAGGAAACAAGAAGTTATTGGTGAAATTCAAATATGAATGCCTTTGGCATTATTGCTACTCATGCAGGAGAATCGGTCATTATGGCACTTGTTGTGAAGAAATCCCTTATAAGCATACTAAATGGGCTCAAAACAAAGCAAGAAAATATGGCCTGTAGCTTAAGGCGAAAGTGTGAGATCACAGTCCTAACCGGGAAGCCTTCTATGGCAAATTAGAATAAAAAATTGATGTTGATGATACAGTTCCTGAAACACCAGACACAGCATCCAAGATGGAAATAGTGGTTAGGAATGAAATTGAGACAAGGGCAGTCCCTATTCACAACAAGAAAACGGCAAAAAAGCTCGTGCTTTCAAGAGATAATAGAAGAATCAGCATTAACCCCTGCAAAGAAGACAAACAATGATAAATAGATTACGTGCCTTCAACTTTCCAAGCTAATCCTTTCGAAGGAAGGAAATTGCAGCAAGCAAAGTTCGAAGTTGCAGAGGGCAAAAAAACATAAACGAACAGCATAACCTCCCCCTATAAGGAGCTTTTGGAGACCCCCATTCAAGTGGTAAAATATGACAATAAATGGGCTTTGGTGGTTAGCCCTAATAAGCCACCAGAGATGATATGAGAATTATAAGCTAAAACTCTTAAGGGCTAGGCAACCCCCTAATATTCCAAGAGCTGAGAGCCTAGTAGTTCTCGAAAGGCCTAACCTAGTTTTCTTAATGAAAACCAATAACAAAGAGATGATGGTGGAGGTGTAAGAAGATGCCTCAAGTTCTCAAATTTATTTCTAGAAAATCCAGAAGGAATTGCACGAGGATTAGCAATTATGTGAAGCGAAGAAGTGGAGTTAAAGGTGAGATCTAGCTCTAAAAATATTATTGATTTGAAGTGCAAAGACCCAATTAGTGGCTATCAAATGTGGGATAACTTTCCTCCATGCTCTAACAAATTTTGGGATGAGACTAATAATATGGCAAAAATTGAGGGATTTCCAGTCAAATAACCAATTACCATGGATTTGCATGGGAGACTTCAACAAAATTTGATATATTTGGGAGAAGGTAGGGAAAAGGGAAGCCGATTACCACCAAATAGCAACTTTCCACAAACTTTTGAATGACTGCTCCCTAATGAACATCGATAGTAAAAGGTGTGCTTATACTTACGCAAACAACCGCGAAGGGGAGGCCCTTGTCAAAAAAAGACTAGACAGAGTTCTATGCATCATGGATTGGAGAATTACCTTCCCTAATGCTGAAGTTCAAGCTCTACCAACAGTTGGCTCGAACCACAACCCTCTTCCCCTTGTGTTGCAACCTGAAAGTAAGAAAAGGAAGAGAGAATTTAAGTTTGAAGCATACTAGTTGGAAGATCAAGAATGCGGGGAGATCATAAAGAGAATACATAATGGGAGTCCATCAATCTACACAAGCTTTTCAGAGAAAGTCCATGAAGTCTCTAAGGAATCAACGACATGGAGTAAAGATAAGTTCTCCAATGCACCAAGTCGAATCAGGGAGCTAAAGAGGAAATTAACGGAGATCACCTATAGAGATTCAGGAAACTTCAGCAAAGAGGAAACCCAAAACATTGTCGACCAAATTGACAAGTTTTGGAAACAAGAGGAAAAATATTGGGGGTTGAGATCTCACATCAATTGGCTACAAATGGGAGATAGAAACACAGTTTTTCCATGTAACCATAGTGCAAAGAAGGCAGCGAAATAGGGTTATGGTGCCAAAAACTAATGAAGAAAACTGGTGCAAGGAACCATCCACACTCGAGCAACACAAAGGGGCCTTTTATTGAACACTTTATGAATCGATGGGTTTGAGGAACTTTCATACTGGTCATAAATTAGTGTCCCAACCTAGTAAATGAAGACATAAATGAAAAGCTGATGGCAAACATTACCCTTGAAGAAGTGAAATAAATGATTTTCCAATTGGGTTCATTAAAAGCCCAAGGACCTGATGGACTAAATGGACAATTTTATGAGCATTTTTGGGAGTACATCAAGACTGAATGGCTTCAACTAGTGTAGAATTTCTTTGACATAGGTACAGCGGAAGTATAGCCCAAGTGTCAAAACTTGGCACGAGGGGACACTTAAGTGTCAAAAGTTTGGAAATGTACACTTAAATGCCACTTTCTTTGAAAAGTGGGACACTTAAGTACCACCTTCGGCAAATCTTGCCGGAAATCTTACGTGACAATATTTTATTATTTTTGCTTGTCTACATGGCTCGCCAAAGAGCTAACTCGGCTCTAACTCACCTGAAACAACGCCGTTTCCAAAGTTGGCCAAAATAAAAGCTCTGAATTTGCAAAAACGACGTCGTCTCCCAAATTTTCCTAAATCTAAAACCCTAAATCGGCCAAAATCCCTATTAAAGTGCTCGAATCCAAGTCTTGAACCCTAATTTTGATTTGCTCAAAATTCCATTGTCGAATATTGGAAATGGAGAGTGGGACTCGCAGCAGCGCCTCAAATTCCTCTCACCGAAGTGAAGGAGAAGGCCAGAGTTTCTGTTTTTGTGGGTCACCAAGTCCAAAAAGAACATGGTGGACTCGAATCAATTCTGTGAGAAGATTTTATGGATGCGCCCGATATAAAGAAGGGTTAAAGTGCAAATACTTCAAATGGGTCGATGCGAAATTCTCTAACCGAGCCACAGAGGTGATATTGGATCTACTTCATAAAAGACATCAATCTCCATCCATGTTCGTGGACGACTTGGACGATATTGACTCAATGCAAGCTCAAGCGTCTTCAGCTAAACTTTTCAAGAATGAAGTCTCAATGCAAGCTCAAGCGTTTTCAACTAAACCTTTCAAGAATGAAGTTTCAATGATGAAAATTGAACTGAAGTGTTACTAAGCGTTTATTATGGTGTTGTTTTGTTGTTTATTATACTTTATGATGAAATGTAAAGCACTTGAAAATGAGAAAAAGCTTCTCCGACTACCATAATTAAAAATGAGTGGACAAATGTAATTTTTTTAGATTAAATGTGGGCTTTTTTTCTTTTTGAAAGACGAAAAAAAGTTTGTGTTGTTCCACAAGATTGTTATGGCTTTGTTGTTGTTTGTGCTGTCATATGTATTGTGGGTTACTTCTTGTATTCGTGGGGAGGTTAAGGAAATGAAATAAGTGAATTAGATGATGCTTGTATTATGTTTTTACTTGTTCTTGAATATAAACCAATAATGATAGATGTATATTGGGTCAATGTGTTGTGGTGGCTTTTTTACTTGAACAAAATATAAACATAAACCAGCAGCAAATATTGGAATTAAATGAAGTTGCCATAAGTTAAATTACCATCACATTCTCTGTTTTGCTGCAGACCAGCATATACACAAGACAAACATGAGTGATTACCCAAGTGTCATAAGTTATATTTAGTAATCACTTAGGTGCTAGTCGTGATGAAAAAATGATCACGTAAGTATCAAGTTATTATTAAAGTGATCACTTAAGTGTCACTCGTAGTTAAAAATGAACATTAAGTGTCAAGTTTTTTAGAATGTGATCAGTTAAGTGCCAATCTTTTTTGTAAGTTTTCTTTAAAAATTGCGCCAGCCACCACCACCTCACCACTAGCCACATTAGGTGCTCCAGCCACCACCGTGCTAGTGGTGTAGTTACACAAGGTACTGGTGCAAGCTGAGCTTTGCACTAGCTTACACCAGGTGCAGCATAAGCCCATAACTCCCACCACAAACCCATAATCACCAGGCATCACCAGCCACCACATTAGCACCCGAACAATAAACTTACTACCACCAAGCATCACCATCCACTACCACCAGACATACCATCACTCTAGCTACTACCACAGACCTAACACCAACAGCAATAAGTAAAAGCAAAATCCATATCTTACAAAAAGCAAAAAAAATTGACAAGCAGCAAGATTATTCCATTGATATTGAAATTAAGTCTCACAAAATCAATGACAAACTAAAGCAAAAAAAAAAAAAGATAACCATCCATAGCAAATTATTATAAATGTTTACAAAATTGACTCATAAGCTCCACAAATCCTATCACGTCTCATCTCATCAATCAATATGCACAACACCCCCTATTCATGCTCCTTTTGATGGGCATTTCACTTGATTCATAATTTGTGCACTCTTTCTAACTAGACGTGCAATTTCTTCTTCAACCTTCTTAGTATCCACTAACTCAAATGGAGTTGCAAATGTCCTAGGCTACATTGATTCAAAAGGAGCTGCAACTATCTTAGGCTGAATTAAATCAGATGAACCTGCAACTAGGTTCTTACTCTTCTTTCTTGTTGGCGCAGCTGATGTTTTCTTTTTTGTTGGTGCAGCCGTTGATTCTTGAGTTGGGCTTGAGATAAGAACCTCTAAACTTCTCCCAGGCTATAAAAAGACAATAAATTGTTAGCAAAAGTCTGTAGCATAAATTAAATTAAATGCAGTTAATAAAACTTACATTCAAAATGACTGTTCCAATACGCTCATCTGTATAAAGGCCATAGCCATATTATCTTAACCTCTTCCCAAGTGCCCCTCTTGTTTGAAGAGGGACATCACTTTCAGGAACTTGTGATTTGTTAGCTTTTTGCAGTGATTTCTTGGGCCATTTAGCTACAACGGGGCTTTTTCGACCAATTCTTTAGTTGGGCGTTTTCTAGATGGCCTTTGTATAGCTGCCCCTTCACCTGGCCTTTTTCTAGTAGTTCTTCTGTGTGGCTCTTCAACTTCAGTGACACCTTTTATTGGGCCTTTTGGTGGTACTTGTGGTGACATTTGTAGTGATTCTTCTTGTGGCCCCTATGTTGACCCTTATGGTGGCTTTTGTGATGGCTCTTCAGTTGGTAGTTGAGCTCCAACTTGCATTCTTCAAACCTAAGAAAGAGGCAAAAGACACCATAAATGTAACATTGGGCCATATAATAACGTAAAGAAAAATTGAATATAAATTGTTGAATTTACTAGGTATTTATTTATCTGCTGAAGACACTGAATTGGTCGTTTAGCTGCTTGGGCTAATCCTTCAACCAACCGTCTTCTACATTACTTTCTTCGAACAGGCCGTTCAGTTTCATGACTTACTGGAGTTCTTCTCGTGACCTAACAAAGACATTACATACAAGGCCAAATAAGATATTATGTACATATTTATGATAAACCATAAAGCAACATAAACATAAATTTTATTTCATGACTTATTGGGGTTCTAGTTGTCGACTGAAGAATAGTCGACTCACTTGGCCCTTCTGTTTGTCTTTCTCCAACTGTCTCTTCACTAGACCCTTTAGCTGACCTCAATTGTTCTTGTTGCTTCCTCAATTGACAACCTTTAATATTGTGTAATGCTACACGGCAATAAGAGCACGTCATATTTGCACTTGTCTTGCTCATTCTTTGTTGACCCGAGACCTCTCCCTCCACCATTCTTCGTCTTCGTTTTGGCCTTCCAATTTTCTTCTTTAGTGGCAAAGGTTGAGGTGCTTCATGATCTGTGGGCTCCCAAAACTTGTTACTTCTAATTAGCTGCATCATGAACTGGTACGAAACAAGGTATTTTAATTTTTTACCAATCATCGATGTAATCCTCTATATTTTAGCCCTTCAACTGGATGGCATATATGGTATGTTCACAGGGAATTCCACTTAGTTGTAATGCTCTACATGAACACTTCATTGTACTTAGATGAATAACATACTTATCGAAACCCTTCATTATCTCATATTCGTCATCTCCATTCCAAATGGGATGACAATGCCTACTTGCAGCCAAGTTCTTATCCAATTTCTTGGCAATCCTAATACCACATTGTCTAGTCCACTTTGTAGTCTCATCTATTTGTTTCTGTAGATAAGTCATGACCGCAACTCGTATATCTTCAAGCATTGAGATGATTATTTGCATATGGCATCTATTATCTTCGAATTAAATACTTCACAAATATTGTTGTCGATGTTATCGCACTTAAATTCCTCACTAAAAAATGCCATGCATCAATACTTCGGTTCTAGTTGAAATAGTGTAGCACAACATTCCTTTGTCAACTGAAGTAGTCATTCTTTGGCTATCCTAAAGTCAACCATGTTTGTACTCTTTGTTAATTGCCAAAATTGCAATTACAGCTTATCCCCTTTGTAGATCTTTACCCAATTTCCATATATGTGCCGCGCACACATTCGATATTCAGCATAAGGCAACAATTTAGTTACTGCCGGAACCAATCCCTACAATAATTCAAAGTAAGAAATGTAAGCAAATAATATGCTAATATTACAAAGCAAACTGTTGACTAAATTTTTCAAAAAACAAGCATTACAAACTATTGACTTTTAATTAAAGCATTAAAATCACTTGTGACCTAAGACTAGCGTTAAGGAGGAGCAAAAGGAACTGCTCAAATCGAATTGGATCAGACCGGACCGGACCCATTAGTTATGAACATCTTAAGGGCACTATTTGAGTTTCTGATTTCAAAAATGGGAATTTGTGATTTTCAATTCGGTTTCCGGTTTCCAGAGTGGAATCGCCCACCCGGACCGCTTGGATCGGATGGACTTTCTTTTCGTAAATTCTTGAACTTTTCAAAAAAATAAAAACAAAAATAAAACCCCTCAGGACTCTCTCCAAGACCGTAGCGACCTGGTCAACTCCATGCACGACTCTTTGGTATCCTACACTTACCATCTTTCATTCTTTCTTTTTTTTGCATCTTATGCATAAAAGAATGATCAATGCCCCTCATAAATGCACTAAAACTGTTACTGATACTAATAAATGAGTACCATTTGGAGTCAAAGGCGTTTGCGGACCGGCTCCATGGCGTCCACGCTCCTTCTGTGAGTGTGAGTTCATTTGCCCAATTGCAATGACCACCAAACCGAAGCACCTATTTTTTGTAGAGAAAGCTACTCGATTCAAAGAAAAGCGGATCGCATACAATTTAAAAAAAAAAAAACTAAACTAAACTAAACACAAAGCCGATTTATTGGCTTACTTAGAAATCAATTTAGACCAATTCGATTCTAAAGAGTTTCAATCCAGTTCCCGATTCCTAAAAATGAAAGTTGGAACCGCCATGAAACCGATCACCATATCACAAAGGAATTCCTCTTTCATTCGAGACAGCGTCGCATAAACTGCATGTGTCGCATCGTCATTTTCGTCCTCCTAAACTTGCGGATTGTTACATGGACCGGCCGGACGGTCGGGCCGGATCTTCGGGCCCAATGTCAAAAGCTCGTCCGGACTGACCGGTCCTCGAGACAAAAACCCCCCAAAACCCTTGCCTTAGGATCGTCGCATTCCTCTGCAACAGATCTTTGCTCTGTCGATTTTCCAAGTTGTTTCTGCGATTTCGGTGACGAACATCTCGCCGAAAGGTAAAGCATTCGTTACGTTTTTCCTTTCATGACGATCTTGCGGGGAGGATGATGGGATGACATCGAGCAATGGAACAGCAAACGCACTTCTTTAGCGGATTGTCTTTATCTTATAGTCTTCAATCGGGCCCTCTGAATGAAGAAGGTCGCTTCTGTTGTTGCTGCAGATTTGTGAGCTAGTGTTCCGCTCGGAATTAATTGATTGGAAAGCGAGCTGACGGCAGGATTGCCGGAAGGGGAGGGGGTTTCGGGCGCAGAAGAGGTCGCCATTTGGGGGGTACGTCTTCCGATACGAATTCACTAGGCAAATGCAATTAGATTGCACAGTCAGGTTTCCTTTGCTTTAGCTTGATGACATTTTATATACATGCGATCTTGGTGGGTTTGGATTTGGCCTCACGGACTGTTCTTGGTTTCTGCATATGATATGTATAAGATTCATGATTAAGCATATAGAGAGAGCCCTGAGAGATGCCATCGGAATAAGCGATGTTGCGCATGTGTCGTCACCTTCAGTCCCCATTCCAAAATCATGGTCCTTGTGGATTCAGTCGAAGCAAAAATCCAGTCGAGCAGGAAGACCCAAGAAGAAAATCTATCATAGAGTCCAGGAACTTGACAAAGTCATGGACTTGCAAAAGAAACCGGCTTTGATCCTACAGCTCAAATCTATCATCCAATCCCAAAAGAACCAATCTCTCCTTCTTAGGGACCTAGAAAAAGAAGTAGGGTTTGTTCAAAAGTGGAACTTTATGGCTGTGATCGAAAGGTACCCTTCAATGTTCTACGTAGGTGGCGGTAATAGATTGCCCCCTTTTGTATCACTCACTGAGAAAGCTGAGAAGATTGCTCGTGGAGAAGCTCAAGCCAGGATATTAATGGAACCCATTTTGGTGAAAAAATTGAGGAAGCTGTTAATGTTGTCTGTGGATTGTCAAATCCCACTTGAGAAGATTGAATTTATTGGGTCTGAACTGGGATTGCCTGATAATTTCAAGGATACTTTAATCCCAAAGTACCCAGAGTTCTTCTCAGTCAAAAATGTCAATGGAAGAGATTGTCTTCGGCTGGAACATTGGGATTCCTCATTAGCTGATACAGCCCGTGAGGAAAGACTAGCACGTGAAGGTTTTTTGGACTCCAATGTAGGTCAAATGAAGGTTAAAATATCCAAAGATGGTAATTATGTGGGTCCCTTTGCATTTAGACTGAGTTATCCTGCTGGTTTTAGACCAAACACAGGTTATCTTATGGCAGTTGAGAGGTGGCAGAGATTGGAATTTCCTTCACCTTACTTGAATGCAAGAAGATTTGAGATGACAGATCCTAAAGCTCGAAAAAGGGTGGTGGCTGTGCTTCATGAGCTCCTCAGTTTGACTATGGAGAAACGGATGACATATTCACAATTGGATGCATTTCACTCAGAGTATCTATTGCCATCTAGGTTGGTGCTTTGTTTGATCAAGCATCAAGGCATCTTTTACCTCACTAATAAGGGTGCTAGGGGCACGGTGTTTCTTAAAGAAGCTTATGATGGATCAAATCTAGTAGAGAAGTGTCCTTTGTTATCATTCAATGATGAATTTATGGAACTTTGTGGGCGAAGAAGTACGAGTTTGTGTGTAACAAGATGACTTTGTCAGATGGTGTTAAATGAGAGATATACTTAATCGTTCTTCTGACATTGAGAATGTCATGCTTTAAATAAAGTCAAACATAGTAAAACGTGTGACTACTTTGGCTTTCCTTTCCTCCCTCTCCCAAATGCATTGAGGCTAAACTTGTCTCTAAAACCTCTAACTTAAATCTACCTTGTGAAACTATGCCTTTTCAAGTAAAGACATACTTTTTAAAGATAAGGCTTGCTAATGAGGTCATTTATCAAGTACTATCTCTGTAACAGGTGGCATACTTTGATTGAGCCAATTTGTCCATTTAACAGTTTTATGTCCAACAAAATAGACACAAGTGATTTGATAATTGCTATGTGGCTTGACAAAGTTGGATGGACTGAAGGCAATAGAAAAGAAGCAAAATCAATGTAAAGCTGAGTTTTTTGTTATGTCCAATTAAGTGAGAATTACTCAAGTGATTTCTTGATTTTGTGAGAAGGAAAGTTTTGTAAGCGCTGTGCTCAGTGGGACTGATTTGGTTGGTGTAGATCAATCCAACGGTTAAAAGATTATAATTTGTCGGCACTCAGATATCTGGGTGGCAATAGATTTGAACTGGGTTTGTCTGGTGTAGGTCAATTACACCAGCCAAAACAGGTCAAAATGAGTTAAATGGGTATATCCAAGTCAAACCAGTTCTGAACCCACCTATTTGCAACTGCCAGTTTATAGACCCATTGTATACATCAGCATTTCTATTATTAGCTGGTGCAGGAGACAGAGAGTGAACCCTTATGGATCGAAGAGAGAATCAATCTCCCCAAGGTGATTTTGCATTTGTTGATTCATCACGTGAAAAGATAATTCTTTTGGTTGTACCAGTTCTTACCAGTTCTTAGTATTTTTTTTTGTTTTTTCACAATAAATTGTAGGTGAGACTGCGCGTATTCTGGTAGAATTCTTAGAGGTTGCCATCACATCCATTGTTTACCTCAAGGGACTCTATCCTTCCGGTAAGGAAATTGTGGTAACTGTTTGTGAATTATGAATGGGCAAAGAAATAGGACTGCCTGGCAAGGCTTGATGAAAGCCACTTTGCTATATTTGGACACTTGTGCTTCATCCTTTTGACCTTCTTACTTTTCTGCCTCACCTACCAATTTGTTACAATATGCCAATTTTTTTGGAGGTGCCTTTGAGAGGAGGAGATATTTGAATTCGGTAGTCCATAGAGCTCAGCACCCTCAACTGAGGAATTATATCCATATGTCTGTATCAGGGCTTCAACCTTTCATTGAAAAGGTTTGCATGTTTCTTTCTTTTCCTTCTCTAACTTGTATTCCAATCTCCATGTGAATAGAATTGCTTAACGAACAAGCCAGTGTTTGGAGCCTTTTATCAAAAATAAGCTCTTTGAATTGGAAAGCAGGGACTGATAGAGAGAATAGCTGTTGTGTTCTTTGACACCGAGAATGTCCCCCTGGAGAGATTCATTTTCAAGCTCTCAGTAAACCAGTCATGCGGCTCAATGGTGGAAGATGCTGACCTAGAATTTTCTCTTAGATCATTTTTGATCAAGTTGTCTGTGTCCCAACCACTGACTAGTGCTCTTTCTCAAGGTAAGTGAATCATGTATCGGATGGAGTTTTTGTCCTGTTGGAGGAACCCTTAAGCTTGCTTTGGAATATGTGTGATTACATTTGTTGCATTGCCAAGGATGAAAATATGCCTTAGGTGTTGTAACAGTCGAAGCATCTTTTGAGCTCGGCTTCCTTGTTTCTTATGAAGTCTATGTTTCTTGGTTCTTAGTGCTCGTTAGTTGGGGACTGTTCTTCTAAGACCACATTATGGCAGTAGATTGCAGGTGGGAGATTGTAGGTTACTTTCGGATGCTTCCTCAGGCCGATATGGGCAACACTGCTGCATTGTGGATCCCAACGGATACAAAGCAGTGGCAGCAGCCTCCACTTATAACCCCCATCAAGTCAATGAGTAGTGAACCTTTGAATGTTCAGTTATATTTGGAGCATCCAAGTTTATCCAAGACGATGAAGTCCTAGGTTAAACCACTCATGACGTTATGCGTAACATGTAAATCAGTTGTCACTAAGTAGAATTTTACAACTTCTTTGGATCTGATGGGAATAATATGTTGATAGATTTTGCCAATATATGCATTTTCTCCACCAATATATTGCTGGGTCCTATTTTTTAGTTCATTTCTGAGTTCTATTTATCTGTTATGGAGTCATTTGGTTTCTCAGGTACGATGTCGGGCACAAACTAGGGGCAGCATTCCTTGAGCTCTGCACGACCTTTGGCACCATAATTATTCTGATCTTTGGGTCCTGGGTCTCCGGAAGCTGAACTTGTTGCCAATATAGCTCAATGAGTCCCTCCATCTGAGAAAACTAAGCATGGAGGAAGACCGAGGATTAGATTTTTGCAGCTGCTCAACGTTTTTTGATCAAATGCGTTGTGTTTGTTTTCTATGTCATGTTTTGTATTCAACATCTGTCTTGAGGTGGATTCACTGTGGGAAGAATCTGATTTACTCCCACCGGAGGGAGTCTGGCTATTCCTTGTCGGAGCAATTTCTCTATTGTTCTTGAAGCGTTTGAATTGGAGCTTAATCTACGGAAGACAGACCAGAGCTTATATTCGTTGAATGGATGATGAACTTGTCCTATATGGCCGAACTAATTCCATAAGGAATGTAGTTAAGAGGAGCTTGTCATTCTGATGTATTTTGGTTTACTGATACATGAGGTGAACAGGTTATGGCTAACATTATGGGTTTTAATCTTGGTTTTAAGTCTTCGAAGTGTATTTGACTCTTTAAATTTTAGAACATTACTGCAGACCAAAACCCCCATGCATCAAGCACGCTCAACTTCGAGGAAAATTGTAGATAAATGTAGAAGTCACCTCCAACATAATGTTCATTATCTTATATTGTAAAGCAGAACAAGAGAGGCATACATTGAGACCTATGTAGAAAGTATTTGGTCCACCAATTTTCCTAGTCAAAGTAAAGTAGGTTAATACTAGTTATTACAACGAGATCGTTTAAAAACTAGGGCTTAATTTTCTTGAAAGATTCCCAAATTTAGGTCCAATTTTAATTATGCCTTGAACCTTTTTGTTTAAAAAAAAAATCACAAACTTTCACGATAATCCCAAATCTACCTCTATGTGAAAAGATCTCTACTAGTTTTTTCAAGGCAAAAGAACACCCAAAGTACCAAAACTTGGCACAAATGACACTTAAGTATCAAAATTTACGAAAATGACACTTAAATCTTAAATGTCATTTTTTATGAAAAATTGAACACTTGAGTGCTATGTTCGACGAACCCTACTAAAAATCCTATATAGCAATTTTTTATTAATTTTTACGTTTACATGGCTCACTAGAAGGTTGACTTAGCAAACCACACACAAAAACGGTGTCATTTTAATATAATTTGAATTTTGATATAATAATTAATTAATTTAATTTTTTAAAAATTAATTAATTAATTTTTATATATTTTTTTAAGGGAGGGGGAGAAGGAGGAGGGAGGCAACCAACGGTTGAGGGCCCTTTGTCGTCGAAAAGGTGGGGGAGGGTCGGCTAGGGCTGGCGACCCCGTGACCGTAGCGAGAGCCCTGCGTGCCCTCGGCCAGATCTAGGTAAGAACTAGCGTCCCTCGCCGCCGGTTGACTAGGGTCACGGCCCCGGCCGGGACTCGGCAACCCTAGTCGACCCTCCCCCACCTTTCCAGCAAAGAAGGGAGGTGGCGGCGGCAAGGGCCGAGCCCTCAACCACCAACCGCCTCCCCCTCCTCCTCCTCCTCCTCCTCCTCCTCCTCCTCCCATTTTTTTTTAAATTATTTATTTTTAAATTTAATTTAATTTAATTAATATATTAATTATTTATCACGTCGTAACCAAAACAACATCGTTTTGACACCGTTTAGCTACATCGTTTTTAACAAAACAATGTCGTTTTGCACACGCTCGTCGAAAAATTGCTACATCGGTGTTTTGATCGAATTTTATCGTTAGTGACACTTAAATGATCTATTTTGCTCCGATTTTGACATTTAAGTGTCATTTTTGTAACTTTTTACACTTAAGTGTCTCTTTGTGTCAAGTTTTGACGCTCCGGGTGTCCCGATGTCGTTTTTTCAAAATTATCAACATTAAAGTCAATTAAAGGTTCAATATCGAAACCCACATCTTCACAACCCTTTGCATTCGTACGCAACAATTAAAGTGAAGAGGAGAAAATGACAGAAGTGAGTTTAATTAATTTTATAATCGCCATCAAACCAGCAATATTTGGAAAATTTCAGCCATGTAAATAACTCTATAACAAACCCATCGTCTATCGAACATCAATCGAGTAATTATATTTTCGCTACTTCATCCAATCTAGATAACTTTTTTCTTCAAAATTGTATGAGTTGGCCTTATCATTTTTTTTATTCTTTTTATTGAATGAGATCATTTATCAGACAGCTGGTGGTTAATCTACTGGAGGAAGACCCAACTCAAGAACCCACAAGATGTTCATGAGTTGCCTTTAGGACTTTATGAAGCTGTGTCCACGAGAAAGCTCTTGATCTCCTCCACCCTTTTCACGCTTGGACTCATCATTTAAAAACCCCCCGTTGACTTTTGACTGTTCTTCAGAATACAATGCCGGAGAGATGAATTATTAAATACCACAATTCGTGCTGCATCGATGGTCAATAATGGAATGGAGCGATGTGCTACATGCTGTGGAGCATTGTTTTATTCGATTTATCTATTCCTTTTTTACCCAGAAGCATTTTTTAGTCCATTTTTATTGCAAGTTACGTGACATCTCTATAAATTCATGTGAACTTTGCATGAACATCATCTTTCCGGATAAAAGATAAGTAAAGTTAATTAATTCAATGATTACCAATCTAGAAACGAATGATTGAACTAATGTAAATCCTTGAAGAGGGGAATTCACTCTCTTAGCTACGATTGGCAAAGGTGTGTTTAGGCAACGTTTTTAATGTAAAAGCAACTCAAGACATATCTCTCTTTATATATAACACTAAAACTCTAACTGGGTTTTTTCCAAATAACATTGTAAAAAATGTGACTTTTTTATTTTTATTTTTTAGAAAATGAATGATATTTTTATAATAAGCTAGTCTTTGGATGGGGGACTTAATCTGTCCCAGTTGGCGCGCTTTGTCAATTTGCGAGTCCAATAATACCCGCAGGCAACATATTTATTTTTAAAATTCTATTTCTTTTTTTTTCTTTTTTTCTAAATTCTGTTTCTTTCTCGCAAGCTGTAGCAGTTGTATGGACGTGGTATAACTTTTTTTCCCTTATTTTTTGGGGTCATTTTATGAGATTCCGGACCTCCTGGGAGACAGCATATAATTCCAGAGAGAGAGAGAGACTCCGTGATCGAGCGGCGAAGATAGGAAAGGCAAGCGAGAGAGTCCTTGCGGGGCTGGGTGGTCGCTTGAAGCTCCGAACTTTGCGTCTTTGCTCTTTCCTTTGTCTTTTCTTTCTCATTTCCCCCATTTTCTCCACTGTGTTTTTCTTCTCTTTGACCTTGCTGTTGCTGCCTGAAAATGAGAGAGTGTGTTTCAGGAGCAAGCATTCTCTTGCTCAAAGACTGAACTTGGTGGCTTCTGAAGGTGGTCTTCCATCTGGGCTCTAATGGCGGCCTCCTCCTCCTCTAATTCTGTAAGTTTTGTTTCTCTCTCTCTCTCTCTCTTCCTTCTCGCTCTGCCATTTACTCTGCTGTTTTAATCTCGAGATTTCCTCTTCAGTTTCATGGTGGGTATTTTTAGACCACCTGGAACTTGGCCAACTAAAGAAGAAGAAGGAACAATGATTGATCCGTCCGTTTCTTTTTCGTTTGATCTGTTACTGTTGCTCTGTAATGCAGGTGAGCTTGTTGCGTGTTTTCGTTCCCATTTTGGTTTGTCTCTTGTTCTGTGCCGTTCTGAAGCAGATCTCCGGTCCTTGACCCTTAAGATCTGAAGTCGACCCTGTTCGCTTGGTGGGTTCTTGAGTTTGTCGCTGCTGGCTCTGGTGCTGCAATTTTTAGCTCCAGTTCCTTTTTTCTTATCTCCTCCCGAATTTGAAGAGTTTTTTGGTAAATTGAACTTTTAGACTTGAATGGGAGTCGTCTTTTTCCAACTTCTATGACGCTTTTCTTTAGCTGATGCAATGAGAATCTCTATCAAGATGATGGAATTCGGCACACATATTTTCTGCCTTATACTCTGGATAAAATCCAGAATGCGATACTTCTCTAGAATTTCACCTTCACAACGAAGGTTTCATCGCCTTATCTCACCTCTTATTTTCATCACCTTTGCAATAAATAATCTAAGCAGTTTTCTAGTCGATTTCTCAGCTATTCCATCCAAGTTTGACCTAATTGTGCTAAAAATTCGGTCAAAGCTTAAGCGATACATGTTCTAGAGTGGAGAAGGCTTCTTGGCTTTAAATACCGTTTCTTATATTATTTATTGACCAAAATATTCTAAGCCCGGCATCTGTTGTCATCTTCATGCTTTAATTTTTTCCCCACGATGTCATGACATGCACGGCACTAATAATTGTTGTTGACTTGTGCCAAAGGGTGGGAATCATGTAGATTTGTTACATTCTTGAAGCTCTCTGAGTTTGATCTGGGGAGGCTTATCTTGTGTTCCTGCTTCAATTTTTTACCATCTAGTCTTTTGCTGCTTGCTAAAGAGCTCCCCTATTGGATTGAAACATAGTGCTTGACCTTATTTGGCTGGCTTATATGTAGGGAGACTTGTTTGTGCGTTTGATTGTGGTATTATATGTATATATGGAGAATGATTTGCGTACGACTGCAGAGTCACTGCTTATTTGTGACTTCTACGTTCTAGGATGTATAATTTGACATTCTTCACCAACATGGGAACAAAAAGTTGTTGGAGAGGAGTTGAGTTCCAAAGATCCCTAGAAGCGTTTAGATAGAAGATCAGAGCAAGAGTCCTTTTATGTAAGAACTCAGTAAAAGTCAATTGATAAAAATACCAAGTAATCGATTCATCTTTTTGCTTATCGTGTGCTGTAATTATGTTTCCCCAATAGTTGTTTTAATCCCTTCATGTTGATGCAGTAACCTCCAAGCTTCAGGATTTTTGACATCATCAGCCCCAAAAGCTAGCATTAGTTGATAAGGCATCGGTCATTTTATGAAATCTTAGTATTAACTTGAAGTGAAAGGGCTGTTGCAGTTAGTTTTTCACATCATTCTTAGATTTGCTAGTCCATGTTCTATCTAGTCTCCTCAGCTCAGTAATTCTTGGAAAACTTGATGATTCCCAATTCCAATGGCTCTTTGATTATCTTAACACTTTGATAATTCATGATCCCATTCAACAAATGACAATGTCGGTACTCTTATCATTTAGATGTGTAGCTCCTCTTCTTGAGAAGTAAATATTAGCTGATTTAAGAGCTTTGGAATGCAAAGAATGTAGCTGTCCTTTTTTAGTGCTCAACCAATTCGTTGCCACATTGTCAACCTCCCCCCTCTCTCCACCCTGAAAAAGTAGATGAAATCTTTAATAAATAACGTGCAGCATGAATTTCATACAGGTTGCTTATGGTTCTACGTTTGGCCTATTATTCAGGTTGTTCGTGCTCCTTTGACTAAACTTTTGTTTCTTTTGTCGGCCTTTCATACAGGTAGGTAAAACTCCTTGACTGCGATTTTGTTTTTTTACCCAAGATAAGAATGAAACTGGGATCCAAGAAAGCGTGGAAATCAGTGGTTCCCCGTCGTTTGAGAGGCAAATCAGCAACTCGTTTTTGCTTCCTTCCCAAGGCAAAGTCAGTTGAATGTGGTCCAGGCCGTGCACCAGTTTATCTCAATGTGTATGATCTGACCCCAATTAATGGATATGTTTACTGGGCTGGACTTGGCATCTTTCATTCTGGTGTAGAGGGTAAGCCAACCTTATTCAATACAGAATTTATTAAAATTATTACTTCCGGTTGTCCTTTTGGACTTAAAATGGGAGCTTATATGCTTTATAGTAGAAAGGGGAAGTTACATATCAGGGCATATCTTAGTTTCACAGGTAGAACGAGGTGCAATTCTAACAGAACATGGAACTGCGCTTGATGCTGAGTTGTTTCCATCTAAAATGCATTTAAAAAGACTAAAAGGTTTAAAGTTTTGTTGTAGTTTGTTGTAGTATATGTGGATCTCACCACTCTTCTTCTGACTCTAAACTCTTGAAAGTACAATTGCAGGATTTATCTTTATTTTATATTCAGACAAACAATGGGAAAGATGAATCAATTAGGAAGTTAATGCTGTATGGTCTTTCTTGTGAAAATTTTGAACAAACTTCCTATAAACCAATAGCAAAGATACATTAGTGTACCGTCTGAATGAGTTTTAAACATGTTTGGAAACATCAGAGAGCAAAATGGACAGTCAGATGTATACCTAAACTAATATTGCTGCCTGTGTCCTCAAGGAAGCTACTCGATAGTGGAGAAAGACTTCACGAAATTTATTCCGTCTTTTTTCTATGGATAAGCAATCACTATGCATTGTAATAACTTCAGATATCACTGCAGTTATTACTTCCAAACTAGGTTTAACGTTTTGACAATTGCAACTTCTTTACAGTTCATGGTGTAGAATATGCATTTGGAGCCCATGACTATCCAAGCAGTGGCGTATTTGAGGTTGAACCTCGGCAGTGCCCTGGCTTCAAGTTTAGAAAATCGATATTCATTGGGACCACCTCCTTGGACCCTACTCAGGTTAGGGAGTTTATGGAAAACCATGCCGCAAGCTACAATGGTGATTCATATCACTTGATATTTAAGAATTGCAACCACTTCTGCAAGGATGTTTGTTACAAGCTGACAGGGAAACCGATTCCAAAGTGGGTCAATCGACTTGCGACAATAGGTATCCTATTTGAATCTCACTTTTCTACACTGAGTTTCTTCTGCAACATAATACGACCCAAAAGCATGCTTCCAGGGTGATTGAGTTCATGCTGGATTTTTTTTCATTTTCTTTTGCTGCTTTTGTCTTTTTGCACTCTACAAGTACATAAAAAAGAAATAAGTTATGCATGGCCTTCATTTCCCTTTTAATATTTCTCATGAAACCTAGCTGCTCTAGAAATTGGTCATCATGGCCTTGCTTTAATCCTGCCTTTAAAATCATTTTTTGAGCTACTTAAGTTGCAGCTTTTTTCACGTCAAATATAATAATGCCTTTCTTTTGTAATGCTGCTGCTTTAGTTCAATTTCTCTTCTCCATCTCTGGAGGATTGAGAAGTTATTACCTTTCCAGGTTACTTTCAAGGTAATACTTCTTAAAATTGCAACATTTGCTTATCTTCTGGACTTCTTTCACTCTTTTTATTTATTTATCTTTCATCATGTTAAAGAGGTCATTAAGGGTATTTGTTGAGTAGTCTTAATTAGGAAGAGGGATTTCTATATCAATTAAAATTATTGACAGAAGATATAGAGCATTTGGAACTGCAAATTTTCGTCATTTGATTACACGACAAGTGCCTAAAAGGCTCTTTCAACAAAATCTCCATAATAATCTGGTTTTGTCCATGGACGGAGGTAGCAGACTGTTTTCTTACAAGCCTTTCGTGTATGTGCATGTGTGTAACTTAAATGAAACATTTGTTTAGTTCAGAGATGAATACATGGTTTAATAATGGTGTGCCATGGTCCTCTCTCTTCCACGAGAAGGACCAGAAGAAGAAAAAGAACTGGTTAGTTCTTGTATATGATAAAATGATAGATCCCCAAATATAGGGAAAAGAATATGGTACTCCTTTTTATTCCACAATATTCTTCAATTCTTCCCGTTCATTACTCTCTCAAGTTTTTGAGGATTTCCTCTGTATCTGGTCCATCATAGGTTCTGCCTGCAACTGCTTCCTTCCCGAAACCCTTAAGATCACTGCAGTACGTCATGAACCTAACTGCCAACCATGCGAAAGTGAGAAGCGGAGGTTAACAAACAACTTCAGTTGCCTGTCTTCTATATCAATGAGGCAGAAGCAGTTATCTACATCCTCATTATTCCTTCGTTCTCCCCTGAGAGGCTGTCTACCGCCTTGGGAACTCAAAAGGTCTAACAATGGCTCCTTGAAGGAAAGATGAGAAAATGCCCAGAGTGAAACTACATCACAAGCGATCATGGAGCGCTGGGACATTCAGTTTCAGTTTTGTGTATAAAGCTTAAGCACCATGGCTTCTCACGTTTGCTTATGCTGTGCTGGTTAGAAAAGAAGCTCGTTGCCAATTGCAAGACATGTTTATGAAACCCCTAATTCTCTGCAGAAGGCAAGCATGTGAACTGAGAGAGAGTAATCTGTATACAATTAGGGACTTTATGTATGAGTGGTGTGCTTGTTCCCTAGGTTTTCTGTACCAGCTCTTGAAAAGTATCTGCCAACGGACTCTGTCCGATGGAATGAGAAAGGATTCTGCCCGTTCATCTTGTAATGTGTTTACTCTCTCTTTACCTTCGTGGTTGTTCAATCGTCTTGACTCTCGAATGAAGAAATTCTGCATTTATTCTCTCATTGGAGGTAATTCCTTTTTGAGTGGCTCTTTGACGACGGAAGGTTTCAATATTACTCTGGTTTCCTTACCCTAGATGTCTGTTTTGGTTCTCTTCAAGATGGACGACTTGCAGCATCTGAGAATCCACTTCAATCCTCTCATGGATGCCGTACTGTTCAGAAATATTTATGCATGAAATAAAGTTTGTGAAACCCTTTGTGCCTAGCTGTTGTGACGGATCATTTTTCTCGGGTCATATTCTTTCAAGCATGACATAACACTGTAGTTATCTTTAAGTTGCAACGATGAACAGATCAATATTCAAGGTCGCCCGGGAGAATTTAAACTCCATGGAACTTCAGTATACACTCACTGATTCTGTATTCTTTGTCTTGCGATTGCAACGCCAATTGGACTCATGATTTCCCACCGAAGGTGAAGTCGTTGGGACAGTCTTTGGGGTATTAGGTTTACACACATTGCTGGGTCAGAAAAAAGAAATAACTTAAGATTTCTCCTTCATGACACGATTTTAAACCTGTCCCTATCTTGGCAAATGAAATTTACAATCTAGACCATAATAATGGAAAGATGAAAAGTTGTGTAGGCTTGTTGCATTGACAGCGTTGAAGCTACTACTACTATATGCCATGTCACGCTGCATTGGCCATTACTCTAGCGTCCACGGCAGTGAAATTGCTGAATCTCATGAGAAATCGTCTAAGCCACCATTTGATGCTTCTCTTAAAAATTTAGTTCGTGCATTTGAGATTCTTTCTTGTCACATGCGAACACTAGTAGCAAAGACTCATCCCACCACACAGTCCACACCTGGTGCATGACAAGTAAAAGCCCCCAACTTGAGGATGGAAATGTCCCGAATAAAAGTTTCAGTGAGATCTAACTAACAGATATATCATCTGAGAGGTCGAGAATTGCAGGCAATCCTGAATATATTTCATATGAGCACCCACTAAAAAGCTTAATGTCGATATGGAATTGTGACTTCCACTACTCCTACAAGCAGACTAAACTGCTGTTCCCTTTCCCATGGCTACAAGAATTACCTCTATGAACAAAATCATTCAAAGTACAGTTAACTAATCTGACAAAATAAAACGAAACTGTGGCCAGATTCAAAAATGCCACTAGCTACAGAGGAAAAAACTATGGTTTGGAAAATACATTTTGGTCGGGTTCAATGCAAGTATTCTGGTTCTGCACAGGATTTTCACAATGATTTTTTAATTTGTTTAAATTAATAATAGAATTGAGTAATGAATACACAGACGGCATATCCAGATTAGCATTGGCAAATCAAACCTGCAGCACAACGAAAGAGAAGCTTCAGCATTACAGATCCATATTGCTGATCATAAGGTTTTATTTAGGGGCTTTGCATAATTCAAGAGACAGGCCAACGCCACCCACGAAAAAGAAGCATTAGCATCACGACCTCTAATTGCATTTCAAATGTTATTTCAACTTTTCATTAGCAAAATTTACTGTAAGTTACAAGATCAGCTCAACGATTCCCATTCCTTCAAATGGATAAAATGATAAACTTTGCTTTGGCTGCACCAGCCAGAGCAGATATCACTGTATATTAAACTCAACCGGAACAACAAATCAATTGGGAGCATAGCCATGAAATAATCAGTCTTCTTTCTGACGCAAAACACTATGCAGGCTATTATTACCATTAAGGGCCGCATGATATACACGCTTCTCAGCGAGGCCAATATCCGATAGAATCAAATGACCCTGCAGGCAAAAACAAACCAATATTTCTAACTCAGAACATGCCTTGCAACCAAAGGATTTGTAGACAGCTTAGTCACAGCTATATGACATCAGCAAAATGTAGGTTTTTCACAGCAAAGGTCTTCATAGTAAAATCAAATGATAAATTAAAGCTATGACCAATATCCAACATATAAAAACCACTGACTTTAGACTAGGATATATAGAGGAGTGCAACAGGAACTGCCCGAACCGGCCAATACCGGACCAGACTGGCCGGTTCTAGGCAGTTCCCAGGGGCACCGGTCCAATTCCTGGTTCCATGAAATTGGAACTGGTGAGAGGCAGGGTCCGTTTCCTAGTTCCAGGGTGGGAACCGAAGCGACCGGAGCGACTGGACCGCCTGAACCGAACCGATTTTTGATCCTTTGAGAATGCTTTTTCTTGATTCTATATCCTCTTTTTCACTCCATTTTTTTAAAGGAAAAAAAGTACACGGTCATTCCACATTCTCTCTCCCTCTCTCTGACATCATCAATCCATAGTCTCCTCACGTCAATTTGTACAGTCTTAATTAGTGACTCTTTGTGCTATACATCAGCATCCTTTTGCAGATTCACGTGAACTGTCATTTTCTAGTCCTGCATCTCTCTTCTAATAACTTTGTTCTATTTATCCCTTTCATTGGGTTGTTCTCCATTTTCATTCTCTGTTGATGATGGCACCACCAAATGACCCAGCCAAGCCACTCCCACTGTCCTCCAGACCAACGCCCAGCGAAACTCCTTCGACCTCTCCAAAGGCAAGCTCTCAGTCAACAGAGTTCCCATCCTCACCAAAGTCCCCAGCAACCTCTCACTGACCCACTTCTCCTCCACGCGTCACTCCTCCATGCACCCCTCCCCTTGCTCCCACCAGGCGTCAAGAACGTCTGCAACATCGGTTTCTTCAGCAATGTCCCCATCATCTCCACCCTCCGCCTCCCCCTCACCCAATGGTTTGCCTCCCATCCCAACCCTCCCATGGCCATCCTCTCCGACTTCTTACCCTCGACTTGGCCAACAAGCACGGTCCACCAATTTTGTTGGACCACCCAAGAACCGATCCTCTTGGTCCAGTTCCCGGTTCCTGGGTGGGATCGGATCAAACCAGGAACCCTTCACCCTTAGGAATAAATATAGAGAGAGATCTAATGAAGTGCCTTTTCAGCTTCAACTTTTTTATAATATTCAATGGCTTTTGATCATGTTAGAGGCTTGATCATGTCAGGGGTAAGGCAACTAAAGACAAGACAATTGAAACCACAAGAATGGAATGGCGAGTTGTGGTTGGGGGTGGAGTATGAATAGTCATTTTAAAGGATCTCTATAGTGCCTTCATGACTCAGAGACACACATACATTGCCTGTGCAGGGGTAGATATTCATGTCTTACAGAACATAAGCAGTAATTTTAGTACAAAGAAGTTAAGGAATAACATTTGAAATCATCAACATGTCCAAGTTAACACCGACATGCAAATTGCATAGGCCTGTCCTGGTTTACTAGGTTCGCAATTTACAGCAACTGCTCCTTCAGAGGTGCCTTGAGGATGAAATAGGTAATTGGTTGATTTTCTATTCAAAATTTACCTAATCTTCGAGATATCAAATTTCTCGTATTTCCCTCAAAAGATTTTCCCCCTTCCAGAAAAGGAAGAGTTGCAATGTTCTCCTTCACAAAATAAAGTGTAGATGAACTAAAATTGGTTTTGAAATATCACATGAACATAGAATGTGTTCTGCCAATGATGAGGTAACCTAATCCTTACAGCATGTACTTTGTTGGGACCATAAAGAGGCCACTAACAAGCCTCCAAGAAAACACTGACTTCAAGTGCTACACAAAGCTAGAAGGATGGCAGTGCATACCTCTTTAGCCATCAGCTTTCTGACATTATTAGCATACAGTTTTGCATCATTTTTTTCCTGCTCTGAAGGGTGGTAAACAGGCAGATGTGTCACTTCAATATGATTTATGAATTGACAGAGTAGAAAAAGCACATGGCGCGCCTGCAAAAGGAATCTGTGATTACTTATCATTTGGAATAGATAAGTGCAATTCAAGATAAGTATTTCTTGAAAGAAAAGAACAGATAGGTTCTCAGAATTTTAACTTCTGCAAAGAAGTAGACTACATCATGGATACCAATATAAAGAACAATAATGACAAGGAAAGAAATTACGCGAACTTAGATTCCATTTTTCTGTTTTTGACTTAACAGATTGCTTCGTCAATTTTGCAGCAGTCTGTCCAGTAAATTAGACCTCTTTCTTTCTTTACATTGACCATAAATTCTATGGGTTCTATTCTTAAGTCGCCATTTTTTTGGGACAACTTACTAGTTTGAACATCCTCCCTAGAAAAATGCAAAAACTTCTTTCCAGCAAACCCCAGAGAGATCATCCATTCATTGTAAAACAAATGTAAGGATTCAAAGGTCCTCTCATCATGCCAACTGAAAATGCATGAACAAGCCAATTAGAGTCTAATGCAAAAGGTTCAGAAGAAAACTGAGGATGCTGGCCCAACATTGTGAATGAAAATTCTAACCAAATTTGAAGATTCCTTAACGAATCCCATAGAAAGAATTGATAGCATCTGCCATCTGGATTTTTAAACTTTGTTGAAGGAAGGCAAAGTCATCAACTAACCCCACTTATCGAGTCCCAGGCAGGACTAAATCTCTGATAAGGATAGTTTAGGATCACCGGAAGCACAGGAGCTTTTGCCAAAAATGCACCCGTCTTGAAAGGAAGTAGGTATTCCCCATTTGTGGTTGTGCCTTCTGTTGATAGTAGATTGTTACCATTTGATAATTCTCAGAGAACATATAGAAAGAGACAAAAAAGACTGAGCACCATGGCACAATGGGAGACCATAATGCTTGACATTTTTAACCACGATCAGCAAATATGCACATGATTAAATAATGATAACCTGGAAAAAGCATCATCATTGGAGCATCTTTGTTCTGATGAGCTTCCCTAACTCTTTCAGTGATAACACCTACAATAAAAAATAAATAAATAAATAAATCAAGTATAGGCTGTCAAAAATTTGGTATGGTGAAAAAGGTTGTAGAACCCAGAACAGATCAAAAATATGAAAGAAACTGCAATGAGAATAGGTGCTCAATCTATCTTATAAATCATTCGGAACATAAAGCAAGAAGAGGAAAGTGCTAAACAATCTAGTTAAATGAAAGAAGTGAACAAAATGAAACAATCTATACTCAAGAGTAAGTAATAATATGTATCCAGCTCGTGCAACAATTTGGCCATGTCAGCCTAAGGTACGCACCGGAAACACCCTTGAAGTCAGATGACTTGGACTCTCGTTGAACATATACACAGCCAAGGCATTTGCTGACAAAAGCAAGTTATAAAGTGTATCATTTCCTAAGTACATATATCAAGAAAGGTCAATAACTGGCCATGGACAAAGCAATTAGATCAGGAATATAGAAGTCATCATATCTCAAATACTAAAAGAATTGGTGAAAGTTCATAATAAACAATGGTCATAATTAAACAGAAAGATAACCACACATAGAGACTTGGCATTGTTTGGTTTAAAAAAAACCAGTACTGTTTTAAACTTCAATATAGCCATTTGACAAATCTTTAAAATGAGGAACCAACGATCAAAACTAACAGGCAAATCCATAACAAAGATCACGTGATGATCTGAAAGAGTCTACTTTCATCTTTGGCTAGAAATAAAATCATGGAACAATAAAAACACGTGAACAGACAATTTCAGAATGCTCTCAGAAAAGTGTACCAACCTGATGAGACCAACTAGAGGAAGTTTAGCCACTGATCTCTTCAGCCATTACAGAAAAGGAAAGAGATTGTCAGCGATGATAGAACAAGGTACAACAGAAGATAAGGCACCAAAGTGATCATGACCTAAGCGGCAGAAACAGCACATTCTCTCACATGAAAAGCTAACAAACCTTGGCAACAAAGCTTGGGAAGGAAGAAGACATGTGGTACAAGATATCAACGTACGACACATGATTGGATACGATTGCCCCAGGTCTTTCGTGCTCTTCCTGTCGTTTCCCGCCATCATCCTAATGATATTGGAGAGAAGCAGAAAGGATTGGAGTCATTCCGAGGCAACAGACGAACATATGAAATTCGCAAAACCCAAAACGCAATATCAATCATAAACCACAACGAAATCAGTTGAATTGACTAGAACAACAGACCGTGGTTTCACAACCAAGTTCGATTGGCAAGGCACATGTTGAATGAGAGTACATAACAAACATCTGATTCATAGGTTTAATTGATTCCATACCAAAAGTTGATGAGAACAGATACCGAATTGACAAGACTCATTTCAATTTACAGGTTCGAAAAGCCACAGTGACCACTATCAAAGACCAATCCTAAAGCAGACGCAATGAAATCACTCCTTATCACTCCTTATCAACCAAACACAAATATCTTCGAACTAAAACTCAAAAAAGGGGGTAAAGAGAGGTACTTCGGGACCGCAGGAAGCACCGCGAGATGTCTCGTTGATCCAATAAAACCCCATCACAAAGAGCATGGCTCGAGACAGCACCCTCCCGCACGCGACGATCACCTTCCTCCTCCACCCTCCCATGTGCGCGTAGTCCTCCTGCTCGCCCTCCTCCTCCCGGTTCGGCTTCTTGAGCAGCGTGCAGCCCCTGCAGATCAGGTAGTACGCCACCAGTATCGCCAGCGCGGCGACCACGCGCACGGGCACGAGCGTGGCCATCGCGACGCCGAGGAGCACCTTCTCCCTCAGCGGGAGCTCGCCGCGGCCCATGCTGCCGTAGGCGTCGCGGCGGACGTACGCGGCGAACCGCTTCTCGAGCTCGGCCAGGTTCTCCGGCGTGATCGCGGAGGCCTCGGCGTCCGGCTCCGGCTTGAGGAGGGGGCGGTCGTCCTTGTCGGCAGGGGCGGGGGCGGGGGCTGGGTGGCGGGGGAGAGGTCTTTGAGCTCGGTTTCCATGGCGGAGCGGGGAGATTCTGCTGATGCGGCGTGGGCGTGGGCGTCGGCGTGGGCGTCGGCGTGGGCGCGTTTCAATGGAATCGGAGCGGCGTCGGCAGCGGCGGTGGTGGTTGCATTGCGGATGAGGAAGGGCGTAGTGCTTGTAGATCTGGGAAAGCTAGTGGCGTCATGGTTTTTTTTTAGCGTCTGGGTTTGGCCTTGCGTTTGCGTTTTGTTCGTTGGCGTGAGATTTCTTCTTCTTTTTTCTTTTTCTTTTTTTGGGCTTTTTAATATTGCGCTCACCAGGTGATGTGTTCGGATTCGATGCCGGTACGCGCGACGAGGATCGATTGGGGAGCTCGGATCGTAGACCTTTGATTGGGCCACGTGTCGTCATCAGGTAGCCGCCTTTTGGAGATATTTTTCCCCCCATTTTTTTCCCCCTGTTATACTTCATTTTAAATACTGCGATTTGCAGATAATGATCATGCGAGAGCAGTTCGTAATATTGAAAACTGAAAGATTTTCTTAATCAATTGCTTAAAAAGTGCTGCATTAATTAATATAACCTTTTTTTTTTTTAGGGAGAGTCCGAATACTTTTTAAATTATTGATTTGTGGGGTAGATATTTTCGATTTTTGATGGTTGCATTTTCAGATTTTTCAGAACTCTCGTATGTTGCATTTTTTAAAGCCAAAATCGCACATATCACCAAAGCAACAAGATTCGAGATGCATATAAAATAGTAATGTTGTAAATCACTAAATAGGCACGAATTGAATGGTGATGGATTAAAGTTTTTAATGCTATACCGATCTTTTTAATCATTTTCGTACCTCTCCCTAATCATTACCGGAGTTAGCATTGTATATGATTGGAATAAAAAAATAGGTATAGATGACAGTAGCCCTCATCAGAATTATATTAAAAGTCTTAAAATAGCTCGAATGATGTAAGAGGAAGAAGAAGCGAAGCTACCCTTCTCCCTCTCTTTAATTTCCCGATATGATGATGTGCACAATTGAGACACTGTGCCAATATTTTCGTAAGAGGATTTTGGTCACGCTAGTTGAAATTGAATTTTAAAAAAATAATAATAATAATAATCTTGCAAAGTGTCTAAAGTTGTTCCCATCCCTTTATGGTAGTCGCGGGATAACGGATATTCGGGAATCAAAGATAAAAAGGAAGTAATCGACTCCCCCCGGAGTAGTGGGGGTTGGGACCCACCGATATTGACTTCCGGTTAATCAAAGTTCAAACTTCGCTTTTTTCATTATCTCCCCGCAGCCAAAACAGCTCTTATCCACTTTCTTTCTTTCTTTCTTTCTTTCTTTCTTCTTCTTCGTTTTTTTTTTTTTTTCTATTTGTCTTTTCTATAATGGCCTTTTTCTGTTTCAGAAGACTTGTAATATACAGAGGTAATATACAGAGGTAGGTGCATGATTTTCAAACAACGAAAAAAACTTTCGTATCTCGCACATTACTAAACTTATGCAAAAATGCTCGTTCTTTGGGTATAGAACGTGCTGTGCACGTATAAAACACACGGCGTATTGTTCTCACGCAAAAATACTTCAATTATTTTTTGCTTATATTTTTTTGCTTATATATATATATACTCGTACTCCTATAAATTGGTGTTATATCCTTTTAATTTATCATTAGATGCTGGAAATATTAACAAGACTCAATTGTTTAGCCGCAATAATTTTATACAAGTTTGCAATTGAAATAGGTATATTTTTATGTGTGGGTTTTATTCACCTATAATACAACTAACGAAAAACCACAGCTAACATATTTAAATTTTATTATAGGTTTATACCACGGAAAACTCAAAATTGATATATTTGTGACAAATCAAAAAACTGAAATTAATTCATTTATGACAAATTTATTATATGTTACTTTCCATACACCAATCAAATACCATGTCTCTTCTAACTCAATAATTTGATAGTAAAATTTAATAGAGATTAATGAAGAGTAAATTTATTACGTATATTAATTTGTAATTTTTTATAGTTAAAAATTTATTTTGAAATAAATTTATTATAGATATATCAATTTAAGAATTTTCGCGATATTAATTCTTCATTCTAATACATGTTCAAGGAAAATGTCACCGTACACCGGTTCGTGTCACGTACCTTTTAAACTTAAATCCTTGTGCCGCTAACGGAAGTTTTAGAAGATAATCTCAGCATTTCGATGTCACTATCCAAAGTTAAATTCGATACTTTTTTGCTTACTATGACTGATAGCAATAGACAAATTAACGAAAAGGACTTTTATATTTCACCAAATAATTTAATACAACTAATGGCAGTCTTTTTAACACACTCATATATTTATATATAAAAGATATACACAATGTTCCAAATATTTGCAAGATTTGATAGATCGTGAAAAATATCAAATTAAATAGGGTTAATACCATGAATTATCCGGAATCGGTACCTCCATAACAAATTTACCCCCAAATTAATATTTTTACCACTATGAATCCATTTGGCAACGCCTCTGTTTTAGGAAACAATTTATTTTCAGAAATAGTCTTTTTCTATTTTTATTCCTCGGAACAATTTTTCAGTAAAAAAAAACACATTTAGTAATTACACAAAATTTATATTCTCGGAATGGAAAAAGAATAGGAATGCGTTTTGTGAGATTCACAAAATTTTGTGTAATGTAGATTTTTTTTGAAATTTTTTTTGCTTATTCTTCCTTACCTCCACCAATGACAATCGCCGTCAACCACTAGCTGCCGATTGTCGCCAATTGCTGCCACTCGCTATTGACCCTCATTGCCAATAATTGCCGACAGCAGTTGGCGACGGTGACAGTTGGCGATGACAACAGGTGGCGAGCAATGGTAGAGGGAGGTGGCGGCCGACAAAGAAGAAGAAAAGAAGAAAAAAAAAGAAAGAGAGAGAAAATAACTTGTTTCTAGAAATTGTTCCAAAAAATAAGAAGTTATTTTTTTATACTTCTTATTTTTATTCCAAATCTATTCCCGACCACTTTTCTATTTCGGGGAATAAAAAAATTAACTGGCGTAACCAAACGAATTTATGTTCTATTTTTTTATATGTTGGGAAACAAAAAAACAAAAATTGAGAAAAACAAAAATGTTACCAAATATGGCATAAAAACCTCAAAACTGGTACATTTATGATGAATTTATACTATGTTAATTTCTATTAAATTGAATTAGGATTACTAGAAAAAATAAATTGGTAAAATATCAAATCAATACTCTCACTAAGTAATTTAATGGTAAAATTTAAAGGAAATTAATAAATGGTAAATTTGTCATATGTGTACCAATTTGAGATTTTACGTGCTATTGCTCTAATTAATTAACAATATATCGAATCAAATATAAAACATATGATGATGACGTTGGAGGGCAGGAAAACAAAATAAATAAATATTCTTTACTTCCACGCCTGAAGAACGATAGGGCCGGGAAGGAAATGGCGTTGGATCTTGCATTACTAGCCGCGTGCCGCGCGAGGATTAAATTTTTTTAAAATGTAGTAATTGAACAACTTTGCTTAGTAATTAATACGTAATTTTTTTTGATCGTGCAATTAATACGTAATTAGCGTGGATAAAAATAGGATAAAAAGAATTACTTAAATGAAGAAATAATTGAAAAAATGCGCTTACAAGTAGATTTATAGTTTAGCATTGTCACGTTAAAACATAATACATGTTCAAAGCCCCTCTTTTCTTTGTAAAAATTATATATATAAAAAAAGTCCGACATTTATTTTACGGCATGGCAATTGATTCAGTTATAAATTTTTTAATTTAATCAATTTGATCCCAAATATTTTAATGATTTATCTATGTAATCTTCCTAGTCAATTTTAGTCATAAATAGTTTTTTTTTTTTTATGACCCAAGGAACCCGCGCACCGTACTAACACGGACAGTCCGACAGGACTAGAGTAACGGGGGTAAACCCTCACCACCCCGACGTCACACTTAAGATCTCGTGCAGCCAGTGGGATTCGAACTCTTCTCCTCTGGCAAAGGATTATGGGAGCACTTATCCAACTAGGCCACCGCAGGCGGTGGTAATTTTGGTCAGAAATAGTTAATGTGTCATATATGGTACAATTAGCATTGATAAAGACAGTCTTTTACAATTTTTTGATTCGTTTTAAAATCTAGTGAGCAAGGTCACTAGGAATTTGGAAGATCCTACGCTGATATTGAAAATAATTAAAGCAATATTAATGAATGATTATAATGAGATGGTAAGATGGTAAATATAGGCGAACTGTCATTATGAGTGGATTCTTTGCAAGCGTAAAGACCAATTCCTTGCATTAGTAGTCCACATGCAAACAATGAGGACAATAAATTGTAATAATATAATAATACGGATACTTAATTAAATAATGGAACGCCTCCTTCTCAAATAAGATGCACCGTGGAAAAATTCCCAGAAATTATTTAGGACTAAATCCTGGAAGGAATTCTAACTTTAAGTCTAATTCCAATTCTATTCCAATTATTCTTGACTAAACAAAACTCCTAATTGTAAGTCTAATTCAAATCCGCCTCGAACTTTTCTTTTTTCTAAAAAAATGTCCAACTTTAAGTTCAATCCCAAATTTACCCTGAACTTTAATTATAGTGCCAAATCTGCGCACACTAGATCTTTGTCGAAAAATTATCATTAGCTGTGCATAATTTCCCTAATTTTCTAATCAAATAACAATTTCATTTTGGAGATAATTTTTCAAATCACCTAGCTAATATGGATTTGTTACCGACATAGAAATACCACATCAAGCAACTAACATTAATTTTTTGAAGGAGAGTTAATGGAGGTAGATTCGAGATTGAACTGAAAGCTGGTGATTTTTTTAGATAAAAAAAATTATGGGCAAATTTGAGACTAGAGTTAAAGTTGATTATTTTTTACGCATATTTTGGAATGCACCTATTCTTGGGGTTTTTATTGAGACAAGAAAAAGTTCAGGGTAAAATTGGGATTGAACCTAAGTTTGGGGTTTTTTAGATAAAAAAAAAAGTACAGATAGAATTGCGACTAGATCTAAATTGAGAATTAGGCAAAATAATCCAGATCTATCAACTGTGCTTGAGCCAATATCCGGAGCTTATCTTACCTAAATCTTCCCCGACAAAAAAAAAGAAATTGAAAACACAAAGAAAACGCAAGTTAAATTATGAAAATACAGAAATCATCGTTCAATTTTTTGTATATTTTTAGCATAAAAAATTGGAATGCATGCATAATTCTTGATTCCATCACTAAGCCGCTGATTCCCCCGCTTTTATAAATATTAATCGAAGAAAGTGCTATATGTACATGTTACAATCATAATATGGAGAAGCAAGTCAACATAGTGTAATATAACATAATTATGTAATAAAAGTTTATAATGGTATCCATTTTTGAATTTGCAATACTATCTAAATAGAAATGCGTAAAATACTTTCATGTTGCATCTAGTCATCTAGGCATGCGTTAAGATAGGGTGGGATAAAGCAAGATATAAAATTTAGGGTTAATACCTTAAAATATCCCAAACTGGTACACCTATGACAAATTTACCCAAAACTATTTTTTTGACCACCAAACATCCCAAACTGATATATCTTTAACAAATATATCCCAAATTGGTACACTTGTAACAAATATACCCTCTATTAATTTTCGTTAAATTTTACTGTCAAATTATTAAGTTAAATGACACATAATAGTTGATTGGTATGCCAATTTGGGATTTTACACTCCGTTTGTCACAGTTTACAATTTTTATGATTTTTTGTGGTATTAATCCAATTTAGCGGAGGGTATATTTATCACAAATTTACCAATTTTAGGGTTTTTTTTGCGGTCGAATAAATTAGTTTAGGGTAAACTTGTCATAAATGTACCAGTTTAAGGTTTTTTATAGTCAGTCGGGGTAAATTTATCACGGGTGTATCAGTTTGAGGTTTTTCATGGTAAAAAAAATAGTTCAGGATAAATTTGTCACAAATATAGTAGTTTGGGGTTTTTCATGTATTAACCCTAAAATTTATTGGATTACGACAAAACCCATTATATCTATTGGTGAATCTTGGATAGGATGGACGCAATTCGAAAAAAAAAAATACTAAACAAGGCGAAAAAAGAAAAAAGCCATACTCTACTGCCGCAACCATCGAGTGGTGGTTGCCAGTGTTGCCACCATTCATGTCCACGGTGGAGCCGGTGGTGTACAATTGAGAAATCCTTGTTTTTTCCTTTCATTTTTTTCTATTCTATTTTATTTTCTAATCCTATTAAAATTTATCATATTCTCTAAGGGTGATTTTTTTATTTGGATTTTATCTGAACTATGTCCTGCCAATTTTGAATTCTCGTTATACTGAACATCATGTAGAATAAGTATAATCTTATGTGAAGTTATATTTGACCTACCAAACACATCATTAATTTCGCTTTGTGAAAAGTGGGAGAGAGATGAAGTAATTCCCCAAAGAAGCATTTCCTTATTTTGGATACTGAAATACTATAGAAGTGGGTGAGAAAGAAAGTAATAATTTTGCTTGAGCCAACATTCTATTTTCCTTTGAAAAGTGGAAGAAAATGGGGGAAATTAATTTGACAAAGCTATCTCTCAAACTTTTGATACTTAAGGATTAATCAATCAATCAATTCTATTTTTCTCAGCATTATTCTTTCCTTTCATCTCCTTTCTCCACTTTCCCCTTAATTTCCTTACATTTCTTTTCCTATTTAGTTTAACAAATATAACATAAGTATATTTTATGATATATCTAGTATTTCAATGTCGAGCGATGGATATAATGCTTCCTCCTCTTCTCAAACGTCTCAATCACAATATGTTACGTTGAGGGTGTTGGAAATAATAAGATGAAAAACAAGATCAACTATCTAAGATGAAAACACTGTTTTTTAAGAAAAATACAACTCAAAATATGAAATTTAATGCAACAGGTTTTAGTAGCTATCCTTCTAAGACACCATAGACCTTACTCTTTACTTTGCCCTAAATAATAAAGGAACCATGAACAATAAAAGTATATATAAGATTCAATAAAGAAAATAAATGAAATGAGAAGAGAGAATTTTCTTATTGAGGTGTGTATCATTTTAATTATGGTTCGGAGGTTCTATTTTTTGGTTAAATGAAAGAGAGAATCGTTTTTTCTTCATCAATTTTTGCGTCATCCACTATTCATAAAATCAAGCCGTTTCTAATCAAATGATGGTTGTCAAATTACAAAAACGTTATAAAATCATTATTAAATAATTCATAGTCATCAAATTGATGGTTATCAAAATCGTCACAAAAAAATGACTTTCGCAACTATCATTACTTCTATCGAAGCCATTACTTAAAATTTTCAAACTATTGAAACATTCAACAATTCTCCACATATTTAATAATTTTTAAAAAAATTGAAAGAATTATGCTAGATAAACTCAATTGAATGTGATGTAGCAAAACTAGTGCCTTTTGGGTTATAAACTAGATCTAGAAAGAATGAAATATAATTCACGAAATTACTGATGAAGTTTTGAAATTTTTATAAACCAAGAATTTTCAACAATCACATTACATCCTACAAATTTTGTAGTTAAACGTGGTTTTGTGTTAATAAGCCACGGGCATACTTGGTTTATTAATAAATGCGCCAAAATTTTTGCTTAAATTTCATGAGAGTAGCCCACTTCACAATTTTTTAGGTGATTCCATCAGGTTTGTATTGTAATTTAAGACATCACCAATGATTGATATGGAAATCATCAAGAGCTTAACTCAATCTCTCTTTCATTGCAATCTTGCACTATTCTCATCTTAGGAGGGACAGTAATGTTTAATAGTGCATGATTAGATCAACAAGCAATTTGTTTATACTCATATGAACCTATTTCATAGGATTACCAATCATATAAATTGGGTTACCATCATTGTTGAATTTTTTCAATTGGCTTAAGTCTCATTCCCCCTCAATGTATCATTAATTAATTTTCTTTCCAAAAGTTTAGTCAGAAGATCAGCTAAATTTAATTTTGACTTCACATAATCAATGGACATAATTCCATCTTTAAGGAATTGCTTTATCACATCATGTCTCAATTGGATGTGTCTATTTTCACAATTGAAGGTTTTATTCTTTGCAATGGCTACTATTGCTTAGCAACCCCAATGCATAGACACAAAAGGTGTCAGTTTCATTCTTAAAGGAGTATCTACTAAAAGGTTTCTTAACCATTCAGCCTCATAGCGAGGCAATTCTAGGGTCTCTGACTCCATGGTGGACTTCGCAATTGTTGTTTTTTAGCTAATTTCCAAGTTATAGCATCTCCACCAGTGTTGAATACCTATCCATGAGTGGACTTTGTTTCATATGATTTTGATATTCGGTTATCCTTATTATATCATTCTAATACAACAGGAGATTCACTATATAAAATGCCATAATTTATTATTTCTCTTATAATTTTCAATACTTACTCAAGGCAATCCATTGTCTTGATTGAGATTTTGTGTATATTAGGTGGAGTATAATTTGTTAAATGCATTAGACTCCTGATAATTTGAGAATACCCAAACTAAGCCACACTATGTCCTTTATCTTTTCACTAATTCGGTATTAGCATCAGAATGAGTATTTGCAGGAGTGACATCAATGCATCCATATTTTTTTAGTAGCATCTCCATATAATGTTCTAGAGTAAGCACATGCTCTATCACTAATTATAATTTTGTTAATATCACAAAAAACCCTAAATTAGTACACCCGTGACTCCTAAGAGACCCTAAACTCATGACGAATTTGCACTCCGTTAATTTTTATTAAATTTTATAGTCAAATTTTTGAATTAGATGACACGTAACTATTAACAAATGTACTAGTTTAAGGTTTCATTCTCTATTTTTCATATGTATACCGGTTTGTGGCTTTTTGTGTTATTAATTCAATCTAATGAAAACTAACGAAACTTAAAGTTATCATAACTGTATCAACTTAGGGAATTTGGTGGTAAAAAAATTAATTTTAGATAAATTTATTATAAGTACACAAGTTTGGAATTTTTCTCGGTATTGACTCTTATAATTTTAACACCCAAATAACATAAGCTTCTCTCAATCCTTCATATCAAATTTAGAAGTCAAAAAACGTTTTGTTTCACCCACAATATCAATGCATGTACCAAATCACATTTATTGTACTGCTTACTCGGTAAAGAAAATTCATCTTTTTTACCACTAAAAGAAATCCTTTCCATGATGCTAACAGCAAAACAACAATTCACTCCAAAGCTTTGTTTTTAAAGATAAGTTGGAGAAGAAGACAAATAAGATCAACTGTCTCAAACATGCGAGTATTTTTTCTGTCATTTGATAAATATGAAATTTGGTGCACAAGGTTCAAGCATCTATCTTCTCAGGATATAACAAACATTTCTCTTTACTCTATACTAAACTATAGTGGGAATATCAACGATAAAATTATATATAAAAAATCTAGTAAAGAAAAGAAATCAAATGATAAGAGAGAATTTTCTTGTTGTTTTGTGTGTCTTTTTTATTGTGGTTTGGAGGTTCTCTTTTTTTGGTTAAATGAAAGAGAATGTCGTTGTTTCTTCATCACCGCGTTTAAAAATCAAGTCTTTTTTCATGAATTGATAGTTGTTAAAATCGCTACGAAACCGTTACAAAAGAATCGCTCCTCATCAATTGATGGCTATAATCCGACCAAAAAAAAAAAAAAAATCAATTGATGGCTATTGAAACTGTTATAAAATATCTGACCAAAAAAACTGTTATAAAATAATAACTTTTAAATTTTCAAAATTGTTGAAATATTCAACGGGGGACTGAGAGTAGAAATAGATGTTGTCTTCTTCGGATGGAGGGGAGGAGAAAAAGAAAATAAAAACGGAAATGATTACTCAGATATAGTTAACTAAATCCACTCCATTTGCAATCTAAAGTGGTGGTTGCAAATTTATTTACTTTCAATCTTTTCTTTTCTTTTTATTATTCTATTTAGGATCTAATTGTGATAGTTAAGAATTTCATATACTTGTTTTTATTTATGGTTTTTCGTCAAATTTGAACTTATTGCTATTTAGAAAATAAAAACTAGTCTCTTCTGCATGATTGCTCTAGTAACAACTTGTCTCTCAAAAGCTTACTTTCTCTGTGACTTTCTTATTTTTTAATTTTTTAGTCTACAATATATATATATATATATATATATATATATATATATATATAATAAAGTCTCTATATTTACCATATCAAAGAATTTGTCTTTTTTCATTACAATTGGCGAGATACTTTGACATGGAGCATGTAAACCATTATTGGAGTGTTTAAAAACAAACCACTAAAAAGATTTACATAAAAAATTTATGCATAACGAGGCATCTTGATATTTGATCGTAAACACTCTACTAATGATATTCATTTTTGTCAATTCATGATAATGAAATTTCAATGGCATCGTACAAAAAAAATCTCATTTCAACGCTTTGATATAATTAGGTTCCATCTTTTGAAGTTTCATAAATGGAAACGTAACTACGATTTCACCTTGGAAAAGCTTTAACGAGTTTTTTTTTTTAATCTCATCCAATCATTCCATAAAATGTATATGTAAATAAATGATAACTAATAAAAAAGATTTAACGGTAATATGCCAACAAAAAAGTACAAGTTTATAAAAATGTGACTGCTTGAAAAAGTTATCTATGTTAAATCTTTTCTAGATCTTACTGGACAATTAATCTATCAATTTGCTTGAGAATGTAAAAAATAACTAGGTTTTTTCGAAATTCTCTTTTTATTTATGGAAGTAAAATATAAAAATAAAGAGAAAACATAATGCATTATATATATATGGAGTATCCACAGTAAACAAGAACAACACTTGTGATATTCTTTGTTACGGCAGCTAAATAGAAAAAGTAACAAAGAAAGAAAGTAAATAAATTGGGGCTATCACTTTAAATTGCAATTAAATAATTAAGGACAAATTTGTCTATTTAATGCAAAAGGGGGTATTTGGGCATATAAGAGATGGAAATTGGGCTATCCCAATTTTGTATGTATTCTAAATTCCTCCAAGGTCGTCCGACTATGTATGGATTTAAACAGATTCAATGGAATTCCGTGCCTTTAGTAAATAATGTCTTTCTTTCTTCTCGCTTGTACAATTGTATTCTTGTGGTATTTCAAATTATGAATGCATAAAAGTGGAATTTAAATCGTGATAGATTATTTTCCATTTCTTTCTATCATTAATATCCAAACAACTTAATCTCTCCACTTCCCTTCCTTTCTTTTCTTTCGTAATTATTTAAGTCGCTTCCTTTCTAATCGCCTGTATTAAACATAGCGTAGGACTTGACTGAGATTTCAAGCTATAGCCAAAAAAGCTATAATTAAGAGTAGGGGTGTGCAAAGAAACAAAGAAGGGCCCGGATTGCCCAAAACCAAACTGGATTGGCCCAAAACCTGTTTGATTCTCGATTTCAGTCGTGGAACTGCCCACTCGGACTAAACCGTAATATAAACGAATTTAATTTTTAAGAAAAATTAAAACCTAAATCCATTATCTCGCTTGTTGGTTATTTCATCTCAACTCTCTTGAGCAACTCCCTCGGTCTATTTGCCTCTCGACTCTCCACTCCCATCGGCTCGTGGCTTAGCCTTGGGCCATTCCTTGCAAACATGACTCACGGCATCACTTCCCTCTCTTGCTCTTGGTCACTACCATTTGCTATAAGTTGGAAACCCTAATCGCTGCCATTTGCCCCTCTGTAGTTTCTTCAATCTACTCATTGTTCAAAGTATTGAGGGAAAAGTGAAATACTCTTTGCATGTGTTTGAGAGGAAACTCTTTTGGCTGCATAGACAATAGAATCTTATCGCGACCTATGTTTGAATTGACTGCTCATGGATTCATGACTTGCTAAAAAACAAGCCATTGATTATGGGAAGCTTGGTAGGACTGGGTGGGTCTATAAAACCAACGAGCTGTTAGTAGGCGGTTCCCGAATACAGGGTGGGAATCATCCACCCTAAAACCGATTGCCCCCAGTTAAGAGTAGGGCCATCAAATGGGTAGATTGAGTCGACAATAATTCAACACAAATCGACCCATATGATTCGTTTTGGTCATTTGCATGCAATACCAATTTATTGCCCCATACTTGACCCAACCCACATCATCAAAGCACATAAATATGATGTGCTCGTTTCGCGGAAAATGAGTAAAATAATCGCCAATATCTCCTACAAAAATAAATTAATAGAAATTTTTTTGATTGCCTATCGAAATAGCTGGGATAAATTGTTATCGATAATGAAAATATTTTTCATTGACTATTTTTCTAAACAATATAATCAATTATTTTCAAAAAATATTTTTTTAGATCACTCATTTTTTGCAAAACGAGCACATGCTTAAATCAGTGGCCCCATTACGTAAGACTCAACTTATGATGGGCACTGATATTCGAAAAGCTGCTTACCTAACATTGTCTAATCTCGAGGAGACCATCTCTGAGAAAGTGCTAATTCGTGATCTTCCTTTTCCAATCGCGATGCTCTAGATGGGAAGGCGAACTGTAAAGAGTCAGTAGATCTGGATAGCCCAATACTAGGCAACTAACCCCCTGTTGCAATCGATGTCAGAGTCGATCTCGAACCTGGTAAATGATATCCTAATGGATTCGAGTTTACAGCACTGATCCCTATCAGGTGAGTCAACTTCGAACTTGTTACTACGTCAGCTCGATTATAGCCCTGGTTGAGATCCTAGTATTGATTGATTTTTACTTTGGCCAAATACCAAACGAGGGCTGAAACCTGTGCCATGGTCCTAGGTAACGCATATCATATCCTATCATCTCCCCTTTCAAACGAATCCTATAACACTGACCTCAAGACAATCTATCCAGCTATCACTGACATATGACACTAAGCACTTTTAGTTAAACCTGCAAGCCAGCACTGCATAGAAGAAATCAGATGATATCAATATGACGATACTAATCAAAAGCCAAGAAAAGAATGAACGGCGAGTCAATGAAGGGGGGCAGTGCATAGCTTGCGGAAGAGTACTCAAGATCCAGAGCACCAAGTTACAGATAATAGTCAGTGTTGCAGCAAATGACTCAAAACCAGCTTCTTTCTGCAAGTCCATATAATCTACAGCTCACAGAAACATTATTTGAAGACCGCTGGTTTTGATAATCTGCCAAGTTCCTTCCTACAGAGAGATCAACCCACTGCCTACAGAAACATCATTCAAAGAGCGCTAGTTTCGATAAGTTTGTCAAGTTCCTACAGAGAGATAGACCTGAGACTTCAAACCATTGTTTCTCAGGGATCTCCAGAAGGAACTTTGCAGTCCCCTTCCTTTGATTTGATTCGACTTCAACAGTCTTGGTCAAATTCTGAAATATAAGCTCAGACTGAGGATTTGAGATTGAAATGCTATGTCAATGTCATCATCCTCGCCTGCTTGATTTGCAAGACTCTTAGCATACTTGACAAAGAAATTAAAAGGACATCGCAATTGTGCCTATTTGCTCGAGAATGACATTTCAGTTTGCACATCAGAATCAGAACCCATCAAATAAATAGATAAAATCCACCACGCCTTCATCAAAATGATGGTGAAGCACAAAAGCCTCTCTTATTTGTATTTCACTTTCGTTTCAAATTCCAATTCCAATTCCTAGTCCTTCTCTGCCATATGCCCTGTCAAATTCTCTAAACAAGAATCTGAGTGATCGCCATTATAATGAAAGAAAGCAGCTCAAACTCACTATGCAAAGTCGCAGCAGGATCAACAAGACACCCAGTTCTTATGAGTGCTAATCAGGGCCGACACGAGCCCCGCGCACGACATCAAAAGCGGACCCGAGAGCCGCCCCTTCCCGTCCCTAATGTCGGCCAAGGCCATCAGCCCATCAGCCAGGTCCTGAATTATGGACAGCTTCTTCATCAACTTCTTCTCCCTCAACTTCCTCAACTTCAATTCTTCGTCCTTGCAATCAACCCCCCTCGACGTTGCGATCTCGATGCTGGACTCGACGCACGCCTCGTCCTCCCGCAACATCCTCAAATCCCTAATTTTCAGATTCACGCTCCCGACGTAGCCGACGAACTCCGCCCACGCGCTGATCTTCGACAGAAGGCGCGAGTGGCGGCCGTCGATGAGGCCCGATTTCGCCAACCAGACGAACTGCTCGACGAAGTAGTATATCCCCTCGCCGCCGTAGGCGATGAGGGAGAGAATCAGGTCCTGCCCGGAGTCGAGGGGCGAGGCTCGGAAAGCGTTCACGTCCTGGACGAACTTGCCGAACCGGAAGGCCTTGCGGCTGAGGCCGACGCTGGACTCGAAGCTCTTGAGGCGGCGGTGGAGGGGCAGGGTCTCGGGGAGGAGGGAGGAGGCGAGGACGATCTTCGCGGCGTACCTGGAGATCTTGAGGGCCTTGTCGACGCCGTCTCGCTTGGCGAGGTAGGCCTCGAGGTGGAGGAGGAAATCCCTGTCTCTGGTTGTTTTGCTCGCGGCCGTCGCGTCCGGCGCTTTGGCGGCGGTCGGGGAGGGAGCGAGCGGCGGTAGAGCTCGAGGGACCGGCGGTTCCATGGAGTTCCACAGAGAGAGAGAGAGAGAGAGAGAGAGATCCGACCGAACCGGCAGAGAAAGAGACGGTTTACGACGGCGGCGGCGGCGCTTTAGGACTAATCTTCGCGGGAGACTCGAATCTGGAAATGACGCCACGCGCTTAGAGGTGGTGGGAGCGGGACGCGCTCACCATTCCAACGCGTAATGCCCCCCACGTGGAAAAGTTAATTATGAATTTTTTAGAATTAGTAATGCGTTTATTTCATAATAAAATAAATAATTAAAAAAAACATTTTACGAATGATCGTATTCCTATCGCATACAAATATATTAAATAAAAATATTTAAACATAAATTAGTGTAAATAATGAAAACATTTTTTATTTCAAATGATATAAATTATTATTTTTAAGAAAATATATTTACTAAATCATTCATCTTCGACGAAATAAATAAAGTTCAAGTGCATTAACAATTGAGATTTGTTCATCCTCAAACAATTTGCAAACCCTATTTGAGCAATCAGGTTGTTGAGTTCAATTTGAAACTCCACCTTGAACCTTAACTGAGGATTGTAATTTTGGTTAATCAAATTAAGTTTTTTTAGACCTTGCTTATGCAACTCGTACTTGGTTAAGCTCCACCTTAAGAGGCTTGCGCCTAAAGGTGCATTCGTTGTCAAAAGAAATTATATGTTTTTTGTTTATATACAAATTGCATTGCATAAACATGGCAACCAACAACGCATGCATAGTTAATCAACAACAAATGAAATTCACACTAGGTATCAACCAAAAAAAAAAAAAAAAATCACACTTGGTGCGTATGCATTAGGGGATTGTAAGAAATTTTCTTTGTTGGGATGAAACTAAGCTGAGTTTTATGTGTGAGTAGCTCGAGTTTGACTCAATTGTTGCTCGAGATTGACTCATTAGATTTGAAGTCGAGCTTTGACTCAAGCTACTCGAGCATCTTGTCGGGGTGAGCTCAACTCATCAATACTTGTCTCGATGAGCTAGAGAATGTAATCAGGCTACTAGAACATTTTTTCATAATTTATTTATAGTAATTATAAAAAAAAAAAAAAAATAGACCCAAAAATTATATTCGTTGAATTGGAGCTTTTTGAGAGAGCTCGAGTTCTTTTGTAAATTGATTGTAAACAAGCTAAGCTCAATATTCCAATTTTTTCTAGTGAAAAAATAAGTATCCCAACTTTTTTATTCGAGTATAGCTCAAGTAGATATATTGATACTCAATTAGGGGATGTATGAAAAATTACAATTTACTGTTTGGAAACAATTTTTCTATTCCAGACTTGTTTACGGAATAGAAATTCGTTTGATAAAATTATTCTTTTTTTTTTTTTCTTTTGAAATAGATTTTTGTTCGAAATATATTTGGAATAGAAATCATAAGTAAAAAATTTATACTTTTCATTTCGGAACAGAAATGAGAAATAAAAATTATTTTCATCGTTCGTCCTTGCTATGAACCGGTCTTCTATCCGTCATCGTCGACCACCGTCCGCCGGTCGCCCACCATCGTTGCTGCCAACCATCGTCCACCAATCGCCGGCCCGTTGCCGTCGACCACCGTCCATCAATCGCCGACTGTTCACCACCATCGCCCGTCGTCCGCCAGTTGCCGTCGTTCGAAAGAAAGAAATTTTGTATTGTTATCAAATTGATATTTTTGCTTAAAAACTCATTTATAAATAGAAATAGAAAAAAATTATTTTAAAAAAAATCAACTTTTGATCAGAATGATTATTATTCGGGCTCTTAAGCCCTTGCTGAGTTTTGAACATCGAATTGGGAATTGGTTCTAATTCAAACATGGCACCGGATTAGATGAGTATAAAGGACGAAAATCTTGGGTGCAACGCTGACCGAACGGCGTTCCAGCTTTAGCATGTCGCGTTCCATCTAATCAAAAGATCAGATGGCGTCGCGTGGTGGACTCACCCAATGGAGACGGCGTGCGATTGGAAGAAAGCAAGCCAAGATTATCGGGTCCCTCTTCTCATTGGTATGTGTGCCCTTGCCTTATTAAAAGCTTGAAGATAAAGAAAAAGGCTTGTCGTCACCGTATTGCATTCCGTCTCCAAAAGGTTTTAAAAAAAATTATAAAATTTTAATTAATTTAATATAATTTTAAAACTTTAAGTCAATATATAATATTTAACTAAATTTTAAATTTAGTCAATGTAGTCCATGAACTTTTCATGCATACTCAATTTAATTTTCAAACCATATAAAAATATTCACTGTTGTCCGTCAATTAATTTCAATTTGAGGACTATATAGAATATTTTCATATAATTTATGGATTATTTTGAATATAAATCGAAAGTTTAAGGATTGCATTAAATAAATTAAAAATTTAAAGACGATATTGCACATTTGAATAAAATTTAAAGATTATATTGAACTAGTTAAAAATTCAATGGTCACATTATTTATTAGGTCAAAGTTCAAGAAACAATTGTATCATTATTATAAAGTTCAAACAAGCCCAATTGAGCAGTAAAAGAGTTCTGGTTGTTTTTTGATGACTTCGTTTGAGGACGACTATGGACAAAATTGGCATGCCCACATATCAATACAAAGACGCCGTGACTTATAATTGGGACGTGGGCTTGTTTGATAACATTTACATTTATTTATTTTTCTATATTTTTGTTCTTCCATATATATATAAAAGATAAGATATTCTAGTGTAACGGCCCAGGCGGCGGCGCATGGGGAGGAGGGATGACAGTGTGTTCGTGCCTCGATCCTTGGACATGCGCAGGGAGGGAAGGGGACGCATCTTTTGTCCCACATCGCCTAGGGAGGAGTCCTGAACTGTTTTATAAGGTTCAGCATTATCTATCTGTACATATGCATTTTTTGGGCGAAGCCCAGAAGAACAAAACCATAAGGGTCCAATGGGGTCAAAAGCAAATAGTATGTGGACAGTGACGGATACGGTCTCAATTGCATGTGTGCTCGTGGGGGTGGAGATTATGATCGGGGTTCTCTATCTATACATACGCCTTTTTTGCGTGAAACCCAAAGGAACAAAAGCGTGTGAAGACATAGTGAGGACCATGTGCTCGTTGGGGTGGAGAGTATGATCAGGGTTCTCTATCTATACATACGCATTTTCTACGTGAAACCCAAAGGAACAAAAGCGTGTGAGGTCCTGTGCTCATAGGGGTGGAAAGTATGATTGGGGTTCTCTATCTATACATATGCGTTTTCTGTGTGAAACCCAAAGGAACAAAAGCGTGAGGGCCTAGTAGGATCCAAAGCGAACAATATGCGTACAATGGTAGACTCAGAGCGTTAGAGGAAAGTTAATTTTTCTATTAAGAATAAATCAATGGCTGATGAATGGATTTGAAACAAAAATAAAAAGTAAAAAAAAAAAAAATTTTTGTTCTTGGGAACAAAAAGAGAAACAATGCCATTTTAGAGTTATGAGTTCAGCGTAACTCAATACTTGTCTTTACACAATTGACACAAGATTCGAGTGAGACCCGCATTTGGACTGGATCTCGTGACTTGATCCAAGTCTGCATTTTTTGGAATAAAAATAAAAAATTCAGAAATTTAGGAAATTTTTTTAAAATTAGGTTTTGAATAGTTTTGCAAGATTTTAGTATTAATTCTAGTATAGAATAAGTTTAGCATAAAAAATGCGGAAATCTTTTTGATGCAAATTGTATTTAAAATTAAATAAGTTCTTAAGGCTTTGTCAAATGGATTTTTTAATACTGTTTTCTTTTAAAGACTATTAGGTCACGACAACTTGGCGACTCTATTAAAAGAAGATGTCTTCTTCCCTTAAGATTCCATTGGAGACATCATTTAAAATCATACACAATTTTGTTTTAATAGAAAATTAGATGGTTTTAAACAAATTTTTCGTATTAACATTTGTTTTGTGCTCATGTCAATTGAATAAGCCCATGCTTCGTAGATTTTCGATATCATTTACTTGAAGGTTTGACGAGTTTGTGCAAGAGCCCACTGCCTTTAGGATTGCCTACATCCTCAATTGTTTCGTCCTTTCCCATTCCACTAGGCAACATCTACTCTTTTTCTTGCAGCTAAAAATACTCAAAAGGTTTATGCAGCTGTTTATTATTCAGTTTTATACAAACATGAATCATTAAGTCTATATTAACATTTTTATAATTAAATAATAAAAAATAAGAATAGAAATTTTAGGGTCATACTAAACGCATTTATGTTCTTTTTCTACTCTATAAATAGAAATTTTGTGCGGTTATCAAGGGTTTGCATGGTAACATTTTTGTTTTTCACAATTTTTGTTCTTTTGTTTAGGGAAACAAAAAAACAGAAATCCGTTTGATAAAACTTTTGTTCTGAGAATAATTTCTTTATTTTTTTGTTCCCGCATAAACAGTTTTGGAATAGAAATAAGAAACAAAAAAAGTAACTTCTTGTTCCCGAGAACAATTTCTATAAATAAGCCAATTTTCTTTTTTTTTTTTTTTTTTGTTTCTCTCTCTTGCCGCGGCTACCTCCAACTGCTCGGAGCCACTGCCGACCGCCGCCGATTGCTAGCCTCCGTTGCCAGCCGCCGCCACCGGTCGTCATCGTTCGCCGCCGCTGGAGGCGGACGGGCAACCGTGAGAGGGTGCAGTCGATGGGCTATGCGACGGTGGTTAGTGGTGACGGCCGGCGACCGACACCGTGTAATGGAGGCGGCGAGCGGTGACAAGTGGCGGCGGCTGGCGGTCAGCGATCGACAATCTGTGAGCAAGAATAAAAAATGAATAAATACAAAAAAGAAATTGTTTCGTACCAAACGCATTTCTATTCTTTTTCTATTTATAGAGTAGAAATTTTATGTAGTTACCAAATATATTATTTTACTCAAAAATTGTTTCCCGAAATAGAAATAGAAAAGAACTATTTCTGAAAAAAAGAAAAATCTTCTCCAACCAAGAAACATTATCATGCGTAGCCCAAACGTGTTCTTCGCTTAGAAAATTGTCAATGGAATAAAAATAAAGAAAAATATTTCTAAACAAAAATTATTCTGAGAACATAAAGGGTAATTGGCCAATTCTTGGCCATTTCTGTTTCTTTTGTTTCCCGAAATACAAGAAGAAGAAGAAGAAGAAAAATCCGTTTGGTAATGTCAATTAATTTTTATATTTCCTCAAATAGATTTGCTCACAAGAATATATTTGAAACTGAATCAACAAAAAAAAAAAATTACTTCTTTATTCTTGAAAACAATTCTTGAATCAAGCCATTTTTTTTCTTCTTCTCCTCTAGTTGGTGGCGATCAACCAAAGACCTCGTCGGCCCTCGGCGAGGCTCGACCTCGTGGTGGTTAGGTGACACCACCGACTAGAGGATGAAGAAGAAGAGAATGAAAAAGAAAAATCTTATAAAATTATAAAAAATTAAAAGAAATTATATGCTATAAAAATTTAAGGGTTGTACCAAACGCCTTTCTATTCTTTTTCTATTTTTAGGAATAAATTTTTTATGTAGTTACTAAACGCATTCGAATGCTTAGGGAGTGTTTGGTAACGTTTCTGTTAAAAAATTGTTCCAGGGAACAGAAATAGAAAAAACTATTTCTGCTCCGGGGAACAATTTTTTAACAGAAGAAGGCGTTTGGTAAACTTGTTCCGAGAATGAAAAATGAATAGAAACACGTTTGGTAAATTTGTATTCTTTTTTTGTTTCTTTTAATTTTAATTTTTTTCTTCTTTTGGCCGTTTATCGGCCTCGGCCATGGCCGGTGACCGGCCGACGAGGGCCAGCGGCCTCACCCAGCCATGGTGAGGCTCACCGGCCCCCGGTTGGGCGAGGCTCGGCCTTACCTTGGCTGGGCGAGCTCGGGCCCACCCAAATCCGACGAGCCCGAGCTCGCCCAACCTTTCCCGCACCAGCGAGGCTCGAGCTTGATGGATATGGGCGAGCTCGAGCTCGCCCGGCCAAGGCAAGGCCGAGCCTCGCTGGGGGCCGGCGACGCTCCGGCGAGGTCGCCGGCCATGGCCAAGGCCGGCGACCGGCTAAAAAAAAAAGAAAAGGAAAAGAAGAAAAAGAGAGGAAAGAGAAAAATTGTTCTTAAAAATTTATTGTTTCGTTCCAAATGTGTTCCGAAAATAAAAAAATAAATTTAGAACAAAAACGTAAACAAACGCGTTTCTTTTTTTTTTTGTTCCTTGGAACAAACAGAAATTTTGTTCATAAACAGAAATAAAGAATGTTAACAAACGGGGCCTTAGAAACTCATTCAGGGAACATAATTAGAAAAAACTAATTTTGAACAGAGATTATTCATAGGAATAGAATGGTTATCAAATACGCCCTAAATGTTATCAAACACACTTTAAGTGAGTATGCCTACATCTTTACGCATATTCATTTATCAAAAATCTTCATGCTGTTTGGAAAACTCACAAGATAATTACGCCACAAGAGTTGAAAAGTATTTTCTCTCTCTTCTCTCTCTTTTTCCATGGTCTTCTTCAATCTTTTGTCATGGGGGAGGGTTTAAGCTAGTCTCACCCTCCGCTTTCTTTCTTGTTGATTTTGTTTGTGTTTTATTGTTCTTTTCCAATTTAGATCTAGGAATTTAATGTATATGCTTTTTGGGATTCAATGTCCCTCTGCTTTGTCTGTGTGTAGGTTATATGCCTCAATACTTAATGATGATCACAGAAGTTTTGACATCTTATTGAATTACGAACATTTGCTTCTCCATATGTTAGTTATGTATTTGTTTAACCTATTTTGGTTGTCTCCGCATGATGATGGTGTAGGGATAGTTGAACCTAAGCACCTATTGTCAACTAACAACGTCATAATTATTGGATAATGAATTTTCGGCGAGTGCTCATTACTGACAAAGACATAAGATCTAGTAATAGGCCGCTGAATTTGTTTGATCTATTTTTGTGGAATGAATTTGTGCTCAACTTTGCTGGTGCTATGTTAATTCTCTTTATTTTCTGTTTTGATTTTACTTTTCAGTATTTATGATCTATTTGGCTTTATTTTGTCAAGAAGGCTATATATTTTTGTATCCTTTAGAGTAATGAATAAAATTTTCTTTTGATTAAAAAAAAGAAAGAACTCGCAAGATAAGTCAGAACCAATGACAACTCAATCACAACGATGGTAAATATTGATACTTTTTTCCTTAAATTCTTTCATTCAAATCACAAACTGAATCTTAGAATGATGTGAAAGCACGAGGATCTTGAATGATCGAACTAATTTGGATGGATTGGAAAAATAAACTTTCAATGTTTAACAAGTTTATCTTAAACAAAGACGAAACGGTGAACCGGACGGAGACTCGGTCCGAAAAGTCCGAAATTTGATTTGATTTAATTCAAATATTTCACATCCCTGACACAGACCACCGGCGACAAATTTGGGTCAACAAATTGTATCACTAGACAACTTCTTGTAAAGTTATTGAAGGTACGAAACAAATATTTATCTATTAATTTCCTGAACAAAATACAATACGTCATTATATTTTATTGTCGACATCCTTGTCAACTAGCTAAAAGTTAACAAGAAACTGGGTACTTCATTCATTTACGCTCAGATGCTACAAGACATGTACGATTCCTTTCCTGTTTTTCTTAACGTAGTCTGGTTATTGACAAACTGGCGTTTTACTCCTCGACAAGATGCCAAGGCCGTATGAATGCAAGTCATGGGAAAACAAAAAGAATATGTGAATAACCGATCAATATGGAGTCTTGGACTGGGCATAAAAACCCTTGCATGTGTAACAATCCAGCCCGTTTTACGTGAGCCAAGTCCGCAAAAGGAGTACTCTGAATAAAAGTTGGTGACTCTTTGAGGGTAAGCCTTATTTTTGAATAACATCACAATGTCTTGTCAAGATATAGGACGTGGATTGTCAGTTGTTGCACACTTCTCACTTAATAAATTGGCATCCTCATTAGTGTTGGCTCATATCTCCCCGTGATACTTTCCCTATTCAATATGTAGGCTCGATCCATTTCGACCTCCTCAGCCATTTTAGAAGCTTATCAAAAGTTGCACATTATTTGAACTCGCTTGCCCCATAAATCAATCCTGCCTTTGTCTAATTGGGTTTAGACCCAACCCTTCCAAACAACACACCTTCTGAAGGGAGGGGGAGGGGGGTGTCTTGCTATCATCATTTGCAGCGTCTCGACCTGTTCCAACGGGGCAAACTCTCAAAAGAAGCTTTCCGAATAGCCACACTAGGTGATATGATTTCTTGAGGGTGGATCTCGTCTTATTTATAAATAATGGTTCTATCCATCTAATACCAGACTTCGGATGGCACAATCCGTGATCAAGACTCCATTCGTTTTGTCGAAAATAATTTCCAGGAAAACATTTTCCGGATTTTCCAGCATTCGTTTCATGGAAAATGAATTCCTTGAGAAAAATGTTTTTCATAAAAGAAAAAAAAAAGTCTTCTAAATTAAAGGAACATGTTTTTCACTTTTGAAAAATGGAAAACATTTTCCTCACTTGATCTCTCTTATTTCACATCTCTACAAATTCTCATTTCCTCATCCCCTTTCTTTTTCTTCTTTTATTTTTTTTATTACAATTATTTTTCAATTTTCTTTTTTTTCTTTTTATTTTCTTTTTCTTTTTTAATTTGAATTATTTTTTAATTTCCTTTTTTTTCTTTTATTTTTTCTTTTTATGTTATTTATTATTATTATTTCTTTATTTCCAACATTCTTCTTTCTTGGCTAGTCGTTGGTCGTTGTTAGGCGAACCTCAAGCTTGCGCTCTACACTCTTGCTTATCTTTTTTTTTTTTTTTTTACTCTACCCTATAGTTGTATATTTTTCAAGCAAAGAGCTCTATATGCTTTGTTTCTTTTTTCTTTTATTTATTAGAACACAAAGACACAGGGGAGAATCACCACCGCCTTGGTAGCCGCGATGGTTTGAGCTCTCTCCCCCTTACGAAGGGGAGGAGCTCTCTCCCTCTTAAATGTGACGTCGGGATGGTGGGTCATCCGCTAGTGTCACTTCAGGGTTTACTCGCTGGCTGCTAGCTGTACAGGGTTCCTTGGGTATTAAAAAAAAAAAAAGACACAGGGGAGAACAGGCCATTCAAATGAAAGATTCTCATTAGGGCTGTGACACAGGGGGAGAACAGACCATTCAAATGAAAGATTCTCATTAGGGCTGTACATGCTTTGCTTCTTTTCTCTTTTGCTTCTTTTTAAAATCCATACAAACATTTTTTTAGAGTAGATGAGCATTTGACGACAATGAGGGAACATAGATTTGAAGCAAGTTTGTTCGTATTTAAAGATAAGTTCATATTTGATGGATTTATAAGTTGGTAAGTGATGTATGCCTAAGTAGTGAAATCTTAGAAAATATTTTCCTTATTGAACATAGGAAAATATTTTTCGAAACATTTTCAGATTTTAACCGAACATCAGAAAATATTGTCATTTTCTTGGAAAATGACTTATAGGAAAATATTTTCTGAAAATAGCCTATTTTTCACGAAACGAACGGATCTCAAGATATTAAAGTTTTATTAAGAGTTTTTTTGTTTCTTTCAAATCTCGAAACCTATTCAACATTTAATAATATTGAACATTTTAAAATTCACAAGCGCTAACATGTAGAGTCATGTTAAAAATATCTCATGATTTTCAAAGATTAAAGATATACAGTTTTTCTCAATTTCAAGTTTATTTCGGGAAGCAAAAGATATATATATATATATATATATATATATATATATATATATATATATTTCATATGATTGGCAAAACATGACTTAAAAATATTTTATATGAGAAAGTAATAGGACCAAAGAGGGCTTGGTTGGATAGGTTAGTGCTAAGAAGGAAACAACTTTTACCCATTTATAATTCAGGCCCGATGGGCTTAGCATAGCTATCCGGCAAGCCCATGATCACTCGATTTCTAAATCAATGACTTTAAAAGATATTTGGTGCAAAAAATTGAAAAATGGGGCGCTAAAAAACTGAAATACGCTTTAAGGGATAAAAACAAAAATTAAAATTGATATACAGTTGAAGGGTGATTGGCAATTATTCCACTATTAAATTTAACTGTATGGGTATGGAAAATGAGAGGGGGACGGTGTCATTCTTTAGGGTAGTGGTGGTCTTTCTTGCACCTCTCCTTTTTCAAGGAAAATTGGTTGGCTCACTCAAACGGTTCCAATTCCCATTTATTTATTTTTTTCTTTGCCACGATTGATTCTAATCAAAATATTCTCAATTATATTTATGCTTATAATCGTAATTGGCAATTTCTTGTTCTTTTTTTTTTTTTTTGGTGGAAAATTTCTTATTTATATGTCTATAGAGATAGTTATAAAGGTCGTTTTTTTTATATGTAATGATATTACAAGTACAGAAATCTAAATTTTAGCGCAGAATTTGGTAATTAAGCTTCTTCTTGTTCATTTACATACGTTCATCAATTTTGAAAGTGTAAAATATTTGATCGAATGAAAAAAATTGAGGTATCAACTTGCAAGAAAAAGGAAATATTTATCTTCTCAAGCTTCAATCATCCTTAATTCTTTCAAGCATGAATTTTTAAAAAGTTTTGCTTCTACCAATTCGAAATCAATCCTAAAGGCAAGATTCATCCTCTGGACAACGGTTGACCATTGTCGTGGTGGTTATCCTTGATATGTAGCCATTGCGATATTGGTTGTCTCATTGACAGATGGCCATCACAAATAATGGTTGTGTGCACATCTAGGTTAAGATTGAGATACAAATCTCGATATGATTTCCCTCGTATATGTCACGGTTGTTCATATAATTCATATAAACTAAATGTGTGGTTATAATGTGCTAATACTTTCATGCAGTTCCCTCCATCAAGTTTAAGTTTGGTATAAAGATTCAAACATAATATCAAAGTATGGGTCAATAATTTCAATCCTAACAGTCCAATTGGCTCATACAAAATAGGAATCACATCTATTTCACAACAGTTGAGCTGAGTCAAGTACATGTGAGGGAGAAGCTTACACGCACGGCGAGTATTAGTGTAATATTTATCTGCTTGTAATGGCTAGCTTTTTCAAGACTTTTTAGCACTTGGCATAGTGCACATAAGTACATACTCTCAAATCTTCTCTCTCCATCAAAAGCTTTGGTTCATATCTCTCTTGCTTACCTCTCTCTCTTCTTTCTCCATCTTCTTCTTCAACCTTCTCCCGTAGGGGAGGATTAAGAGGATTTGAGCTAGTCTCACCCTTCCCTCCCTTTGTTGGTGATTTTGATTGTGCATCTTTGTTTTTTTGTTTTTTATATTAATTCTTCTTCTACCAATCTAGCTTTATATTTGTGAGCTATCCTCTCTTAATCTAACTCTGAGAGTTTAACAAACATGCTTTCGCAAATTCAACGCCCTAGTACTTTTCCATGTACAAGTCCTATGTCTCATTGTATTATGAAGATTTGCTTTTCAAATGTTAAATCCATGTTCATTCAACCTATCTTGGTTGTCTTTGTACGACAATGATGTAAAGGAAGTCAAATCTAGGTGCAACAATGTCGTAGTTATTGGAGAAAGAATTCCCTCATGTGCTTATCACTGAAGTAGATATGAAATCTAGTAATTTGCCACCGATTATTTTGCTTGACCAATCTATTTATGGAACGAGTGTATGCTTGACATTGTTGGTGTTCAGTTGATCCTCATTGTTTTTGAGATTTGATTTTAGTTTGCAATAAAATTTATAATACTCCTCATGTATTTTTTTGAGCAATAAACACAATTTTTTTTTAAAAAAATTGTAAGATACGATCTTGAGCAAGAAAGACAATGACATATATTATTCGATTGCCAACCATTATTACCCAGGAACATGTTTCTTAGAAAGAAATGGATATTTATTTCAATATAAATATTGAGGATAGGGGCCGGATTTTCATTGTTCAGTCATCTGCTTTAATGATCAAAGGAATGGGTGTTCCCATGAAAGGGAATAAATATGCATTGCATTTGTTTTATGGAAATGAATTATTTGTAGAATATTTTTCAAAAAATAATCACTTTTATCGTTTAAAATAATCGGTTGACAATTTTTTTCATTATCTACGACAATTTATTTCTAAATAATTTCATGGAGATGAAAATATTTTTTGCTCATTCATTTTTGTATCGATATAAATGATTATTTAAAAAATATATATATATATTTTTCTAATTATTTATTTTTGCAAAATAAATGGATTAGACTCTTTTTTTGGTGGGTAAGGGTACGGTATATTTGATTGATTTTGCACAATAAAGTAAATCTGCCATCGATTGAAAATATTTTTTGCTCATTCATTTTTGTATCGATATAAATGATTATTTAAAATATATATATATTTTTCTAATTATTTATTTTTGCAAAATAAATGGATTAGACTCTTTTTTTTGGTGGGTAAGGGTACGGTATATTTGATTGATTTTGCACAATAAAGTAAATCTGCCATCTAATTTAATTAAATTGTGGGCTACTAATATTCTCTACTGAGATTATAAAATTTGCAAGGAACGACACCGTCATAAACTATATCCCCACTTTAAGAAGCGGTGCCCGTCTCGAAGTTTGAATTTTGAAACAACAAAAGGTTAATGAGACGTTCAAGTTTAACAAATATTTCGAGAGCGCATAAAAATTAAAAATGGCAACTAAAACATTGTTCGGTTTTCATGAAAATAGTTTTAGTTAGGAAAGAAAAAGTTTCTCAAAGCCCAAACATGAAGAAGCTAATGCCAAAACCAAGCTATGACGATACAGTTAATCCATACAGCTCAATTGATAGAATGTTTGACGATTTCATCAACCATAAAGGCCATAACAATATAATTGACCTAGACCCCCATTAAATGTCAGACTAGTTCATTGATCCCGAGCTTCCAATTGGCAAAGCTTAAGTGAAAGTACATAACATGTGACGATCGATTGATTCGAAGAACACACAGAAGTTGAAAACTGAGTTAAAAAGGATACCGTGGATAACCATTTGTAAGGAATCAGGAGCTATTACAAATCATCTCTAGAGTTGAGCGCAAGTCAAGACAGCTAGAAATTCTTGTAAAGAAAATATCAAGACACATGGCGGATAGCCCATTTAAGGATACGGGGAAGAATCAAGGAAAGGGACATTTTTTCTCAAGCAATCGAGACATATAAGAAATAAAGAAAAAACAACATGCCAGATTTTGACTCTAAAAACATGAAGATGCAGGGCGTCGATTTAGATTAGATTTTGTTTAGGTTTTAATTAGAAATTCGAATTAAACTCCGTTTGTTTCATAGAAAATAAACGATTTTTTTCAAAAGATCATTTCTATTATTAAAACTATTAGTCGATGAGATATATTTTCACTAATGACGATAATTTATGTTTAAATATTTTTGTTGATGATGAAAATACTTTTTTTTCATTTTCTTTTATAAGCAATACGGATGATCGTTTTAAAAAAAATATTTTCTAGATGATTCATTTTCCTCGAAACATAGAAAGTCTTATATTAGATTTTTTGATTCCATTACCCATTTTTTATTATAAAAGCTCTCCATTCATATTTAATAAGATTTTTACTTTCTCTACACATTTCAGTCGGCTCCATTAGAAGTTTACGTTCAGTTTCATTCATTGAGTAAGCATGGTCTCCAAGAATGTAACTTGTCAGTTCAATTCAATAAAGTTCCATGCAAATTTCTTGTTGTTTTCACTCTATTGTTCGCTCATTAGTTAGTAATATGATTTTTGGAGAGAGTTCTTGAGACTTCAAGGTGTATTCGATCCCATTTATCTTTTATTCAGAGCTGAATTTAATAATTTAATCAGCCATCAAGCATCCTTGATCGCAGTTTAATCACTAACTAGAATTTTTTTTTTTTTGTCAGAATTGGAATCATTGAGTTTCTGATGGACAAATTTATAAAAATCCATGTAACAGGTTGAAAATTTGTGGGGACATTTTTGTGTTTCATGAAAATTAGAAAAAGTGACTTTCGTGTTTGGACTGAAACATCATAAACACAAAAGCTCATCCTCGATTTTTGGACTTCAATTTTAAAGATAGTTTTCGTTTTTTCATTCAAAATTAGTCTTAAAAATATGGGTTAATACCTTTAAAAACCCCAAACTGGTACACTTGTGACAAATTTACCCTAAACTATTTTTTTGACCACAAAAAATTCAAAACTAGTATGCCTTTGACAAATTTACCCTAAACTGGTACACTTGTGATAAATTTACCATTTGTTAGTTTTCGTTAAATTTTATTGTCAAATTATTAAGTTAAATGACACGTGACAATTGATTGGTATACCAATTTGCGATTTTACGCTTTGGTTGTCACGGTTCATAATTTTTTTTGATTTTTTTGTGGTATTAATCTAATTTAGCGGATGGTATATTAGTCACAAATTTACCAGTTTGGGGTTTTTTGTAGTTGAATAAATTAGTTTTGGGTAAATTTGTCATAAATGTACCGGTTTATGGTTTTTTATAGTCAGTCGGGGTAAATTTGTCACAGTTGTACTAGTTTGGGGTTTTTCATGGTTAAAAAAATAGTTTATGGTAAATTTGTCATAAATGTACCAATTTGGAGTTTTTCAAGGTATTAACCCTAAAAATATTTGTTAAAGGAGGAGCAGTTTTCAGTTTTCAATATATAGAGAAACAGAAACACATTTGCCTAGCAATATATATAAAGTCTCAATATCAGGCGGGTCAAGACGTACTACGGAATGCTTTCCCACTAATATTCTTTTTTTTTCCCAGCCCATGAGAAATTCTTTAGAAACATTCTAGAAGGATGATTCGTTACTTTGGATTTGATTTGAGTCACCCATTCCTTCATATTGTCAAAAGGGAGTGCACCCCACCGTACTTGTCATTAACCCAAAAAGAGGCAACAAATTCTTTCCTTTTTCTCATCTTATTGGGGAATATGAAGCACTTCTTATTTCGGCATTTGACATGCATTAGTCTCATGTCATTTGACATGCTTACAAAAGTTGAATGTCACAAGTTTCAATCATCGGCCTATTATCAGTCTCTAAAAACTTTGGTTAGTTTACATAAAAAGGGCTTGAATTTAAGTAAATCATTTGTTTATGATGGGCTTCCCCAGCGGGTAGTGAGGTAAATCTGCAACATTGAATTAAGGGTCGATATGACAAAAAAAAAAATCTCAAATTAATACATATGTGATAAATTTATTATAAACTAATTTTTGTGTCATCAAATACCTTAAATTATTATACTATTGTATAGCTACCTCAATCAATTTTACTGTAAATCTGGTCAAAATAGTAACTCAATTGACATGGCAAGGAAGTTGTACTGTCTAGGGTTTTTAGCGACCCAAAACTTAATTAGAAGTAAATTTATCATAAGTGTATTAATTTCGGACTTTTCGTGATATAAACCCTTGAATTAAACATTCTCTTGTGAACAATATGTAACTTGCTGATATTCAACACTCTTTTATACATGGCAAGAAAAGTGAGATGCATGTTTTTTTTTTTTGGTAACTCAGGGAACGTCGTAAGCCGACAGCTGGTGAGCAAACCCTAGAGAGCAACTACAAGACCATCATCACAGTACTTTAGATAAGAATCCCTAACAACCCAAGATTTGAACTTTTCCCTTTTGTGAGGAGGAGAGAGCTTGAGCTAACTGCGCTGCTAAGGGTGGTGGTAAAGTGAGATGCATGTTGGGCAAGACTGTTCTAGAAAACAAGTGAACAAGCAGTTATTGAATGTCTGAACTCTTTGAAGTGATTCGTATTTATTTAATTTTTTTTTTTTGCAAATCTTATTTTTGAATATAAGTGATTATTTTTAAAAAAATATTTTTCTAATCATTCATTTTTCGTAAGATAAACTCATTATAAATAGCTAAATTTTCTTAAATGTGTAAATACCAAACGGAAAAAAATGATCGCAACGGAGAGAAATGAGCAAGAAAAGTTTCAAAAGTGGGGAAATGGATCAGGTGGTACCCCACCCCTCGGTCAGCGACGCTTGTCGCGAAAGGGCAAAACGAAAAGACGACACCACGTGTCCCAATTGGCGCGAAGATTCTTCGGAACCACAACGAACCGCGTACCGTGGGGAATTGCAGCGTGCGCTCGGTACTACACGGGCTCGGCGATCTTTAACAGCCGAGATGCATCCGTTCCCTGGTGGGGTCTACTTCACCGCACTAGCTGGGCCAATGGGAGATCCGCCACGTAGTCGGACCGTCAACTGGCGGGATGAAGCTCCCGGGCACGTGACGTCACAGAGAGTGACGACGAGGGTGGCGGGGGGACTAGAGAGAAGGTGGGATTGGCCTTCTTAACTGCGTGCGCGGGGGGGGGAACTCAACCACGGTCAAGTGGGCGGGGACGGCTCCCTGTCTCCGCTATAAAAATTCACTAAGCTTCTCTTTTCTCGTACCAGCTGCGCCAAGAAGCGAAGGAGGTGGTCGGGTGGTGGCGACTCGGTTCTTCTTCTTCTTCTTCTTCGTCTTCTTCGTCTAGGTCAGTAGGAACCCTCGATCACCGTCTCTTCGATCGCAATTCAATAAACCGAGAGAGAGAGAGAGAGAGAGTAACTCGAACTCACTCGATCGCGAGCTCTCTCGCCTCTAATTTCGGATTTTCCCGCGATTTGGGGAGGTGAATTGCGGCTTTTCGAGAGTTGCGAATTGGGAGGGACCCGGGGGGGGAGGGGTTTGTTAATTTTGGAAGTGATCGATTGCTCTCTCCTTCGTCGGAGCTTTGGGTGGATTTCCTTGATTATGTAGTTCTCGGATCAGTGGAGGGTTCTCGCGTTACGGGGTTCTTTCTTTCTAAGTGTGGAAATGTTTTCCGAATATGGCGATCGTCGTCTGAGAGGGTTTTTTGAATCGATAGCGATGAGAGCAGAATTTAGAAGGCGGGTGGCTGTGCCGGGTTAGGTACTCATGAGTCATGAGGGTCGCTGTTGCTTACTGCTTCAGGTCAAGAGCGTGAGTTGAGGGCCATCTGTCTAGAAAATCTTAGGGGTCTCGGATATTCCTGTAGCTGGGTCCTGAGGATTGTGCTTTTTCTTTTGTATTAATGTTGCGTGTTCTGTGGTTGAGACCAAGAGCATGAGAAGATTCGTGCCGCTGAGCCCGGTTTGTGGGTTTAAAGCTTTGTCTCCTCCTTGTCATGAACGTTTTGTGATTGTTGCGTTGGTGATGTTGTTAACACGATGGATTGGTGAGGTTTGATGGAATGTGATTATCTAACTGCTTGATTTCGTGCTTCTGTAACTTTGTCTGTCCAGTCTGCATCATCTGGGATCTTTGGTTATGCTCTGTAATTGTCCACTTCTCCGTTCCATGAGTTAAAAAAACTTATACGCAGCAACTTACTTTTAGGATGATTTACTTAAAATGGATGCGAGGAGAACCATGTTTAGATTTCTGTGGGTACGACTGAATGATAGGGATTACTCAAATGTGGTTATAACTATGAGAAAGTAACTATATTTGCTTGGTCATCCCCATTGTACCTGTGAAGTTCCAATTGCAACTTTAGCTTTACAAAATTTGAAGTAATCATGCTCTGCCTTGTTACCCTACTTTGGTGATCAAATAATTTTCCCTTCCCTTTTTTCTCCTAGGACATTGCCTTCACTTTTCTTCTGCTCTTTTCCAGAGTGAAAGTCATCTTGGTCGTGGGGCATTTTCTCAAGAGACATAATCAAATTGTGGTTTTGTGGTCATGTCTCCTCCGGCAGCTGAGCCTTTGGCTGATATCAAATTTGATTGTTCTCATGAGGAGCTGTTCATGTTGTTGGAGTGCATTTTAAGTGGAAGTTCTCTTCCGCGGAATGTAATCACTGATTCAAATCCCTACGACTATCGGCCTGAAAATTTACCAGGTAAGATTTGTGTTTTTTGCAAATTTTTACTCTTTTCAGGTATCGCCTACTGTTAAATGTCTAGTTTTGAGTAATTTGCCATCGTTTATTCCCTTATGCTGGCTTGCACTGTCTGACTCTTAAGTTGTTTGGGTAGATAGTCCTATGAATCCTGTTCATCAATGATATCTTTGGCCTTCTTGCTGGACCTGATCGGGGGTCTACACCAAAGGATAGAAGGCTCAAAAGCATCTATATTCTCCATATGCCATGTTTCCCATATGCAACCACTAGGTTTAATTGGTACTTTTAAATGCTTGAGCAGCATGATGTCTAACTTCTATAGATAAGTGATTTCCCTGCTTCAACATATCAGAATATTTCCAAGGGTTAGGAGACCGTGGGAGTAAAATTACTTCTTTGGTACAATGTCTGTTATGCTGAGGCTCAGCCCATATTTCTCCTTGCTTCCTCTGTGCTTCTTACCTTTGGATACCATCGGATGGCAATTCTCATCCATCTGGACGTCATGCCTATTTAAGGAGAATTAAATTGCATCTCCACTGTACGTTCACACTTTCTAAATTAGTAACTTGTCAGATAAACCTGTTTTCATAAATAGGGAGAGGCATGTTTCAAGTTATTACAAGAATCTTAATAAACGAGTCTGATTTGGATGGAGTCCAGAGCTAGTTGTGCCCTGATACAACTATGATCCTGCTTCAAGTAAAAGTATACAGATTATTAGTACCTCTCACAAGACAGAATGTCTCTATCATACTTATTAGTATTGCTGTGCTAGCTAAGCTATTTTCTATTGTTGTGATTTCTTGATTAATAATGGAAAAGGAAAAGGGAACACCAAAGCAAAGTAACATTTTATTATCATGAGAAAGAAGAGAATGTGTCACCCTGTTAGGGGTTTGTATGTGGGCCTAGTCCATCTGCAAAGTTTTGAAGTACAATGAAATTGTCTTACTTGTCAAAAAAGGAAAAAAGAAAAAGAAAGTAAAAAGAAGAGGATGAAACATGATACATGGAATTGTAATCTGAGAAGACCTCTTGGCATTTGTGCCTATTATGATGTGTTTGCATTGACCACTTTGTGCTTTGGGCAAGAAGCATGCGCCTTTTCCAAAGTCAAATTGAGTCAAGGAGATGCTATTGATGGCATAGAATATGTATAACGGTTCGTGAAGTTGTGTATGCATCTTATTATAGTACCTGCCGATGCTAGCTGTAGGGAAATTTAAATAGGTGGTGCAAAGTGTCTTAGAGACAAAATTGAGTAAAGTGAAAAATCATTTGCATGTCTAGAGGAACTGCACTGTATGCTTCAAGTGGTTTCATTAGGATTGTGCTAAGAAAAGTGTAGTTGATTTAGAAAATTATTTGTCATCCTATCAAGGAAATAAGAATTGCTTGTTAGAATTGTGCTTGACTCATGGAGATGATATATGCAGAAGATATTTGGTACTTGATACGTTCAGAGGACAATAGAGCTATAGAGAATGGATTCTGGAAGCCCAAAGGGAATCCCCTTAAAGTACCATTAAATTCCTCCATTAGCGGCTGGATAACAACTCTCGTGTTCTGTGATCCTCAAGCTTTGGAGGATTTTAAGACCGATTGGATAATGCAGGAGTACAAAATAACATGGGATGGGTTAAATTGCGACACCAGGGCAAAGGTAAAGGATCGGTTGAGCTATAGGCTAAATCAAGATGTTTCTTTTGCTTTTATCATTTAGTCTGCTTCCTCCACTCTGAGTTCTTGGGCAAAATGCAGGGGGTCAATTGTCTATGCAGAGTTTTCCAAGAACATGTACATCAAGTTGACCAGAAAATGGCCCAAACATTTGATGGTTCTGACATCTCTAGGGGAAACAACAACCTGTCAACTGCTTCTCTTACCATTACCTCCAGGAGCAATGCTGAAAAAGGATCCACAAGCAACCACCAGGTATATTATATTGTCCAATTTAGCTATTCTTGAATGCTTCTTGAGCTCTTCTGAACTTTTTTGCATCTGGATGTCTAACCTTGAACATATGTAGCCTCTTATGTCGAATAATTCACAGTTGATACATTATGTTGGTATAGGTTTCTATTAGAAAAGTGCTAAAACAACTTAGACATGTCTGAAGTTTTTTGTCTTTCCATAAGGGTTACTTTTGGTGAGTTTTATTCTTCAACTTTCATGTGGTTATCATTATGCTCCCGGTAGGGCTGACCTTGATTATTTCTGATGTCAGCACAACTGATGATGACGAAGTTATTGGCTATGAGTTTACTGTTCCAAATATAACATGGTTTTCCGTGTACATCTATTTTATGAAGGTGATAAACATTTTTCAATGTCCTAATGAATAAGTTACGTTATGGTCTTCAATTATGTGGGATCAGCTAGTTTTGTTATGTTGAGATTTTTCTTCACAAAATTGGCTCTTGCGTGCTTTGGAGATCCACCTAAATTGAATTACTTTAAAGATTTTAAATATAGGATGCTGAGTTTAGATGGTCTTGCGATAAGCTTTTGATGCGTTGTAAACATGGTAATGATGCCAATTTTTCGCCTACTTTTTGAGAGAATCTCCTGCTCAATAGAATTTACATTTTCTCACATGACTATTGGAACAAATTAGATTCTAATCTCCTTTGTTGCTTGTATCCTATATCTGTTCTTTGGGAAAAGGGAGAGGAACTACTTGCCAGGTGGTAAAATTCTCTTAGCATGAATGGGTGAATAATAGATTTGGAAATTACAGGCTGTTGCAGCAGATATTCTGCAGAACCATCCTTTGGAAGATCTGCATGCAGATGTTGATCTCTTGGATGGCTTCTTGGAGCTACAAGATCTTGAAAATCCTCAGTCACCTTCCTCTAGTTCAGACAATTCTAGTTGCGTGACCATGTCATCAGATGAATGTTTTGATTCATTGGCCCTTTTGCGAGACATTGAGGCTGAACGGCTCCAAGAGGTGGAGAAGAAGGATGAGCATGCTAAGTTCAGTGTATCAACTGTTAAACCATCCAATGTGGTAACGCATGAAGTGACTTCAGGTAATTTTAGAAGAAAAAAAGGACCTAAGCAAATTAAGTGCTTTTATTGACTTCTGATATTTTAGTTCCAACACTGTTGTGAGTGGTGATCATTGTTAAGTGTTTGTATGATCTCCAATTTGGAGAATAGCTTACTCTGCTTATAGGTGGAGATTGAATTAGCATACTTCTGCAATTTTATTGCTTATCTTGCTTACAGCTCTTAGATGCCTATAAGAACATCTCTTTTCCTTAAGGACAGAAAAAGTTTTCTTATATAATGTGATATTTTTTTTTTTGGTAAGGTTATATAATGTGATATTCTCACCTTCCAAATCTGCTTTTCAACCTGTGTTCCTAACTGATGCCCTGTTGAAATACATGCGAAAGAGTGTGCCTGCTTATTCTTGTTGGGGCCTTCTTCTCCAAAGAGTCACTTGTGTGGAAGCAAGAGCTCTCTATCAGGATTCTGGGGATACCAGGGAGAAGATCCCGTGATTCTTTCTAATACATGAACAACAAATTGAAACTCTTAAATGTGCAGGTTTTGTTTGACCCTGAAAGAGAAGAGCAGAGACTGTTGGAAATTAGCCAGCTAACATAAAGAAAGGACTGACCAAAATAATAATGATAATAATAATGATAATGATAATAATAATAATAAAGAAATAAAGAAAGAAAGAAAGGACTGAACTTTCTTTTTCCTTTGTTCAATTTATACAACTTGAAGTGTAGAATCTGCAATTCAATCAGACAGACAGCAGAAGGATTGTTAATGCTAATTAAATTTTCGTGATCTTTGTAAAGTTCATTATGCTTGACTGGTTTTCTGTGGCTTTGCTGGTGCTAATGTCAAGTGGTAATTCTTTTCTGTAAGAGATCTTGAGCAGTTGTAAAGTGAAGCAAAGCTAACTTGTCTCTCTGATGTAGATTCTTTTCTTTGACTGCCAAAAATAATATTGCGTGCATCTAGTACTTTTTGTACATGGATGCCTTTGAAGTTCTTAAAGAGTTTCTTGTGGTCAGTGTACACACTAGTTCTTTTTATTACTTAGATTTTCTTTTTGGACTAATTATTACTTAGATTAGAATGCTAGAAATTGCTCTTACTATTGTTTCACTGATCTGAATCACGCAAAGGCAACTAAATTGATTTTTAATCATCTGCAGGATCATTTACCAGTCATGAACGTGAAGACATCCCCAAAACTGGTTCCTCTCTTCTCAATACAGCTCCAGCTATAAGAAGTAAAGCAGTAGATAGAAGGAATCCGAAGCATGTACTTGGAGATGGGGAAAGCCAATCTGGTTGCGAAAATATTGCATCCCATGCTTCAACAAGTGAAGATACTTCAGCATTGGAAAGGAGACGGAAGTCTGATAAGAAAAATAA